>NC_083328.1:30240284-30556784 GCF_963455315.2 Globicephala melas | reverse complement strand
GACGGACTACCCGGCACAAACTAGGCACGTAATAAATGTTTGTTTAATAGATCAATGTTTGTTAGAGCCAGATCATTTTGAACAAAGCCATCCTGCAGGTAATGAGTGGGGTTTGTAGCATTTTTCCCACCACAAAGTCAAGGTATTAAAAGAGATCGTTTTCTAGCAGATCATCACTGGGCGGGTGGTTGGGCTGGCAGTGCCTCTAACTTCCTTTTAATACTAAACCAGTGTATGACCCAGGTGGACTGTTTCCAGAGAGAATGAATCCCTTGGGTGGCTAGCTAGGGTCCTTAACAGTATCAGACACCTCTTCAAATGTTCCCTGGAATTAATATGACAACCCACCTAGACCTCAAGCACTGCTGCCAAATCCAGCTCCCTAAATGCCATTAGCTCCTTTCTAAAAGCCTCCCAGTGTTGTTAGCTGTTTGATCCAATCCAAATTCCAATGACTGTCATTGGAGGATTTCTCTCTTTTCTGATTAGTACACAGAGGATATGGCTGTGGCATCCCACAGACCTGGACTCAAATCCTGCCTCCCGTCTAACCAGCTGTGTGATCCTAGGCAAATGACTTAACTGCTCTGGCCTCCATTTCCTCGTCTGTAGAATGGGGATAATAATACCCACCTGATAGGGATGTTGGGTGGATCACAATGATTGTCATCAGGACAAAGCAGGGTGTGTAAACTCACCACTCAGCACTCACCACTGTTGGTCCATAGTATTACTTTGGCCGTATTTACCCTTCCACCTGGCTAAACTGGTCTGATGACCATGCCCATTCTTGCCAATAATAGCAACGATCATGAGGATGATAAAAACACCTCACATTTATTGAGGCTTACTCTGTGCCAGGCATGGTCAGGGTCACATTATAACTTTTGTGGGACTTTCTTCTGTTGAAAAAGACTACAGTGGCGCAGTGGTTGCGAGTCTGCCTGCCGATGCAGGGGACACGGGTTCGTGCCCCGGTCTGGGAAGATCCCACATGCCGCAGAGCGGCTAGGCCCGCAAGCCGTGGTCGCTGAGCCTGCGCGTCTGGAGCCTGTTCTCCGCAACGGGAGAGGCCACAACAGTGAGGGGCCCGCGTACCGCAAAAAAAAAAAAAAAAGAAACTGACTCCGGAGCCCCAGACCCTTTGCACTTCCCAGTGCCACCTGTCCTCAAGGCTCCTTAGATTTTACTAAGAGGCCTGGGTTGGTCCCTGTTGCTGCTGTGGCCGCCATTGGAGGCCGCCATGTTGGTTGAAGCAAACTCATGGCTACGCTCCTGCCCTTTTCCTCCTCTTTCTCTCAAGTATCATCGGAGAAGCAGTATTACTTACAGTAAATGAAAACCAAGACTTGTACAGGAAGCGCAGCCTGATCCATTACAGGGTTATTCTAGCCTGTAATGTACCTGTGTGCGCTCAGACACGGCCAGACTGGAGAGGGGCTGAGAGGGTTTCAAGCTGCCCTGTGGCTGCTTCGTGGGGTCAAGTCTCAGGAATGCAGAACTGAGGGAGGGAGAGCAAAGACCCCTGAGGATGCTCCTCTGGGTCTCCAGGCACTACCACCCCAGACTGCCATCAGCATGGCTGGATCGGACCCCAACAGAACCTCTGACGCTAACGGCGGGGTAGGGGGGGAGGTTACCTGCAGTCCTAGGGCTTTGGAGAGCCTGCAGTTCGTGCCCGTTGGGGGCAGGGAGGGCCTCCAGTGCTGAATCACTAGACACAGCCCTGACCCCAGTTGCCTGAATTGTGCCAAGGTTCAGCAGCTGCTCGGGGTTCTTGCCCCCTCTAGTGGCCACGGCGAGAAAACAGCTGCTTAGCAGCTCAGCAGAGATTTGGGAGCTGGATCCCAGCTGGTGCCGAAAACACACACTCTCCTGTCCTTGCACTACCAGGTAAATAACAGAGACAACTCAGAAGAACGGATCCCAGTCAGACATCTCTTTTAACATAATGATGGTGGGGGGAGGGATAAATTGGGAGATTGGGATTGATATATACACACTATTATATATAAAATAGATAACTAGTAAGGACCTACTGTATAGCACAGGGAACTCTACTCAATACTCTGTAATGACCTATATGGGAAAAGAATCTAAAACAGAGTGGGTATGTGTATATGTATAACGGATTCACCTTGCTGTACAGCAGAAACTAACAGAACATTGTAAATCAACTCTACTCCAATAAAAATTAATTTAAAAAATAAAAGAATGAGGGCTTCCCTGGTGGTGCAGTGGTTGAGAATCTGCCTGCCAGTGCAGGGGACACAGGTTCGAGCCCTGGTCTGGGAAGATCCCACATGCCGCGGAGCAACTGGGCCCGTGAGCCACAGCTACTGAGCCTGCGCATCTGGAGCCTGTGTTCCGCAACGGGAGAGGCCCGTGCACCGCGATGAAGAGTGGCCCCCGCTTGCCGCAACTAGAGAAAGCGCTCGCACAGAAACGAAGACCCAACACAGCCAAAAATAAATAAATAAATTTATTTAAAAAAAATAAATAAAAGAATGATAGTGCTAAATAAACACAGATGTCCATGGCCTTATCAAATAAATGTGCCCCAGCCATGTTGATTATAAAAGGAATCTTGTTTTCTCATTAAAAATAAAAGACTTTATTGTGTCTTAGAGCCATTTAAAGTTCATAGGAAAAAAATAAAGGTTCACAGCAAAATTGAGGGGAAGGTATGTAGATTTCTCATATACGCCCTGTTCATATGCATGGCCTGCTGGATATGTGGAGTCCTGTTGCATATGCACGGCCTCTCCCACTATCAAGACCCCCCCACCCCCTGCCAGTGGTAGATTTGAACTGACAAGAACACATTATCATCACCCAAAGTCCATCCTTTACATTATAGTTCACTCTTTTTTTAAAAAATTATTGCTTATTTAGGCTGTGCCAGGTCCCAGTTGCAGCACGAGGGATCTTTGCTGTGGCATGTTTAGTTGTGGCATGTGGACTCTTAGTCGTGGCATGCGGACTCTTAGTCGTGGCATGCATGTAGGATCTAGTTCTCCAACCAGGGATCGAACCCAGGCCCCAGCATTGGGAGCTTGGAGTCCTACCCACTGGACCACTAGGGAAGTCCCCATTATGGTTCACTGTTGTCCTTTCTATGGGTCTGGACAAATGTTTCTCGACATGCATCCATAATTATACTATCATACAAAGTATTTTCACTGCCTTAAACATCCTCTATGCTCTGCCTTCTCATGCCTCTCCAGTCCCTGGCAACCACGCATCTTCTTGGTCCTCATAGTTTTGCCTTTTCCAGAATGTCATATAGTTGGAACCATACAGTATGTAGCCTTTTCACAGCCTTCTTTCACTTAATAATAGGCATTTAAGGGCTTCCCTGGTGGCGCAGTGGTTGAGAGTCTGCCTGCCGATGCAGGGGACACGGGTTCGTGCCCCGGTCCGGGAAGATCCCACATACCGCGGGGTGGCTGGGCCCGTGAGCCATGGCCGCTGAGCCTGCGCGTCCGGAGCCTGTGCTCCACAACGGAAGAAGCCACAGCAGTGAGAGGCCCACGTACCTCAAATAAATAAATAAATAAAAATTTTAAAAATATGCATTTAAGTTTCCTCCATGTCTTTAAAATTTTTTTCTTTTTATTATTTTTTATTGAAGTATAGTTGATTTACAATATTATATGTTTCAGGGGTACAACATAGTGATTCAATAATTGTATAGATTTTTAAAATTTTTATTTATTTATTTATTTTTGGCTGCGTTGGGTCTTCGTTGCTGTGCACAGGTTTTCTCTAGTTGCGGTGAGCGGGGGCTACTCTTCGCTGCGGTGTGAGGGCTTCTCATTGCGGTGGCTTCTCTTGTTGCACGGGCTCTAGGGCGCACAGGCTTCAGTAGTTGTGGCTCGCGGGCTCTAGAGTGCAGACTCAGTAGTTGTGACGCTCGGGCTTAATTGTTCCGTGGCTTGTGGGATCTTCCTGGACCAGGGATCAAACCCATGTCCCCTGCATTGGTAGGTGGATTCTTAACCACTGCACCACCAGGGAAGTCCAATTGTATAGATTATACTCCACTTAAATTTATTATAGGTACTTCCCTGGTGGGGCAGTGGATGAGCCTCCGCACTCCCAGCACAGTGGACCCGGGTTCGATCCCTGGTCAGGGAACTAGATCTCACATGCATGCCGCAACTAAGAGTTCGCATGCCACAACTAAGGAGCCCACGTCCTGCAACTAAGGAGCCTGAGAGCCACAACTAACACCCAGGGCAAATAAATAAATATTTTAAAAATAAACTTTTTTTTTTTTTAGATTCCATATATATGTGTTAGCATACGGTACTTGTTTTTCTCTTTCTGACTTACTTCACTCTGTATGACAGACTCTAGGTCCAACCACCTCACTACAAATAACTCAAATTTTGTTTCTTTTTATGGCTGAGTAATATTCCATTGTATATATGTGTCACAGCTTCTTTATCCATTCATTTGTCGATGGACACTTAGGTTGCTTCCATGTCATGGCTATTGTAGAGCTGCAATGAACACTGTGGTACATGACTCTTTTTGAATTATGGCTTTCTCAGGGTATATGCCCAGTAGTGGGATTGCTGGGTCATATGGTAGTTCTATTTGTAGTGTTTTAAGGAACCTCCATACTGTTCTCCATAGTGGCTGTATCAATTTACATTCCCATCAACAGTGCAAGAGGGTTCCCTTTTCTCCACACCCTCTCCCCCATAGCACAGGGAGATCAGCTCAGTGCTTTGTGACCACCTAGAGGGGTGGGATAGGGAGGGTGGGAGGGAGATGCAAGAGGGAGGAGATATGGGGATATATGTATATGTATAGGTGATTCACCTTGTTATAAAGCAGAAACTAACACACCATTGTTAAGCAATTATACTCCAATAAAGATGTTAAAAAAATTAAAAAATGAAGCTTATCATACTAGTAAGAAAGAAAGAAAGAAAGAAAGAAAGAAAGAAAGAAAGAAAGAAAGAAAGAAAGAAAGAAAGGAACATAAATTATTGGATCTATTCCCTGTGTTGAACAATATATCCTTGCAGCTTATTTATTTTCCTCCATGGTTTTTCATGGCTTGATAGCTCATTTCTTTTTAGTGCTGAATAATATTTCATTGTCTGGAATATTATTGATCCAGTCACCTATTGAAGGACAGACGTCTTGGTTGCTTCCAAGTGTTGGCACTCATGAATAAAGCTGCTATAAAAATCTTTGTGCAAGTGGTTAAGAATCCGCCTGCCAATGCAGGGGACACGGGTCAGAGTCCTGGCCCAGGAAGATCCCACATGCCGCGGAGCAACTAAGCCTGTGTGCCACAACCACTGAGCCTGCACTCTAGAGCCCGCGAGCCACAAATACTGAGCCCACGTGCCACAACTACTGAAGCCCGTGTGCCTAGAGCCCATGCTCTGTAAGAACAGAAGCCACCGCAATGAGAGGCCCGCACACTGCAACAAAGAGTAGTCCCCGCTCGCTGCAACTAGAGAAAGCCTGTGTGCAGCAATGAAGACTCAACACAGCCAAAAAAACATTTTTTTTAATAAAAATAAAAATCTGTGTGCAGGTGTTTGTGTAGACTTAAGTTTTCAGGTTTTTTGGGTAAGTACCACGGAGTGAGATTGTTGGATCATATGGTAAGAATATGTTCAGTTTTGTAAGAAACCACCAAACTGTCTTCCAAAGTGGCTGTAGCATTTTGCATTCCCACCAGCACTGAATGAGAGTTCCTGTTGCTCCACATCCTTGCCAGCATTTGGTGTTGTCAGTGTTCTAGATTTTGGCCATTCTAATAGGTGGGTAGTGGTATCTCATTGTTGTTGTATTGTTGTTTTTCACACAGAATTGAAGATGGACTCTCATGAGTAAGAAATAAAACTCTTAGTTGACTACCAGAAATACTTTTCTTTTTTTTTTTTTGGCCACACCGTCATGGCTTGTGGGCTTTTATTTCCCTGACCAGGGATTGAACTGGGGCCTTCGGCAGTGAGAGTGCAGAGTCCTAACCACTGGACTGCCAGGGAATTCCCAATGACTTTCTTTTTTTAAAGTGGTTCCCCATCATCTGAAGGTTTTCTTAACCTGGAACCCACGGACCACTTGAGTCTCCACGTACAGGCCTCAGAAATAGAATCTCTTCAATTGTTTGTGTGTATTTGGGAAGAAAGAGGGTCTATAACTTTCATCGGCTACTAAGGGTGTCTCTGACTCCAAACCCTCCAAAAACTTATGAATCACTGAAAATTCTTGTTCCTTAGCATGGCCTCAGCCACCCTCATGATCCTACATCTGTTCACCTTCCAAAAATAAAACAAAAATGAACAAAAGCTCACCCTCCCTTTTGTCTGCTGTCTTAATGGGGATAGTCCAACTGCTGTAAATCACCCCCACACCTCAGGGGCTTAACACAATAGAACTTTATTTGTGGGAGCTCCTGGCTAGTGAGCCAGCCCATCAGTCAGGGACTCAGGCTCGGTCTGTCCCACGGCTCTGGTTTCCTCAATGTCCTCTCCGTTTGGTTGGCGAACACGGAAAGAGCAAGGGGATCAGACATTGGAGGTTTCTGTAGGCCAGTCTTGCAAATGGTGCCAAAGGCATATCTTCAAGTTCCAGCAGCCAGAAGCCGGTCATGTGGCCGCCCGGAGCTGGAATGCGGTCCAGCCCGAAAGGAAGAAGCGGATTTGGAGAACAGCCAGCCAATCTCTGCCACACCTGGCTGACTTGTACTCATTGGTCCAGCTCCTGTGTTGTCTCCTCCAGGCAGCCTTCTCTGACCCCCACCTACACCTCAGCCTGCCTCCCCATTGATTCGGTTAGATTAATACTCCCCAGACTTTAATGCGCGTTCAAATCGCTGTGGGCCTTTCTTAAAATGCAGATTCTGATTCTGTAGGTCTGGGGTGGGACTTGGGATTCTACATTTCTATCACCTGCCAAGGTGATGCCAATGTTGCTGGTCCATGGAGCACACTTGGAGCAGCAAAGAGTTAGATGCCCCTCATCTCACTTTCACAGCGCTCTGTGCTTTCCTCCATCAAATCGCTGTGCAGCTGAGATGGCTCATTTCTGGGGCTTTCTCCTTGGCTCCGTGAGACCAGGGGACTGCATTTGTTCACCATCGGCCCCCTCCAGTGCCCGGAAGTGGGAAGCCTGGTGAATGTCAGTGAATGATTGAATAGGTCTCTCTTCCTTTGTAATTGGGATGCCCCCTCCCTGCCCCATGGCTGAGCCACACTGAGTTGGGGGGGCAACTTGAAACTGACAAATTGATCAGGGTCAGAGCTGGCCCCTTAGGCAAGAATATGGCATCAGACGGACTAGGCAAAGCCTCTCCTCTCAGGATCCGTGGTGGCTTTGCAGCACTCCCCCTCCTGCCTCACCCCAGGATTCCACATCTTGGGGCATCCTCTGGCCCCCAATGCAGTTTCTAGCTTCTGTTGATACAGCAGTGACTCTGACCCCTAAAGGGATACCCCCTCCTCTTGATGGTTAGAATATTTATGCTCAGAAGAAAGCCTTTTAGCCTCATGCTGTCTTAGGTTCCATTCTCCAGAAGCAGAAGCCATGACAAAGTTTCGTGGACAAGTATTTTATTCAAGAAGGGCTCCTAGGAGAAATTGGTAAGGGTGTCCCGTGGGGAGCACCTGCCTTCGGCATGTAATTCTGGCCTCAGATTCCCTAGGTTCAAATCCCAACTCTACTCATTGTCTGTCCTTGGGCAAATCCAAACTCTCTAAGGCTCAGGCTTAAATTAATGTGTGAGAAGTATTTAGCTCATGGTGAGCAATAATGAAGATTAGCTGTAATATGTATGGCAGGGACACTTTGGGGATGAGAGTAGAAAGAGAATGAACTTGGAGGCCAGACAGACCTATTATCAGCTGCGTGGGCATGGGCAGTCCCTTCAGTTTCCTGGGCCTCAGTCTTTCTATCTGTAAAGTGGAGCTGCGGTAGGAGGTAATCAAGATAGTGTGTATAAAGCAATGAGAACAGTGCTTCATGAGCATTGAAAAAGTGGTAGTTGTCTCACTATAGCTTTTTTGAAGGCTAATTGACATATAATAAATGCAACATATTTTAAGTGTCCATTTTGATGAGTTTGATGTACATATACACCTGTAACACCATCACGGCCATCAAGACAGTGAACCTCTCCATCACCCCCAAATGTTTCCTGGTGGCTTTTGTAACCTTCCCTCCCTCCCTTTCTCTTCTTCTGCTTTGCCCCCCCATCTCCGGGTGACCACTGATCTGCTATCTGTCACTGTAGGTTCATCTGCATTTTTTAAAAAGTTTTCTGTAAGAGGAATCATGTGCTCGATCTTTGGGTGGTCTGGCTGCTTTCATTCAGCATAATAATTTTGAGATTCAGCCAAGCTGTCGCATGTCTCAGTAGCTCATTCATTTTTATTACTGAGTAGTATTCCTTTGTATGGGCATGCCACGATTTATTTATCCATTCTCCTGATGATGAACATTTGGGTTGTTTCCAGTTTGAGGTTATTAAAAAATCATTTTCTTATTGTGGTAAAAACACACAATATTAAATTTACCATTTTAACTTTTTGTGTGTGTGTGTGTGTGTGTGTTACGCAGGCCTCTCACTGTTGTGGCCTCTCCCGTTGCGGAGCACAGGCTCCGGACGCGCAGGCTCAGCGGCCATGGCTCATGGGCCCAGCCACTCCGCGGCATGTAGGATCTTCCCGGACCAGGGCACGAACCTGCGTCCCCTGCATCAGCAGGCGGACTCTCAACCACTGCACCACCAGGGAAGCCCCATCTTAACTATTTTTAAATATACACTTGAATGGTGTATTCACATTGTTGGACAATAAGTCTCTACAACTTTTTCACCTTGCAACACTGAAACTCTGTACCCATTAAACGCTAATCCCCCTCCCTCAAGCTCTTGGTAACCACCTTTCTGTTTCCTGTTTCTAGGATTTTGACTACTTTAGATACTTCATATGACTGAATACAGTACTTGTCCTTTTGTGACTCCTTATTTAACTTAATATAATGTCTTCAAGGTTCATCCATATTGTAACATGTGACAGTATCTCCTTCTTTAAGGCTGCATTATATTGCATTGTGTGCACGTACCACATTTTCCTTATCCACTCATTTGTCAGTGGACATGTGTGTTGCTTCCATTTCTTGGCTACTGTGAATAATATTGCAATGAACATAAGTGTGCAAATATCCCTTCGAGATCCTGCTTTGAATTCTTTTGGATATATGCCCAGAAGTGAGATTGCTGGATCTCACGGTAATTTTATTTTTAATTTTTTGAGGAACCTCCATACTATTTTCCATGGTGGCTGCACTATTTTCCATTCCCACCAGCAGTGCACAAGGGTTCCAACTTCCCCACATCCCCGCCAGCAGTTATTTTCTGTTCTTTTGATGGCAGCCATCCTGATGGGTGTGACAAAATCATTTCACAATACTTTAAAAATGATACACAATCTTTGCAACAGTGCAGAATGTTATAAACTTTTTGAAGGACGATTGACATACAATAAATGGCACATATTTTAAGGGTACATTTTGATTTTGAGTTTTGACACATATATGTATATATACCTGTAAAACCGTCACCACAATCAAGGTAGTGAACATACCCATCACCCCCAAAAGTTTCCTGGGATCCCTCTGTGTTCCTCCTACTCTTTCCTCCCTCCCCGTTACTTCCAATTTCCAAGCAACCACTGATAACTACATGCTGTAAGGAAGAAAGTAAAACACACCTGCATTGGCTGCTATAGGTAGCTGTGGGTCTATATCATCACATGACCTCCCAGGGGTTGCTGGGGTTTGGGGACCATTTATTTTTTCTTTTTAAAATTAATTTATTTTTATTTTTGGCTGCGTTGGGTCTTCATTGCTGTGCGCGAGCTTTCTCTGGTTGCGGCGAGCGGGGGCTACTCTTTGATGCGGTGCGTGGGCTTCTCATTGCAGTGGCTTCTCTTGTTTCGGAGCACGAGCTCTAGGAGCGCCAGCTTCAGTAGTTGTGGCACGTGGGCTCAGTAGTTGTGGCACGTGGGCTTAGTAGTTGTGGCACGCAGGCTTAGTTGCTCCACGGCATGTGGGATCTTCCTGGGCCAGGGCTCGAACCCGTGTCCCCTGCATTGGCAGGCAGATTCTTAACCACTGTGCCAGCAGGGAAGCCCCTTTGGGACCATTTGTAACCTAATGACACTCTTGACCATCTGTGTCCCGAATCTGGGTGCATTGTTCCTTCTGTGACTTTTCCAGGGTCCCATAAATACTAGATTGTAAGATATGAAGTTGTTGATACTCAGCTATTTTTGAGCCACAAAACGTGAATTTCATATGATTCAGCTTAAAATCCAACAATTCATGTATTCACTTATTCATTTCCCCAGTGGGATCTACAGAGATTCCTTCCTGAAATATTATGACCCAGAGCAAGTAAAAATGTTAAAATAAAGAAGAAAGACTCACCTCTAACCACTTAAAAGGAAGACAGGCTAATTGCATCAGGAACCAGGGAGGAAGCAGTCAATGAACTTGATAGTCTTTGTACTGTACTTAAGTTTAGCTGTTTCCAGGAATCTGGGGTGAAAAGGGAAACACAGAGTGTAAGCTTTTTGCTGTCAGATAAAAGGAACTAAGTTCAGAAGGGAAGCCAGATGTCATTCTCAGCCCAGATCTGGGAAGAAAAAGGTCAAGTCTGGGTGAGTCGTCATCTCCTAAACCTCATTTCTGAGAAAATCACATTTTTCTTTAAGTTGGAGGAGTTAACAGTGGCTTTTGGTTCCAGCTGGGAGGCATCACCATAGCAAAAGGCAATTATTAGATCAAAGCGACAATCTAATGCATCTTTGAAGGCCACTAATTTGATGCAGAGGTGGCAATCAAACCCTGCTCTCATGACTGGTTTGCTTGACCTTAAAATAAACTTGTCAGTTCTGCTCCATGCTTTACATTTTCAAATAAATATCTCTTTTATTCTCACAGCTTTAAAACATAAACAAACAATGACATAGACGCAGAAAGCTTCAGGGACTGATAAGAGGGGATTTCATGCAGGCTCTCCCCAAATCACCTAAAGACATGGCAATGGGGATCTTATCTTCAGAAAAAACTAGATTCAGGACACACCGACTCCCTTTCCCCACTGCTCCAGCCTGTAATTATCTCACAGCTACAGGTTTCTTCCTTTAGGCCAGTGGTTCTCAAATGAGTCAGGAGAGGGGTGATACACATATTTTGGCAATGTTTAGATACATTTTGGGTTGTCACAAGTGCTGTGTGTGTGTACGTGTGTGTGCGTGTGTGCTCTTGGTTTCTAGTGGGTAGAGGAGGTGATGGGGGGGAGGGAGGATGGTGAGAGAGATGGAGAGGAGGAGGAGGGTAACTGTAGCTAGAAAAGAGATGAGAAGGAACACAAAATGAGACAGGAGAAGAGGGAAGAGACGGGAGAGGAAAGGCACCAAGCCTCACATGGGTGCTGGATCCAGCCGACCTGACATCTCCGCCTGGACTTTCCAATGATGTGAATCAATCGCTTCCCTATTAGCTTAAGCCCGTTTCAGACGGGTTTCACTCATTTGTATCCAAAAGGCTCCTAGGGACTTCCCTGGTGGTCCAGTCGGTGAGACTCCGAGCCCCCAATGCAGGGGACTGAAACGCACAAAAAGATTTGTGCAGTGTATGGAGAAGGTGCCGTGACTGATCTAACATGTCAAAAGTGGTTTGTGGGGCTTCCCTGGTGACACAGTGGTTGAGAGTTCGCCTGCCGATGCAGGGGACACGGGTTCGTGCCCTGGTCCGGGAAGATCCCACATGCCGCGGAGCGGCTGGGCTCGTGAGCCATGGCCGCTGAGCCTGTGCGTCTGGAGCCTGTGCTCCGCAACAGGAGAGGCCACAGCAGTGAGAGGCCTGCGTACCGCCAAAAAAAAAACCCCAAAAAACCAAAGGCACTTTTTGGCCCACCCAATACTTTATCCCCTGCTACGTCTCTCCCCTGAGGCAATGAGTACTAGGCTGACTTCAGTATGAATTCGGGGAAAAGGAAGGGAAAGACGTGGGGAGAAAACTCAGAGTATGTAAAAACTCATGGCACGTTAGGTGATCAGATAAATGATTAACCTCATCCTTCTTATTCGTTCTTTCCTCATATCTTTAAAAATATACCTTTCAATCCAATAATTCTTAGGAGTATTAACACAACAACTTCTTATTGGTGAGGAGGAAATGCACTGAATCAAATCTGCAGTTAGATTTTAATGCACATTGCTGAGAAATTCCTTCTCTAGTCTCATACAATTCAGTGCATGCCAAGAATGCTGGCTGTTTGGGGATTTGAAGAAAACAGCAGTTTGTCCATCTCCTGTTTTTCAGAGCCTCCCAGAGCTCTCTTTCATTCCCTAACATTTACAATTATAGCAATGATGCAATCTGAGTCCTAGAATCTCCTGTGTTCTCCACCCCCCGCCCACCACACCCTACCCCCTCCCTCCTGGGCTTGTCAGTTTCTGACAAGTGCTAGCAAGAATCTAAAGTTCAAAAGGGTAAGTTCATGCAACTAAATGCCAGGGAGAGTTGAGTAATCTTTCTTTGCATGATACAGTACTTAGGTTTATTTTTTCAAATGCCAAAAAGTCTTCTCTCTAACTTTCCCATTTTTGATAGAGAAGTGGGTACTGAGAAATATGGCTCTGCTGGAAGAAAAACAGTAACTCAAATGGTCAAATGATAAGTGTGTTTGGATTTCATCCTCAGCACTGGAGGGCAATAGGGAGGAGTAGAGACTGTGGCAAACTGGAATCCCAACCCTTCCCTTTTTAAAGGGGCAGCTACTGCTGAATTCCAGTTGCTTGTTGCCAGGGTAAGTGTAGGCACAGTGTTGCCATAGCTTAGGAATTTTCAAGAGAAACTGGAAGTGTGGAATTTGATGTTAAAACAATTTTTTGAGTTTTATATAGTAACTTGATTTTTTTTTATAGAGCATTTTTTTCCAGCCCACTTTCCTGGGCTAAATCCTGATTTCAGGCCACCGCTTTGCAATCCTCTTTCCTTAAGTTTCCTGAGCAATCTCTCTAGACGTTGAGCAATAGCCACTGTACTTTTCTCTCCTCAAGACATTCTGATGACCCCTATTCCTCTGCTGCTGTCCCAGGGATCTCTATCAGTCTGTAATCTCTGTGCATGTGTGTGTATCATTTTTTTTACATACATTAACAAGCACTTATATAAGGTACTATATAAGCCCTTACATACATTATTAAATTTAATCTTTACAAAACTGTGAGGTAGACACATATATTAGTTGTTTATGGCTACATAACAAATAATCCTATTGCCCTATGATTATAAGGGGGTATATAGGAACTCTTTGGGCTATTTTTACAACTTTTCTATAAATCTAAAATAATCTCAAAATTAAAAGTTTTAAAAAATTACTGATGCCTGTACCCTATCCTAATAGATTCTGATTTGATTGGTCTAAATTAGAGCCTGGATGTAGGAATTTTTAATTTTTTTATATATTTTTTGGCCACACTCCACGGCTTGTGGAAATTAGCTTCCGGACCAGGAACTGAACCCAGGCCCTCGGTGGTGAAAGCGCAGAGTCCTAACCACTGGACCACCAGGGAATTCCCCTCGTCTTTTTTTTTTTTTTTTTTTTTTTTTGCGGTACGCGGGCCTCTCACTGTTGTGGCCTCTCCTGTTGCGGAGCACAGGCTCCGGATGCGCAGGCTCAGCGGCCATGGCTCACGGGCCCAGCCGCTCCGCGGCATGTGGGATCTTCCCGGACTGGGGCACGAACCTGTGTTCCCTGCATTGGCAGGCGGACTCTCAACCACTGCACCACCAGGGAAGTCACCTCGTCTTTTTTTTTTTAATTACTTTTTAAATTGAAGTATAGTTGATTTACAATGTTGTGTTAATTACTGCTATACAGCAAATTTTTAAAATATAATTTATTTATTTATATTTGGCTGCGTTGGGTCTTTGTTGCTGAGCACGGGCTTTCTCTAGTTGCGGCGACCAGGAGCTACTCTTTGTTGCGGTGCGCGGGCTTCTCATTGCGGTGGCTTTTCTCGTTGTGGAGCACGGGCTCTAGGCGCGTGGGTTTCAGTAGTTGTGGCACGCAGGCTCAGTAGTTGTGGCTCACGGGCTCTAGAGCACAAGCTCAGTAGTTGTGGCACACGGGCTTAGTTGCCCCGCGGCACGTGGGATCTTCCCGGACCAGGGCTCGAACCCGTGTCCCCTGCGTTGGAAGGCAGATTCTTAACCTCTGCGCCACCAGGGAAGTCCCTATACAGCAAATTGATTCATTCAGTTTTATATATATATATATATATATATATTCTTTTTTTAAAATATTCTTTCCATTATGGTTTATCATAGGAAGTTGAATATACTTCTCTGTGCTCTACAGCAGGACCTTGTTGTTTATCCATTCTGTATATAAAAGCTTCCATCTGTTAACCCCAACCTCCCACTCCAACCCTCCCCCAACACCATCCCCCTCGGCAACCACCAGTCTGTTCTCTGTGTCCGTAAGAATATTTTTAGTCTTGTGTTTCTAATTTGCAGTCAAGATTGAGATTCACTGTCTAGATACTGAATCATTATCAAAATTATTTCACAAATTATTCTTAAGATTCCTTTAAAAAAAGATACAGCAAAGAGGATATGTCATGCCATCCCACGTGTTTTGGTTTCTAGTTTGAGGTCCTTTGACAAAGATAAAAAACGTTGATGAAACAACGTTATATGACTGAGCAGTTATGGAACGTTAGCTACTTAGAATGTGGAAACAATACTTCTAACCCTAAAAACTACATTGATCAATTTCATGGTCAAAAGGAAATAAAAAGGGAAGTGTCCTGTCATTTTTTCCCCTTCCTTGTTTGTATAAACTATACAATGATCCACTGTGAATACTTACCAAATAATGCAAAATTACCTTCACATTAGTAAAGTACACAGTTGTTAAACACACACTGTAGTGTTGGGACCGTTTTGTATCCTGTTGTGGTGGTGGTTACACGAATCTAGACACATGTAATAAAATTTCATAGTATTACACACACACACACACATTCACACCCAGTGCCTGTAAAAACTGGTGAAAGTGAATGGGGCTTGGAGTTTAGTGAATAGCACTATACCAATGTTAATTTCCTGGTTTTGATAATGGGCTCTATTTGTTTATGTAAAATGTTGTCACTAGGGGAAGCTGGGTGAAAGGTGGATGAGAGCTCTCTATACCACGTCTGCAAATTCTTGGAACTCTAAAATGATTTCAACATGAAGGCTTTATTAAATATGTGGGAAAAATGGAAGAGCTACTTTGGGCGTGGAAGTTTTGCAATAAAACACAGAACAAATAGCCACCGTTCGCTGGCTTCCTTTGCCTTTAGGATTAAGTTCAAAGCCCTTAGGATGGCAGTTAAGGCCCTTCTTGACCTGGTTCTGGCTACTCTTCCCAGATCCTTTAGGGTTCAGGACACACAATCAAAGTGTGTCATCAGGAGATGCCCTAGAAACGCCAGGTGGTGAAAAGACAGTTCAGTCGCTCAAAGCAACATGAGAGCTGGGCTGGGTCAGGGCCTGGGTCCTGCAGACAAACCATTACACCCAAAGCTCCCTTTTAATACAAAAATTTCATGACCTCACTTTACTGAAAGAAAATTCATGGACAATGTAGCCTCTTTCTGCACATAATTTACAAAAATGAATACCATGCCCCAACTGTATTTTATTTTATTCTTCTTCCTGTGTTTGGTTTTTTTTTTTTTTTTTTTTTTTTTGGCTGCACTGTGTGGCATGCAGGATATTCGTTCCCCAACAGGGGTTTGAACCTGTACCACTTGCAGTGGAAGCTCGGAGTCTTAACCACTGACCCACCAGGGAAGTTCCCCCCTCTCCAACTGTATTTTAAAAAGGAAAAATATGTATATAAAAAAAAGGAAAAATATAAAGAAAGTCATTTATAATAAAATAACATCCATTTCTATAAGTAAATGCTTAGGCACAAGTACTCTGGGAGACTTTCGCAGGCAGATGCTAAAAATGCAAATTGATAGGGTTGCGCTGTGCAGCCACACAGATATCACATTTGAGGATGTGAATTTCCCAGATGGTACATGACTCTTGGTAAAATTCCGAACCAAGCAAATCATGATCTTCCTAGGATTTACAGGGTAGCTAACTTCTTGGAATATTCAGGGTATAACAAAATAGTACAAAAGGCCCTTTGTGATTATACATAAAACAGAGAGGTAGGTTCAGAGCCTACAAGTTTTTTGTTTGTTTGTTTTACCACCTTTGTGAATGTTCAGTGGAAGATTCAAAAGTCACAGCGGGGACACGGGACAATTCTTCACTTGACAGCACTGTCCCATGCATTGCAGGAGAGTTAGCATGTCTGGCTGTTGCCCACTCAATTCCAGGAGCTCCCCAATAATTGTGGAAACAAGAAGAGCTCCTTAAATTTCCCAAATGTTTCCCTGGGAGGGGGGTAACTTCCTGTTGAGAACTAATATGGGAGCAGTCAGCCACATGTGGTTAATATAGGGCTTTAAAATGTGTGTGTGGGGGCTTCCCTGGTGGCGCAATGGTTGAGGGTCCGCCTGCCGATGCAGGGGACACGGTCTTGCTCCCTGGTCCAGGAAGATCCCACGTGCCGCGGAGCAACTAAGCCCGTGTGCCACAGCTACTGAGCCCGCAAGCCACAACTACTGAGCCCATGTGCCACGACTACTGAAGCCCGCGTGCCTAGAGCCCATGCTCTGCAACAAGAGAAGCCACCGCAATGAGAAGCCCATGCACCGCAACAAAGAGTAACCCCCGCTCACCGCAACTAGAGAAAGCCCACGTGCAGCAACAGAGACCCAACGCAGCCAAAAATAAAATAAATAAATTTTAAAAAATCCTTTGAGGGGCTTCCCTGGTGGCGCAGTGGTTGAGAGTCCGCCTGCCGATGCAGGGGACACGGATTCGTGCCCCGGTCTGGGAAGATCCCACATGCCGCGGAGTGTCTGGGCCCGTGATTCATGGCCACTGAGCCTGCGCGTCCGGAGCCTGTGCTCCGCAACGGGAGAGGCCACAACAGTGAGAGGCCCGCGTACCGCAAAAAAAACAAATAAATAAAATAAAATGTGTGTGTGTGTGACTTCCCTGGTTGGTCCAGTGGTTAAGACTCCACGCTTCCACTGCAGGGAGAGTGGGGCTCGATCCCTGGTTGGGGACCTAAGATCCCATGTGCTGCACAGTCCAGCCAAAAAATCTAAACAAATAAATAAATAATGAAATATGTGGGGTCCCCGACTTGTGATGTGCTGACAGTGTAAAATGCTCATAGGATTTCAAGACTTGATATAAAAAAAAAGAGCATAAAATATCTCATTAATAACTTTAAAAAAACCAAGTATTTGTTGAAATGATACACACACACAAAACCTCTGTTCTTCAATTGATTAATTAATTATTTTTTTCTTTTTGGCCATGCCACATGGCTAGTGGGATCTTAGCTCCCCAACCAGGCTTGAACTTGCAACCTTGGCAGTGAAAAACCCCAAGTCCTAACCACTGGACCACCAGGGAATTCCCTAAAATTTTTTTATTATAGCCATCCTAGTGGCTGTGAAGTGGCATCTCACTGTGCTTTGGGGTTGCAGTTCCCTGATGTCTGATGATGTGGAACATCTAACTATAGCTTTTTTTTTTTTTTTTTTTTTTTCCGGTACGCGGGCCTCTCACTGCTGTGACCTCTCCCGTTGCAGAGCACAGGCTCTGGACGCGCAGTCTCAGCGGCCATGGCTCACGGGCCCAGCCGCTCCGCGGCATGTGGGATCTTCCCGGACCGGGGCACGAACCTGTGTCCCCTGCATCGGCAAGCGGACTCCCAACCACCGTGCCACCAGGGAAGCCCTAACTATAGCTTTTTGATGACAAAGTTTAACAAGTCCCTACAGGAAACAGGCTTTTGTCTTCCACAAAGAGACAAGAGATTCTCCAAGGTTCCTGGTAGGGACTGAATGTTTGTGTCCAACCACCCCACCCTCTCAGATTAATATGTTGAAATCCTCCCTCACAATGTGATGGTATTTGGAGATGGGGCATTTGGGAGGTGATTAGGTCATGAGGGTGGAGCCCTCACCGAGTAGGATTAGTGTCCTTATTAAAGAAGCCCGAGGACTTCCCTGCTGGCGCAGTGGTTAAGACTCTGTGCTCCCAATGCAGGGGGCCTGGGTTTGATCCCTGGTCAGGGAACTAGATCCCACACGCGTGCCTCAGCGAAGAGTTTGCATGCCACGACTAAGGAGCCTGCATGCTGCAACTAAGGAACCAGTGAGCTGCAACTAAGGAGCCCGCCTGCAGCAACTAAGACCCAGCGCAACCAAATAAGTAAATATTAAAAAAAAGAAGAGAGATCCCAGAGTGTTCATTATTCCTGCCCATGTGAGGACACAGTGAGAAGACAGCCATCTGCAAACAAGGAAGCAGGGCCTCACGAGATAGCAGATCTGCTAACATCTTGACCTTGGACTTCCAGCCTCCAGTACTGTGAGAAATAAATGATTGTTGTCTAAGCCCCCCAGTCTATGGTATTTTTGTTACAAGAGCCCGGACAGATTAAGACGGTGCATATAGTTCCAATTGTGTTCTGCTTGTTTTCTTGCTTAGGTAGGGATAGGTCTGCTATTTGCTGTGGTTCTCTCCACCTTGGACTTGGGCTCAGCTCTTCACAGCCATGCTGCAGGCCCTAGACGATAGCCTGAGGTCTCCAAGGATTGACTTTCTCTGTAGAGACAGGCTGGGAGACACTTTTGCAAGGGGGAGGAGAAAGGAAGGATAGGACACTGGAGTCTCCAGAGTCCTGAGGCACCCCCAGTTCCTCCAGGGAACTGATTCAACAAAGTAAGCAAAGCTGTGTTTCAGAGCCTCCTGGGGAGTGATGTGTAGCTCTGGGAAGGCATCTGCAGAGTAATGTCCTACCACTATTGATGCGGATGGTGAGGATGACGAAAGATCCTCAGTGTGATGAGCAGGAGGCCTGCCAGGAGCTGCAGAGAGCAGCCCTGCTTCCTGTGGAGCATGCCTCCCTGTCAGGAGACAGGCTGACCTGAGGAGGAAGGGGTGCCTACAGCCGCTTGGCATGGCCACGCTGTAAAGTGCAGGTCATCAGAGCAAAAATGGGAGCTGGGGTGGTCAGCAGGGTCCATGCACAAAGAGGGGACTGGAAGCAGGTGTGGGGCATCGAGGAGCATTCACCACACCCCAAGAGCGGTGGGCTGCCTCAAAGGGGCATCCAAGGAGGGTCAGATACGCATCTGTTAGAGGATGCTGGCTGTAGTACGGAAAGCAGACAGCAGAGGGCGGGAGGGAGCCAGCAGAAGTCCTGTCTGGGAAGTAAAGCAGCAAGCCTTAGGGGCACCTCTGAACAAGTGCAGGTCCTGCTCTAGACACTTCCACAGACACAAAGGCAATGCAAGACGTGGCCGTGGCCCTCTGGAACATTACAACCACGACTGGCAGGCCAGGAGACACACGTTTGCTGTTCTCGAGTGCAGTAAGTAGGTGAGCGAGATTTAGCAGCACCTCCTTATTGTGACGTAAATAAATAAACAGCCCAACAGCAAGGCACACCCTCTCTTAGCATGTGCTTTACCCCCCAAGGCCAGTTAGCTGAAAGTCATACCCAGCCACAGGCTTTTGCCACCCAAACACCACTTCTAGAGGCTTTCCCTGTGCATCTGTAAGGTCATGACCTTTCACTCCCGTCAGTTCATCTTTCTGAGCTTCAGCATCTTCATCTGTAAAACAGGATCATATAATTATCTCCATCATAGTGTGGTGATGAGGATTAACTCAGATAATGCAAGCAAAGTGCTTAGCACAGGAATTTTTTTTAAATTTTTATTTATTTTGGCTGTTTTGGGTCTTCACTGCTGCGCGCAGGCTTCCTCTAGTTGCGGCGAGCGGGGGCTACTCTTTGTTGCAGTACGCGGGCTTCTCATTGCGGTGGCTTCTCTTGCTGTGGAGCACGGGCACGCAGGCTTATTAGTTGTGGCTCACGGGTTCTAGAGCTCAGGCTCCGTAGTTGTGGCTCTTGGGCTTAGTTGCTCCGCGGCACGTGGGATCTTCCCGGACCAGGGATCGAACCCGTGTCCCCTGCACTGGCAGGCAGATTCTTAACCACTGCTCCACCAGGGAAGTCCTCAATGAATGTTAATGATAATTGTTATTTCTGTTTTATCTTGATATGTCAGTATTAAATTATTATTCAACCGCAAAGCTGACTCTCCCATAGGACTGTGAATACCCTGAGGGCAAAGTCATCTTTGCATCTACCATAAACCTAAATGCTTACTGCCAGGGGTGGAGGGGAGAGCTGTGCCCCTGTCCACAGTGCTGAAGCTTCACGGCCTGGGCATTCCTTGTGATGCTTCCTCTCCAACCCATTCACACTGTCCTCTATGAAGATGCCCTCTGCATTTGCACATGATAGTGGTCCTGGCATCAGCTCTCATCTCATCTCCCAGCTATGTTAACTGAATACGGCAGGTAGTAAAAGGGTTCGTACCACATGAACTCACTGTTGGAAAACACACCCTGTCCATGCATTCATTTTTGTAGAGCATATATTGTGTACAAATTATCAAACGTGTATAGAAGAAGAATATATACCAAACAGTTAATGGTCTTATCACATTATGGTGGGATTGGTCACTGCAAGGGGATTGCTTTTTTTGAACTTATTCTCTTCGGTATTTTTGTTTGTTTTAACAATAACTCCTACTTTATCTTTGTCAAATTAATTTGAAAATAATGTTTAACCAGAAAACACAGTTAGGTGCTCGCTTCAGCAGCACATACAGTAAAATTGGAATGACATGGAGAAGATTAACATGGCCCCTGAACAAGGATAACTCGCAAATTCATGAAACGTTCCATAGTTTTCAGACTTACAGATATTGAAAACAAACTTATGGTTATCAAAGGGAAAACATATGGGGGAGGGATAAATCAGGAGCTTGGGATAAACATAAACACACTACTATGTAGAAGATAGATAACCAACAAGGACCTACTGTATAGCACAGGGAACTCTACTCAATATTCTGTAATAACCTATATGAGAAAAGAATCTGAAAAAGAATGGATATATCTATGTGTATAACTGAGTCAATTTGCTGTACACCAGAAACTAACACAACATTGTAAATCAACTATACTCTAAAAAATTTTTTTTATTATTTTATTTTATTTTATTATTTATTTATTTATTTTTTGCGGTACGTGGGCCTCTCACTGCGGTGGCCTCTCCCGTTGCGGAGCACAGGCTCTGGACGCGCAGGCTCAGCAGCCATGGCTCACAGGCCCAGCCGCTCCGTGGCATGTGGGATCCTCCCGGACCGGGGCACGAACCCGTGTCCCCTGCATCAGCAGGCGGACTCTCAACCACTGCGCCACAAGGGAAACCCTAAAAAAATTTTTTTAAAGAAAACACCGTTAGTTGGGAGAACTGCACAAAGAAGGTTTGGGAACCACCTTCAGGGTCCAAAGGCAGAAGCAGAATCTATTACTCCTCTATCTGAATTTGGGCAGGACCTTGTGACTGCCTCAATGAATAGGATATGGGGGAAGTGACTCTAGGTAGCTCCCAAAACTAGGTCATGAATGGTGATACAACTTCCAGCTGCCTCTCTCTCTGAGGATGCTTGGTCCTGGAACCCAGCGGCCATGCTGTGAGGAAGCCCAAGCCAAGCACTTGGAGAGGCCCAGCCTACAAGCAGCATGAACCTCCCCATGTGTGAGGGAGGGAGCCTTCAGATGATCCAGCTTCTGACCTTTGGATCTTCCAGCTGAGGCCTCAGATAAGGATGAGCAGAGACAAGCCATCCTGACTGATGTGCTCTGCCTGAGTTCCTGATCCACGGCATCTGTAAGCAAAATAAATGGTTGTTTTATGGCACTAAGTTTGGGGGGTACTTTGTGTTGCAGTCATAGCAACCAGAGCAGCTGGTAAGTGGGAGAGTCAGGGTTTGACATTGGGAGTCCCAACCTCTTTTCACTCACCCTCCACCCTTCCCCGCTCTCGCCTTCTGGTGAAACTCCAGCGTTACCAGTGGCTAGCAGCCTCCTCTCTCCCAGTCTGGGGACTTCTGACTAATCTCAAGACCAGTTATTTTTATTTGGAAAATAAACATTAGAATTCAAAGGCAATTGTTCACAGAGTGTGTAAAAGCCTCTCTCGGTGACAGCTGTGGTTCTTCCCACAAAGGAGAGCCACCAGCCCTCTTATCACCCTTGCCCGCGCGCCCCCCCATGCAAGAAAACGTGAGTCAAACAAAAAGTAACGAGACCGTCTGTTCCTTCCTCCCGCCCATGCCGTTTGCTCAGATCACAAAGCTTCCTCCTCCTCCTTCTTCTTCTTTTAAAATAAAGTCTCCGGGCTTCCCTGGTGGCGCAGTAGTTGACAGTCCGCCTGCCGATGCAGGGGACGTGGGTTCGTGTCCCGGTCCGGGAAGATCCCACATGCCGCGGAGCGGCTGGGCCCGTGAGCCATGGCCGTTGAGCCTGCGCGTCCGGAGCCTGTGCTCCGCAACGGGAGAGGCCACAGCAATGAGAGGCCCGCGTACCGCAAAAAAGTAAAAAAATAAAAATAAAATAAAATAAAAAGTCTCCGAGGATCGGAGGGCCAGGCATTGTCTTTTCTGTGCCTCCCTTGCTTCCTTCCAAAACAGTGGGACATATGCCTTCCGTTTGCTTTAGCATTTTCGTATTTTGAGCTTACATCAAGGCAATTTATTAACAGAAACAATAATTTGAGGAGTCCTTCTCACAGAGAGCGACCACGGAGACCCCCCGTTCCTGCGGGTACTGTCGGAGGAGATGGGGGTGACATCCTCAATCCGCCCAATCTTTGTTCCTGAGCGGGTGAGGGCTCTGAGGGCTGACTGGGCCCCCGGTCCAGGAGTCTTGGTCCTATTTCCTCCTGTGGCCCGGAGTTTGATGTGGAGGGCAGTGATGCCCAGCTCCTTGCACCTCTGGGTTACATCCTAGGCAGCCAACGTGGCAGCATATGGGGATGACTCATCTCAGTCAGCCTTCACCTTCATCCCACCAGTTACACGGCAGATAGCTTCCTTGCCAGAAAGGTCGGTGACATGGACAAAAGTGTCATTGAAGGATGCAAAAAGGTGGCACACACCAAATGCATTTTCTCGCTCAGCCACCTGAGGGCCGAGGCTGATGATCTGTTCTTCCTTCTTTTCTTTCCCCTTGTGAGGTGCCCTTTCTGCGCATCTTCTCCAGAATCCACCAGCAGAAAGAGAGAGAGGGAGAGGGCGGGGCGACGGCTCAAGCTCGTCTGCTTTAGCGTTAAAAAAAATCATACTTAACACCTGGGCAGGTCTAGAAGCACATCTATGGGCCCTCAGGCTTGAGAGCCAAGTTTGGCTGAATATTGTAACCAAAAGTGGGGTCAGGCTACTCGTCGCCCAAAAGCCAATGAAAAGGCAAGGGTGGTGGAAAGGAAACTCTGCTTTATTTTGGATGAGGGCAACTGGGGGTGGGGGCAGTGGACGCCTGTCCAAAGGCCAGCTCCTTCCCCATTCCTCTCCTGTGAAAATCTGGGGGCAAGAACTTTTATAGGTGAAGGGAGAGGGCTACATGCAGAAACAGCACAGTCAGCTCTGACAGTCATCTTGAAATTGGTCATCGGTGGTCTGACCAGTGTCATCCTGACTGTTGTAAGTACAGTTAATCTTCAGTTCCAGCGTTGGTTTGTTTCCATTTCTTTTTTTTTTCTGAATTTTATTTTATTTATTTTTTATACAGCAGTTTCTTATTAGTTATCTATTTTATACATATTAGTGTATATATGTCAATCCCAATCTCCCAATTCATCCCACACACCTCCCCGCCCCTGCCACTTTCCCCCCTTGGTGTCCATACGTTTGTTCTCTACATCTGTGTCTCTATTTCTGCCCTGCAAACTGGTTCATCTGTAGCATTTTTCTAGGTTCCATATATATGCGTTAATACACGATATTTGTTTTTCTCTTTCTGACTTACTTCACTCTGTATGACAGTCTCTAGATCCATCCACGTCTCTACAAATGACCAAAATTCGTTCCTTTTTATGGCTGAATAATATTCCATTGTATATATATACCATATCTTCTTTATCCATTCGTCTGTCGATGGGCATTTAGGTTGCTTCCATGACCTGGCTATTGTAAATAGTCTTGCAGTGAACATTGGGGTGCATGTGTCTTTTTTAATTATGGTTTTCTCTGGGTATATGCCCAGGAGTGGGATTTCTGGGTCATATGGTAGTTCTATTTTTTGTTTTTTAAGGAACCTCATACTGTTCTCCATAGTGGCTGTATCAATTTACATTCCCACCAACAGTGCAGGAGGGCTCCCTTTTCTCCACACCCTCTCCAGCATTTGTTGTTTGTAGATTTTCTCATGATGCCCATTCTAACTGGCGTGAGGTGATACCTCATTGTAATTTTGATTTGCATTTCTCTAATAATTAGTGATGTTGAGCAGCTTTTCATGTGCTTCTTGGCCATCTGTATGTTTTCTTTGGAGAAATGTCTATTTAGGTCTTCTGCCCATTTTTGGACTGGGTTGTTTGTTTTTTTGATATTGAGCTGCATGAGCTGTTTATATATTTTGGAGATTAGTCCTTTGTCCATTGATTCATTTGCAAATATTTTCTCCCATTCTGAGGGTTGTCTTTTCGTTTTGTCTGTAGTTTCCTTTGCTTTGCAAAAGCTTTTAAGTTTCATTAGGTCCCATTTGTTTATTTTTGTTTTTATTTCCATTACTCTAGGAGGTGGATCAAAAAAAATCTTGCTGTGATTTATGTCAAAGAGTGTTTTTCCTATGTTTTCCTCTAAAAGTTTTATAGTGTCCAGTCTTACATTTAGGCCTCTAATCCATTTTGAGTTTATTTTTGTGGATGGTGTTAGGGAGTGTTCTGATTTCATTCTTCTACATGTAGCTGTCCGGTTTTCCCATCACCACTTATTGAAGAGACTGTCTTTTCTCCATTGTATATCCTTGCCTCCCTTGTCATAGATTAGTTGACCATAGGTGCATGGGTTTATCTCTGGTCTTTCTATCCTGTTCCATTGATCTATGTTTCTGTTTTTGTGCCAGTACCATATTGTCTTGATTACTGTAGCTTTGTATTATAGGTTGAAGTCAGAGAGTCGATTACTCCAGCTCCGTTTTTCTCCCTCAAGACTGCTTTGGCTCTTTAGCGTCTTCTGTGTCTCCATATAAATTTTAAGATCTTTTTGTTCTGGTTCTTTAAAAAATGCCACTGGTAATTTGATAGGGATTGCATTGAACCTGTAGATTGCTTTGGGTAGTATAGTCATTTTCACAATATTGATTCTTCCAATCCAAGAACATGGTATATCTCTCCATCTGTTTGTGTCATCTTTGATTTCTTTCATCAGTGTCTTATAGTTTTCTGAGTATAGGTCTTTTACCTCCTTAGGTAGGTTTATTCCTAGATATTTTATTCTTTTTGTTGCAATGGTGAATGAGATTGTTTCCTTAATAACTGTTTCTGATCTTTTGTTGTTAGTGTATAGGAATGCAAGAGATATCTGTGCATTAATTTTGTATCCTGCAACTTCACCAAATTCATTGATTAGATCTAGTAGTTTTCTGGTGGCATCTTTAGGACTCTCTATGTATAGTATCATGTCATCTGCAAACCGTGACAGTTTTACTTCTTCTTTTCCAATTTGTATTCCTTTTATTTCTTTTTCTTCTCTGATTGCCATGGCTAGGACTTCCAAAACTATGTTGAATAATAGTGGCGATAGTGGACATCCTTACCTTGTTCCTGATCTTAGAGGAAATGCTTTCAGTTTTTCACCATTGAGAATGATGTTTGCTGTGGGTTTGTCATATAAAGCCTCTATTATGTTAAGGTAGGTTCCCTCTATGCCCACTTTTTGGAGAGTTTTTATCATAAATTGGTATTGAATTTTGTCAAAAGCTTTTTCTGCATCTATTGAGATGATCATATGGTTTTTATTCTTCAATTTGTTAATATGGTGTATCACATGGATTGATTTGCGTATATTGAAGAATCCTTGCATCCCTGGGATAAATCCCACTTGATTGTGGTGTATGATCCTTTTAATGTGTTGTTGGATTCTGTTTGCTAGTATTTTGTTGAGGATTTTTGCATCTATATTCATCAGTGATATTGATCTGTAATTTTCTTTTTTTTTATAGTATATTTGGTTTTGATATCAGGGTGACGGTGGCCTCATAGAATGAGTTTGGGAGTGTTCCTTCCTCTGCAATTTTTTGGAAGAGTTTGAGAAGGATGGGTCTTAGCTCTTCTCTAAATGTTTGATAGAATTCACCTGTGAAGCCATGTGGTCCTGGACTTTTGTTTGTTGGAAGATTTTTAATCACAGTTTCAATTTCATTACTTGTGATCAGTCTGTTCATATTTTCTATTTCTTCCTGGTTCAGTCTCAGAGCATTGTGCTTTTCTAAGAATTTGTCCATTTCTTCCGGGTTGTCCACTTTATTGGCATATAGTTGCTTGTGGTAATCTCTCATGATCGTTTTTATTTCTGCAGTGTCAGTTGTTACTTCTCCTTTCTCATTTCTAATATTGTTGATTTGAGTCTTCTCCCTTTTTTCCTTGATGAGTCTGGCTAATGGTTTTTCAATTTTGTTTATCTTCTCAAAGAACAAGCTTTTAGTTTTATTGATCTTTGCTACTGTTTCCTTCATTTCTTTTTCATTTATTTCTGATCTGTATGATTTCTTTCCTTCTGCTAACTTTGGGGTTTTTTTGTTCTTCTTTCTCTAATTGCTTTAGGTGTAAGGTTAGATTGTTTATTTGAGATTCTTGTTTTTTGAGGTAGGCTTGTATTGCTATAAACTTCCATCTTAGAACTACTTTTGCTGCACCCCATAGGTTTTGGATCATCGTGTTTTCTTTGTAATATGTGTCTAGGTACTTTTTTATTTCCTCTTTGATTTCTTCAGTGATCTCTTGGTTATTTAGTAACGTATTGTGTAGCCTCCATGTGTAGCCTCCATGTGTTTCTGAGGTCATGGATCATCTTCATTATCATTATTCTGAATTCTTTTTCTGGAAGGTTGCCTATCTCCACTTCATTTAGTTGTTTTTCTGGGGTTTTATCTTGTTCCTTCATCTGGTACAAAGCCCTCTGCCTTTCCATTTTGTCTATCTTTCTGTGAATATGGTTTTTGTTCCACAGGCTGCAGGATTGTAGTTCTTCTTGCTTCTGCTGTCTGCCCTCTGGTGGATGAGGCTATCTCTGTTTCCATTTCTTGAGGCCAGTTCTCAGAATTGTGGCAGCTTATGTCATGGCTGGTCATCATGTAGTTAACTTCTCCACCTGTTGGGGGTTTCAGTATCTGTAAGACAGCTCACAGGATATGGCTCAGAATATTATCTATAGCTCTTGAGAAGGAACCAAAAGTCCTTGACTATGCTTAATGACTCAACTATTATTATATAGTCTTGTTGGACTGTTTTCCTTTGTTTCTGCGTTTTCTCACTTCTCTAATTAAACTTTTTCTTTGGCTAAAGTTTTTCCGCAGCCAAAAGGCAGGCTGAGGACTTGGGGCCAGGGGGAGGGGCCATAGGGTCCTGCTCTGTTTCGATACAAATCCGTGTTTTCTTTCTTCTGGACATGGGGATCAGTTAGCACTCACTACAAGGTGAAAATGAAAAAAACCAAAACCAAAAAACCCAACAATCTCAACCTAAGCTGTTTTTAAAAATAATAATAATTAAAACAAAGAAATCCATTCCCTTACATGATGGGGAAGTTCAGGCATGGGTTGACTTTGGACGAAGCTGGATCCAGGGGCTCAGATAATAATACCATCCAGACTCAGAATCTCTGCCTTCCTTCACTTTGCCTTCTCTGTGGTTTCTTCATTTTCCTGCTTCTCTTGGGGTTCCCTGGCAACTTTGGATTCCTCATGTCACTGATCCAAATGCAGAGGAAGACAGAGTTTCTCTGTCCAAGAGATGGAAAAGAAGTCAAGGTTGGAGGCTTGTTTTCTCTGGTTGGCCCTTCTTGGGTTGTGAGCTCTGCCCTGAACCCATCACCATGACCTGGGGATGGACCTGTTGGCTCCCTTTGGGTCAAAGGCTGTGAATGTGACCACACAGGAGATTGGTGAAAAGGGGGACACAGGGGCTATCATCACAGGAAAGAAGAGGATTTGGATAGCCATAAATGGTGACTACAGGGTGGAGTTGGGGTACACAGAGAAAGAAATGTTAAATTTCATTAAAAAAAAAAAAACGTTAAATTTCCACAGCCCTATTAACTCTGTCAGGGCATTCACAGAAGGTAATACAGAAATGGTCATTATACACATTTGGAAAGATGCTGAAAACAACAAGGTCCTACTGTATAGTGCAGGGAACTGTATCCAATCTCCTGGGATAAACCATAATGGAAAAGAATACATACATACATATATATATATATGTATATATGTGTATAACTGAGTCACTTTGCTGCACAGCAGAAATTAACACAACATTGTAAATCAACTATACTTCAATCAAAAAAAAAAAAGCAAGAAAAGATGCTGAGCTCACTGTCAATCTGGGAAATTCAAAGGAAAACATCCAGCGAGACATGACTTTCCCATCTCCCCCATCCAGTGAAAATATAAATGAAAGTTATATCCACCCAGTGTTGGCAAGAGTGTGGGGATCAGGGACTCATACACTGATGATGGGGTGTAAACTGGGACTTCCTTTTGGGAAGACAATCTAACAATATTTTCTGAAGATTTAAATCCCTACTTCTAGGAATCTCTAGAAATAGCTATGAGTTCCCAAAGATCCAAAGATACATGTTTAAGTGATGACGGTGAAAGGGTTGTTTGTAAAAATGAGAGAGTGGAAACACCCTAACAGTCCATCAACAAGGAATCAACAAATATATTATAGCATCTTTGTCTGTGGAATACCATGCAGTTCTGTGCCACCATTAAAGTGAGAGGAGCAGTCCTATGTGAACTGACATGGGATGTTCTCTAAAATATATCAAATGTAAAAAACAAGATGCAAAAGATGCACAAGGTATGACCCCGTTTATAGAAAAAAGAAAATATATGAGAGACAACAGAATGCCATGGTTACATGTATAGACTTCGGGGCCAGGCTGCCTGAGTTTGAATCCCAACTCCTCCTCTCCGAAGCTGCGTGACTTTGGGGAAGTTACTTCACTTCTCTGGGTCTGAGTTTCCCCCTCTGTAAAAGAAAGATGATAAAAGAATTTGCCTCATGTGGCTGTTGTGAAGATTCAATATATTAAGCTATGTAGATTGCTTGGGGCAGTGCCTGATATGTGGTAAATGCCCGGTTAGTGTTAGCTATTAGCCCTGTGCACGTTATCTACATAAATGCAAAGAAAAAAGACAGTAAGAGTGTGCTCCAAACTGTTGATAGTGGAAACGGATGAAGAGGGACTTCATAGTTTGCTCTATATAGATCTGGAGTGTTAGAATCTTTCACAACGAAAATACATTCAAGGATTACCAGGGTAATAGTGGGGTTTTTTTTGTTTTTTTTTTTTGCGATACGCGGGCCTCTCACTGTCGTGGCCTCTCCCGTTGCAGAGCACAGGCTCCGGATGCGCAGGCTCAGCGGCCATGGCTCACAGGCCCAGCTGCTCCGCGGCATGTGGGATCTTCCTGGACCGGGGCACGAACCCGTGTCCCCTGCATCGGCAGGCGGACTCCCAACCACTGTGCCACCAGGGAAGCCCGGGTAATAGTTTTAATATCCATCACCCTGAAATCCCCAACCGTGAGCTTGATTAACATTCTTCCTTTTGTGGGATGTTCTCATTCTGGGTGAGCTCGTATTCTAATTCTGTGTGGCACAGAGCAGGGCTTAGCGTGATCCATCCCCCACTCTTGTATAGTTGGAGAAGGGGAAGTTGCCAGTGTTAAGCCACTTGGCCAGTCTCAACCTTTGACTAACTGGTCATCCTGGGGCCCACACCCAGAACCCTGATCACCTCCAACCCCACTCCACTCCTATCCCTACCGTGGGGTTCAGTCTTCAGCACCTTTTCTTCCTTCTTTGGGCTGTACAAATCACCCCCACTCAAAAAAGTCCTGTTCCATCCTCCTGCCAACACTTGGAAGCAGATACTATTAGTACCTCATTTTCCAGATGAGAAAATTGAAGAACAGAGTGGTTAAGTAGTGAGCCCTAGGTCACACAGCTAATAAATGACATATCTGGGCTTCAAACCCATCTCTTTCTGATGTTAAGGCTTCTTTTCTAACAGTTAGATTAAATAAGTGTTTTAAATAAGTCAGGTATGGAAGGGGTTACAGCTGGTGCCGTCCATCCAAGAAAAACCTCGTAGCAGGAATGTCTTCAAGTTTCATCACTGCCAGCGTTCAGAGCTTGCCATAGCTGTATAGGGACTGCCGGCCTGGGCCCACATCTGTGGTTTCATCTGGGTCAGACGGTCCCAGCCGAGAGGGCAGAGGCAAGATGAGAATGGAGGACCAGGCTATGTTCAGTCCCTGGCCTCATCCCCACAAAGAGCTCAGGGAGGCCAAGAACTGGAGGTTTGATCAAGTCAGCGCAAAGGGAAGCGGAAACAGTGACTCAGCTCCGGGTCACCATTCCCTGCTTCTTTGCCTAAGAGATGAGTCATCATTTTGACGCTTTTAATTTTCAGACTTCTAACTCATCCCAGCCACGCATAGGAAGCTGATGAAGGACCGCTCCCTGCCACATGGGCTGTGCCCCCAGATGGCCTTGAGTTCAAATTCAGTCTCTGTTACTTACCAGTCATGTGATTTTGACAAATCACTGAGCATGCATTTCCCCACCTGTAAACTGGAGTTGCTAATGCCTATCTTGCTAGGTTCCTTCACCTGATCAGTATTTATTGAGCAGCTACTATGTGCCAGGTGAGAGCGATATGGTAATAAACAAGACAGACAAACTTCTGGCACCTGTGAAACTTACAGCCTAGTGGGAGAAAACATGTATATGTAATGTAATGTCAGGTGGTATTAAGAAAAATTAAATGGATGAGGCAAGAGAGGGTCAAGAGGGTTGAAGGAGTACTTCCCTGGTGGTCCAGTAGTTAAGAATCCACCTTCCAATGCAGGGGATGCGGGTTGGATCCCTGGTCGGGGAACTAGGGTCCCACATGCCACGGGGCAACTAAGCCCGCGTGCTGCAATTACTGAGCCCGCACGCCACAACTAGAGAGAAGTCCGTATACCGTAGTGAAGGATCCCGCATGCTGCAACGAAGATCCCACGTGTCACAACTAGGACCCGATGCAGCCAAATTGAAGAAAAAAAAAAAAAAGAGCGTTGAAGGAAACAGTTTCCAGTGTCCAGCACGGGGCCTGCACATAGTAGAGCCTCAGTGAAGAAATATGAATTCCCTTTCTTGCAGTTTTAGGAAGGAAGGACCACATGGTTTTCAGCACTGAAGAGGCTTCCCTTCCCTGGAGGAGATGCCAGGTGACAATTCCCACACAGGGTCCCAGGACTGGCTGAGGATTCCCCGCCTCGGAGCAGTGGAAGAGAAAGTTGTTCAGGGTGTGCGTGTGCGTGTGTTTAATATATTTTTTAACTGAGGTGAAGTTCATACAACATAAAGTTAACATTAACCATTTAAAAATGAACAGTTCAGGGAACTCCCTGGCTGTCCAGTGGTTACGAATCTGCGCTTCCATTGCAGGGGACATGGAACGTAAGATCCAGCATGCATCTCGGCCAATTAAAAAGAAGAAAAAGTGAAAAATTCAGTGACTTTTTTTTTAATAGAAAGTAACTCTTTTTTAAAAAAATATTTATTTATTATTATTTATTTATTTATTTTGGCTTTGCTGGGTCTTAGTTGTGTCAGGCAGGCGGGATCTAGTCGCCCCCTGCATTGGGAGCGCAGAGTCTTACCCACTGGAGCACCAGGGAAGTCCCAAAAATTCAGTGACTTTTTTTTCTTAATATTTATTTTATTTATTATTTATTTAATTTATTTATTTGGTTGTGCTGGGTCTTAGTTGCGGCAGGCAGTCACCTTAGTTGCGGCTTATAGGCTCCTTAGTTGTGGCATGTGAACTGTTAGTTTCGGCATGCATGTGGGATCTAGTTCCCCCACCAGGGATCAAACCTGGGCCGCCTGCATCGGGAGCGTGGAGTCCCAACCACTGAACCACCAGAGAAGTCCCAATTCAGTGACATTTAATACATTCACAGTGTTGTACAACCATCACCTCTATCTAGTTTCAAAACATTTTCAGCACCCCAAAGAATCCCTGTACCCACTAAGCACTCACTCCTCATTCCTCCTCCTCTCAAACCCCTGAAAACCACTAGTCTGCCTTCTGTCTATAGATTCACCTCTTCCAGACATTTCATATAAATGGAAGCAAACAATATGTGACCTTTTGTGTCTGGCTTCTTTCACTTATTGTGATGTTTTTGAGGTTCATCCGCATTGTGGCATGCATCAGAATTTCATTCCTTTTTATGGCAGAATATTATTCCATCATAGGGATAGACCATATGTGTTTATCCCTTTCATCAGTTGAACTGCATCCTTATGCTTTACCCTCTAGTCACATCGCATGCCCCATCCCAGTCCTGGGAGCTGATTCCAGGAAGCACCGAGAGGGAGAGAAGTGAGACAGGGAAGGGAGAAGAACCAATAAAGGGTGCGTTAATGGGCAGGGTACCATGTTGGACAACAGGGTCTGTTTCCCTGGGGGTCCCCTGAGAGCCTGTGTGGGGTGCAGGTCACTGTGACTCCAATGGAGGGCAGAGAGCCTGAGGCATTTATCCACCGACGTCTGTCCTTCCTGGTTGAGAGAAGCCCTCAGGACTTTAACTCCCCCCACGTTTCCAGGGTGAGCCTGTGTTGGGTTGAGTTGGAGAGCGCCCTCAGGTAGAGAAGAGGAGAAGTGCAGGTTAGAGCTCAGGTGAAGCAGAGGATGTAACCAGAGTCAACAGCCTCTGGGACACTTACTTGCGTGATGCTTGATTCAGGCTGGTCAAACATGCACGTGCCTTATAAATATCAATTCATGGATTCCTCATGACAGCCCCATGAAGCAAGTGTTGCTGTCACCCCCATTTTACAGATGGAGAAACTGAGGCATGGGAGAACGGCAAACAGCTTGCACAAGACGACACAGCAAGTCCTAGCAGTGCAGGATTCAAACCCAAAAAGTCTGTGCTTGTCACCACCACTTACGACTCTTGCCCACTCTGTTTTGCTTCCTTTCGTGCCTTCCATACTTACTGAGCACCAACTCGACCTGGCTGGTCTCAGCTTGGGGATCACCTCCCCTAAGAAGCCTTCCATGACCATCCATCAAAAGTAGACCCCTCCAGGGCTTCCCTGGTGGCGCTGTGGTTGAGAGTCCGCCTGCCAATGCAGGGAACACGGGTTTGTGCCCCGGTCCGGGAAGATCCCACATGCCGCGGAGCGGCCGGGCCCGTGAGCCACGGCCACTGAGCCTGCGCGTCTGGAGCCTGTGCGCCACAACAAGAGAGGCCGCGATAGTGAGAGGCCCGCGCACCGCGATGAAGAGTGGCCCCCGCTCGCCGCAACTAGAGAAAGCCCTCGCACAGAAATGAAAACCCAACGCAGCCAAATAAATAAATAAAATTTATTTAAAAAATGTTTCAAAATACAAACTTTTCAATAATAGATGCTTTGACTCACTCACTGTCACATTCTGGAATTGTCCCTCAAATTACTTCCCTCTAATATAGTTTTTGTTTTTTTCTTTTTGTTTTTGGATTAAAAAAATTTTTTTTTAATTGAAGTCTGATTTATTTGACATGTTTCAGGTGTACAGCAAAGTGATTCTGTTACACACACACACATATGTGTGTGTGTATATTCTTTTTCAGATTCTTTTCCATTATAAGTTTTTACAAGATATTGAATATAGTTCTCTGTGCAGTTTTGGGTTATTTTTAGAGGTCAATTCTGATCCCCTTACAAACTCTGCTCCTGGCTCATTTATTGATTGAATCAGTATTTACTGCACCCCCTACCAGGAGCAGGGCTCTGTGACCACACCGGGGAAGATGGGGAAGGAAACTGAGTTCCCACCCTGAAAAAAAACACTGAGTATTTCTGGCAGTGTGAGGAGGGTTTGCAGCATTTGACTTACTTCTTTATCTTCCTCTTGACCTCTATCATAGCCAACATTTCCCTTGGTCTTACTGTCTGTGAAGCATGGCATTGGCATTGCTAATTTCATCCTCAAAACAGACCTCTGAGCAAAATACTATTATTAGTGCTATTTTTATCATCCCCATTTTACAGATGAGGAAACTGAGGCCCAGGGCTTAAGTGATTTGTCCTAAATCACGCTGCTGGTGGGTAAATAATGGTAGCAGGATCTGAACCCAGGGAGTTGATATCAGAACCTACGCTCTTACCCACTATAGGAGACTCACTATACTGGAATTTTTGATTGTCCAGAAAAACCTCCAAGTTCTCTGTCATTGCATGTCCTTCTATATATTCACTCAGTAAACATTTGCCAGGGACTCTCTGTCTGTTGGCAAGGCCCCAGTGAGGCCATGAGCAGGGTATGAAGATGAACCAGAGCAAACTCTTGCCATAGAATTTGGGTAGTTTGGGAGAAGGACCAGAATTTTGGAGACAGATCCTGGACTCAAATCTTGGCTTGGTCAGTAATTAAGGTTGCCAGATTTAGCAAATAAAAATATAGGTCACCCAGTTAAATTTAAATTTCAGATAAACAGTGAATAATTTTTTAGTATCACTATGTTCCATGCCAGGTTTTGTTGTATTTTATCTGGCAACCTTACAGGTAATTGCTTTGTGACCATGAGTACTCACTCAATCTGTCTGATCTCAGATTTCCTGTGTTCAAAATGAGGATAATGATCCCCATTTCACAAGGTTGCTTGGAGGAGTGAAAGAGCACCTTTATGTAAAGTACTCGGAATGCTTCAGCTTTTCATAACTGGTCCATTTCCACAGACAGCGCACTCCAAACTGCTCCATGCAGTAGCTGGGGTTGAGGGACTTTTAAAATCAGCTCAGGCCACAGCCTACTGAAGACCCTTTGAGGTTCCCACAGCTCCTAGACTAAAGCCCACAGGCATCTGGATGTTTTCTAAAGTCCCGCAGGCTATAGATGGTGTCCAGGACAGAGACCCTTCTCAGGAACCCAGCCCAGGGGCTAACCCCATCCATATTGTTTTTCTCGCAACCCATCTTCTTTCCCCAAAGTCAAGTGCCTGGGACAGTAAGTTCTCAACATGAAGGAGGTGGGAAAATGCACGGGGGATTTAGGGTGTGAGATGTTGTAATAATCCATTGTGATCCCACCAGATATATTTTGAAGCCAAACGCCTCTCTCCAGCCTCTTTTCTCCTCTCTATCGTGGCTGCCCTATCCAGGCACCACCACCTCTTGCCTGCATTATTTATTTATTTGTTTGTTTGTTTATTTATTTTTGGCTGCATTTGGTCTTCATTGCTGTGCACGGGTTTTTCTCTAGTTGCAAGAGAGCGCGGCTTACTCTTCATTGGGGTGCAAGGACTTCTCATTGCGGTGGCTTCTCTTGTTGCAGAGCACAGGCTCTAGGCACATGGGCTTCAGTAGTTGTGGCATGTGGGCTCAGTAGTTGTGGCTCGTGAGCTCTAGAGCGCAGGCTCAGTAGTTGTGGTGCACAGGCTTAGTTGCTCCGAGGCATGTGGGATCTTCCCGGCCCAGGGCTCAAACCCATGTGCCCTGCATTGGCAGATGGATTCTTAACCACCGAGCCACTAGGGAAGCCCTGCCTGCATAATTTAAATAAACTTCTTCTTTTTTTAAATTTAATTGATTTTAATTAAAAAAAAAATTTTGGCTGCACCAGGCAGCACGTGGGATCTTAGTTCTCCAACTTGGATCAAACCCGTGCCCACTGCAGTGGAAGCGCCCAGTCTTAACCACTGGACCGCCAAGGAAGTCCCTCTTTTATTTTTTTAAATTACATAATTTATTTTTTTATTTTTTGGTTAAAAAGGTTTTTATTTTATATTGGAGTATAGTTGATTAACAGTGTTGTGTTAGTTTCAGGTGTATCAATAAACTGCTGGCTGGTCTCCCAGCTTCCACATTAAAACTCACAAGAGCAAACTTTTTATTATGGAAACATTTCAAAAAATAGACAGAAGTAGAGAGAAGAAAATAATGAACATAATTTCAACAACAATCAGCTAATCAGCTTATGGCCAATCCAGTTTTACCCACTGCCGGGACCCCTGGGATTTTTAATTCCTCCACTCCAGGATTTCTTTTTTTTTTTTTTTTAAGAATTTCAGCTCAAGGACAGGATAATCTGACTTTTCATCAATTCCCCTGCAAACGTATTGTTTGTTACGGCATAAACTTTATTCCAAAATTTCATCAGGGATTTGCTTTTGAATCCAAAGTTTTGATACTCAAAACGAAAGTTTAGAGACCTTTAAAAAAAAAAAAAGCCTCTCTTTTACAAATCCTGCAAATCAAAAGCCTTGGCTTTCAAGATTATAGTCTCTGCCATGAATTTCAAAAGCCTGCTTAGGAACTCATAAAAGCCAAGACTTCGGCGTTTTCTTGTTTTGAATTGGTTTGGGTCAAGCTTCTCCAAGGGGTGTATCCAGAATGATTCAGGCCTCAGCCTCAATACTTGGTTTTGTGGAGAGAGAGGTCACAGGATTTCTCTTAAAAAGGGAACAAACAGCATTGCTGCATGTGCAGAAAATGTTACCCAGGACTATTTTTATTGTTGTTCAAATAATAATTTTAATGAATTTAAGTGATTTCTCAGAATGTTCACAGATGTGAAGTCCACAACCTTGTTTTTCCATAGACTTTTAAGCTCTTTGAGTACAATTTCTCCTAATATAAACTTTTACAAGACCCTAACTTCCAAGTTTGAGGGGGTTATTTTCTATTTAATATTTCAATATGCTAGGTGTTTCTGCAAGGGTAGCTTGCTTCTCAGGGCTGTGCACCAGTGCACCCTTGCAAACCAGTGTCCTGGATGTCACCTAGAGTCTCATGTCATTTGAAAATTCTGCTTAGCTTTGCATCATCTGATTTCCTTGGTCATAAGCATTGGCATTAATGTTGAAGTTAGCCACCTGTTTTAAAAAAAAAAGTAAGATTTTATTTTTAGGCAAATCCACTGAAATCTCCCAATATTTTTCAAACCAAAAATCACTAGAATCAGGACTTACCCTCAGGCCCGGACATGATACAGACAAACCGAAGGGGAAGGAAGGATGGTTAGTGGTGAGAACCACTGACTGAGAATAGAATCGCTGGTGTTTATCCTTAGCTCAGCCAACAGCTTCCCTGGTGACCTGATGTGCCAACGCTGGGTTCAGTTACCAAATGGGCAGTTTTCCTGATGACAAAATCAGAATATACTGAGTCCTCAAAGCCAGAGGCAAGAACCCTTCTGTTTTTCCTAAAGTGGCCCAAATTATCACCACTGGGTATGACTTGATCGTTGTTTTTTTTTTAATAAACTTTTAAAGTTACAACTCTTTTAGATTTACAGCAAAGTTGCAAAGATAGTAGAGATTTCCCATATAACCCACACCCACTTTCCTCTGTGATTTTCCTGCATTATAAACGTCTTACATTATTCCCATATATATGCTACAGTTAATGAACCAATATTGATACATTTTTACTGAAGTCTATACTGTGTTCAGATTTCCTTAGTTTTTACCAAATGCACTTTTTCTGGTCCAGAATCCCATACAGGACACACATAATTACATGGAGGCATCATGGCTCCCTAGATGCCTCTTGGTTGTGACAGTTTCTCAGACTTTCTTGGTTTTTTGTTTTTTCCATTTGAGATGTAATTCATATACTACAATATCCATTCTTTCAAAGTGTACACTTCAGTGGGTTTTAGTATCTTCAAAAATTGTGCAGTCATCACTACTAGTCCCTGAACATTTTCTTCACCTCTGTAAGAAAACACACACCCACGTAGCACTCACTCTGCATGGCCCCAGGCCCCAGCTCCCAGCAACCACTAATCTACTTTCTGTCTCTATGGATTTGCCTGTTCTGGAAATTTCATATAAGTGGAATCATACAACAGGTGGCCTTTTGTGTCTGGCTTCTTTCTCTAAGAATGATGTCTTCAAGGTTCATCTGTGTTGTAGCAGGTATCAACCCTTTGTTCCTTTTTCACGACTGAATAATATTCCACTGAAGGGATATAGCACATTTTGGCTATCCAAAATATGGATGTATCAATGATGGACATACTCACTTTTGGCTGCTATGACTTTCCTTAATAACTTCAAGGAGTACTGCTTAGGTGTTTTGTAGAATGTCCTTCACATGTTTCGCATGATGATGCTACTGTTATGGGTTCTGGGAAGGAAAACCATAGAGGTAAAGTATCTTCTCATTGCCTGCATTGAAGGTGTATGCTACCAGTATGATTTCTCACTCTTGATGTGAACTTTGATCACCTGGCAGAGATGGTGTCTGTCAGATTTCCACACTGTAATGTGCCCTAATTTTAATAGACTGTTGCATCAGTTTCCTCTTTGGCTGTGTGGTTGTAATTCTGACATTAATTTTTGCTGCATAGATCTATTCAAAGGAAGGCTGGTTTTAACTTATTTGATTTGAATTCATGCTTTAAAGAGAGACCTTTTATTTTTTTCAGATAGAATACATTTAATTACATTAAAATATCACACTGAAGTGATTTGTAGAGATTTTTAAGCAAATACTTAATATGCAGTGTTGGTGGGGATGTAGAGAAACAGACATTTCATAGGCCGTCTGGAGTTAGGGTCAAGATGGGGAGGAAGTTTGACATTTCGCATCCAAAGTCTTAAAATGTGCCACCTGAATCCATCAGTTCTATGTTTAGAAATTTATATGAAGAAAATAAATACATATGCCAAGATTTGACCAAAACAAACAAATAAACAAAAAACCTCAATCCAACTCAGTATGGTGTATCAGTAGGAACCAAAAATCGAAAATAAACTAAGTGCCCCAAATAGAAAATTAGCTTTAAAATCGATGGCATAACCCCACAATCCAATGCCAACCAACCATTTAAAAGGATGTAAAGGTGTGAGTAGCTAATCACAATTTATGGCAGGGAAAAGAAGATGAAAAACAGCGCTGATAGGAAAATTCTAATTTTGTAAAACAAATGTATATATGTATATGCAGAGAAAAAGTAAAGGAAGGATATGTATGAAAATATTACATTTGTTTTTTGAGTTGTGGGCCAAGAGTTTGGTTTCTTTTCATTTATTTGTATTTTTACATTTCCTTACAATGACTATGTTTTGATTTTGTGATAAGAAAAAATTAGTTTTACTTTTTTTTGTTGTTTTTTTTTTTGTGGCACGCGGGCCTCTCACTGTTGTGGCTTCTCCCGTTGCGGAGCACAGGTTCCAGACGCGCAGGCTCAGCGGCCATGGCTCACGGGCCCAGCCGCTCCGCGGCACGTGGGGTCTTCCTGGACCGGGGCACAAACCCACGTCCCCTGTATCAGCAGGCGGATTCTCAACCACTGCACCACCAGGGAAGCCCTAGTTTTAAGTTTTAAAGTTATTTTTGATCTACTACATTGAATAATGTGATTTTTATGTATTTAGCCATCAAAGTGCACTTTAGAAAGGAACCTGACAAATAATTATATCATCACACTAGGCCAATCCCAGCTCTATTGCTTTTTCCTTTTTTCCACACCCTGAGGCATGCAGGATCTTAGTTCTTAGCTCCATGACTGGGGACCAGGGATCAAAACCCCACCCCCCGGCCTCCACCCAGTGGAAGCGCGGCGTCTTAACCACTGGACCGACAGGGAAGTCCCTACTGCTTATTTTCTGTATCAGCCAAGGTCCCTGCACCAGAGAGGTGGCCGCTCAAATCGGGTGAGTTGAGGAGAGAGCAGTACAGGGGATCATGTTGTACTTGGAGGCCAATGACAGCTGAGTTACCTCTCCTGTGCTGGAAAGGCAAGGAGAGGGAGTGGTCACCAGTAGTCAGAATGGGTAGTCTGCTGCCACCCCACCGGTAAGGAGCTGGGGGAATAAGTACCCTGACTCATGTCCCTCCCTCTGCTCTCTTTTTGGGCTCCCATCATCTAGACTACTGGAGATGAGAGGGCATATCCCAGTTTGTGGACATGGGCTACACTGGTCAGCCTTCCTGTGCTGGTAGCCGAGAGAAGAATGTGCAGAGTGGACCTGGAAGGGTGGCCAGAGGACAGCCAGCCAAGGGCCATTGGAGCTTGTTTGAGTTGTTTAACCTCTATAGTATAATAAGTATATTTGGTCTTCATCCCTGCTTCCTGGCACAGATCTAAAACCCTTGGAATTTCCTGAGTGACAGGGGTGGCTTCTGTTATTCACAGGAAGCCCCTTTCAATCACATCTGAGTTTAGGCTAATGAGGCGGCTTAGGGTGGGGCCCCTAGACAGCCTCAGGATGGGGCTGCTCACCAGAAAGACCAAGTGGCGGGAGGGTTAGAACTCTTAGCACCTAACCGTCGACCTCCAGGAAGGGGTGGAGGGGAGCTGGGGATTTCAGCTCTATCAAAAGTCTTGAACAGCACCCTCTTTCTCTCTCTCCCTCCGTTGAAAGAAACCAGCTGCCAGGTCTCGGGTTGCCCCACGGGGAGTTAGTTAATATAATTATCACCCAAACTGTTTCCTTTCCCAAAGGAGATTACAGTGGGATCCCCGCTGTAAGCCCTCCCGTCATACATACCCCTCCCCTTTCCACGTCCCCAGCAACCTTTGATCTGTTTTCTGTGACTATAGATTAGCTTGCATTTTTTCAAAACTGTATGTAAAGGAAATGAATCATAAAGCACGTACTCTTTTTTGTCTGGCTTCTTCCACTCAACACAATTATCTTGAGATTCATCCGCGTCGTATTAGGTACCAGTAGTCCATCCTTCGTATCGCTGTGGATCGCCGGGTCCACTGTAAGGACGTACAATAGCCCCTGTATCTTTCACCTGTTGATGGACATTCAGGTTGCCTTCAATTTGGGGCTGTTACAAATAGAGCTGGTATAAACATTTGTGTATAAATGTGCACGTAGGCTTTCTTTTCTCTCTGATAAATATCTAGCAGTGGTTAGGTCTTATCATAAGTGTATGTTGAATTTTATTTTTTATAAATTTATTTACTTATTTATAATTTTTGGCTGTGTTGGGTCTTCGGTTGCTGTGCGTGAGCTTTCTCCAGTTGCGTAGAGCTGGGGCTACCCTGCTTTGCGGTGCGCGGGCTTCTCATTGCGGTGGATTCTCTTGTTGTGGAGCACGGGCTCTAGGCGTGCGGTCTTCAGTAGTTGCGGCTCGTGGGCTTGTAGCTGTGGCTCTCAGTCTCCAGAGCGCAGGCTCAGTAGTTGTGGAGCACGGGCTTAGTTGCTCCGCGGCATGTGGGATCTTCCCGGACCAGGGCTCGAACCCGTGTCCCCTGCATTGGCAGGAGGACTCTTAACCATTGCTCCACCAGGGAATTCCCCCCATATGTTGAATTTTAAAAGAAACTCTTGAATTATTTTTCAAAGTGATTACACCAGTTTACATTCCCACGAGCACTCTAACAGGATGCTTAACAATCACTGCACTAACTCACTAAATGCCAGAGGTCCCTCTCATTGTGATAACCCAGCCCCCAGCCCCCTTTACAAATGCCCCATGGGATGGGGCAGCGCTGTCACTATTGAGACCCACTGGACCAGAGGATCTTTGGTTCCAGCACTAGGCAAGGATCTGCCCCCATTTAGGAACCATGGAAGAAAACCTATGAACCCCCATATTTCTGAACTGAATTCAGTAGCCTGAGGTCCAAGATGATCACAAGAGCAAGAGGTAACTGCTAGTAGCACATCTTGGCTTGGCCTTGCATTCTGTGGTTCTTCAGTATCTGAAAAGACCAAAATGGTCTTTATTTAAAGAACTAAGGTTTACATGCAGTGGTGAAACCCAAGTGGTGGTTAGAGCCTAGAGTCAGCTGACCCATTTGCTCTCTCTTCTTAATTTTGTCTTTGGCCCTGGAGCCTCCCTGGGGAAAAAATAAGAGGTGTTTGGTAATCTTGCGCTGAAAGCGGGTACTTAAGTCAAAAGTACACCTGAACTCAGCTAATTTGCACTAATCACCTATGCCAGCCGCGGATCAACCAGAGAGGAGAACGTCCTCAGGATGCAACCACAAACACGCATTGCGGGAGCTTCCCACATCAAACACTATTTTGATTTCTAAAACCTTCATCCCCTGCCCCCTACTAAACTGGAGAGTGCATCAGAATCCCCTAAGGGCTTGTGAAGACCCAGAGTGCCTGGTCCCACCCCTAGCGATGCTGATTTCTTATACCTGATTTCTTCTATCTGGAGAGGTACCTGAGAATTTTCGTTTCTAACAAGTTCCCACGTGGTGCTGGTGATGCTGGGCCAAGGGTCACACTCTGAGACTCACCTCCCGATTGGAACCTTTTCTTTGACAATGGGAAGTTCAACCATGGCAGTGATTTTTCAACTGATGTGATTTTTTCCCCCCAGCGGACAAAATCCGGAGACATTTTTGGTTGTCATAACTGGTCCTGGCCATTAGTGAGTAGAAGTCAGGGATGCTGTTCAATATCCTATGATGCATAGGACAGCTAGGATTATTAGAAATTAATTAGAAATAATTATTTGACCCAAAATGTCAGTAGTGCCAGTGTTGACAAACCCAGCACTATAGGAGAATGCTTAAATAAATTAGAAGATTCCCACAAGGAATAAATATTATGCAGCCATTAAGAAGAACGCTCCTTGTACAACAATAGTCAATATTCTGTAAATGAAAGTAACCTTTTAAAATTGTATACAATATTAAAAAATTAAAAAAAAGAAGAATGCTCCTTATACTATATATAAAAGAGATAAACAACAAGGACCTACTGTATAGCACAGGGAACTATATTCAATATCTTGTAATAACCTATAATGGAAAAGAATCTGGAAAAGAATATATATATTCTTTTTCAGATATATATATATATTTACATATATCTGAAATATCTGAATCACTTTGCTGTATACCTGAAGGTAAACACAACATAGTAAATCAACTAAATGAGAAAAAAAAAAGAATGGTCCTTAGACCTTTTTATAACTTGGGGAATTGTTCATGATATGATGTGCGGGGAAAAAAAAAGGATAAAAGAAGTATATTCAACATATTAGCTGTTTCATTTAATTTTCTTTGTACTGTACCACTACCTAGAATTATCTGGTTTGTTTCTATGTATACTTATATATCGTCTGTCTCCATTTACTAGGTTGTAAGCTCCTGGTATTCTTTAGAAGAGCATTAAATAGTTGCTGAGCATGTGAATAGGTAAATGTAAGTAAAATCAGTGGTGTGCTGGTAAATGTTTAACAATCAACTCTCAGAAAAGAAAATCTCTGATTTGTCACATGTGCCAGTTTCCATGGTGGCTGATTTCAAGCTACCTCCGGCTTAAGAAGAGATGAATTAGAGGGCTAGCTCCTGGGCTAGTTGATGTCCTCCAAGGATGAGTAGAATAATCTGGCTATTAATATGATGCAGCTCCCAATTTCTGGTCTCAAGCCAGCTTCCAGATTCCTGATTGAGAGCATCAGTTGAAGAAATGTTATGCTAATCGTGGCAGGAGTCTGGGGAATGATGCATAGAAACATTCTGGGTATTGGGGACCCATAAAGTGTAGGTGTTCAGGCGGTGAACTGCATGAAGGTGGCACATCTGGGGCATGTGCCATTTCCATCACAGACACACGCGAGCTTGTATGAAAGAACGCAGGCAGGCTCAGACATTCTTGTCTTCTGAGTCCTGAGGCAGGGGGGTATACCTTCCTTCATAAACCCCATGGACTGCTGGCCATGTACACATCCTGGAGAGCACACAGACACACGTGGTCCTGTTATATATACACGTACGTGGCTGGGCATCCCCTAAGCTCCACCTTTCTCAGAGGCCCAATTCCGCTCCCTCAACCCTGACTCTGAGGCTGACATGATTGTTCCACCTGGGGGAGAGGGCAGTGGAGTATCACCATTGCTGGTGATACATATATGTCCTGGGACGCCTTCAAGTGGGTAAAAGTATTTGACCCTCAGCCAGGGCTGCTGTACACCTGGCTACAGGAATGTACTTAAAACTGTTTTAAAAAATCATTTGAGGACTTCCCTGGTGGCACAGTGGTTGAGGGTCTGCCTGCCAATGCAGGGGACACGGTTTCGCTCCCTGGTCCGGGAAGATCCCACATGCCGCGGAGCAACTAAGCCCGTGTGCCACAGCTACTGAGCCCACGAGCCACAACTACTGAGCCCGTGTGCCACGACTACTGAAGCCCGCGTGCCTAGAGCCCATGCTCTGCAACAAGAGAAGCCACCGCAATGAGAAGCCCATGCACTGCAACAAAGAGTAACCCCTGCTCACCGCAACTAGAGAAAGCCCACGTGCAAGAGACCCAATGCAGCCAAAAATAAAATAAATAAATTTTTAAAAATCCTTTGAGGGTCTTCCCTGGTGGCGCAGTGGTTGAGAGTCCACCTGCCGATGCAGGGGACATGGGTTTGTACCCCAGTTTGGGATATCCTCCTTTCTGTTCCACCATCCTTGGCTTATAGCTTCCTTCCTAAAGGTTACCTCATGGTCAAAGATGGCTGCTGCAGCCCTTGCAATCTTGCTTGTGCTCCAGGTAGAAGGAAGAAGGAAGTAGCAAGTGGGCATGTTAAGTCAGTTCCCTCTAAGTAGCTTTCCTGGAAGCCCCACCCAATGACTTCCTCTTATTATTTCATCATCCTCTCTTAATTTCAAGGGATGCTGGGAAATGTAGTTCTTAAGATGGACACATTAAGTTCCTAAAGCTGCCAACCTCCTTCTCTTCAAGGCCAGCTGGGCACGTTTGGTTTCCCACAGGTACGATCATTTGGTTGCCATCTTTGTTCCCTCCATTGGCCTGGAGGACATGATAGCCCTTGCTAAATTCACCCAGAAAAGCTTAAATGATGGCCAACAAAGCCCATTCTTCCTGAACACTGGAATGTCTCTAATAAAAAAAGCTCTCCTCCAAAATAAAATGGGCTTGGACATTATAATGCCTCAAAAGGAGCCATCTGAATGATTATCCCAATAAAATGTTGTGTTTTCATACCTGAAAAAAAGAAAAAGGGCACATTGCCCACTTGAATAAAATGTAGGCTCTGTTAGCAAAGAACAACTGTGGAATGATAATTGGGAAGGGAGCTAGCAGACTCTGTTATATATATTATCCTATTCCGTGCTCAGTTTTGAGAGATCCTTAGGAAAATCCACCATTTCCCCCATGAGGTCTGAGATTCTGTGACACGTCTGGGTAAAAGATTTTTTGTCTCATAGATAACACACTAGCAGCACTATTTTCTATTGTTTGTCAAGGCAGGTAGAATTTACTTGCCCTAGGTTAGCTGTATTTCATAACAAGGGGAGGAGAACATATAAGGCTTCCAATTTCTGTTAAAAATTTCTTTCTTTAAAACTTATCTTTGTTTTCAATCTGTGTTACTGTTTAAAACAAGAGTTTACCTTCAGTTTACCAAAAGAGGTAAGTGGGTTGTAACTGGATCCAATCATGAGCATGCCATTTATGCTCTCAGAAAGGCATCAAAAAGGGGAATCAGAACCCACCTCTTCCACCTTCCTTCCCTACTTGCTGGAACACTCACCTCCTGTTCCTGTACAAGGTGACTTTGGAAGGTGAGTTGTGGGCCTTCTGGGTCACCTTTGGAGTCTAGGACTTTTTGAACAATCAGAGAATCCCACCTTCATTAGAGAGCTGAATGCAGCCTGGGTGAAATCTAGATCTGGTGGTTTTAAAACATGTTCTCCATGGGACTTCCCTGGTGGTCCAGCGGTTAAGACTTCGCCTTCCAACACAGGGGGTGCAGGTTCAATCCCTAGTCGGGGAGCTAAGATCCCACATGCCTTGTGGCCAAAAACCCAAAACATAAAGCAGAAGAATATTGTAACAAATTCAATAAAGACTTTAAAAATGGTCCACATCAAAGAAATCTTAAAAAAAATAAAATAAAACATGTCCTCCAAATCTATGACACTCCTCTCTTCAATAGATGGGGTCTAATTCCCCCCTCTCCTTGAATGTGGCCCAGACTTAGTGTGTTGCGTCTAAGGAATAGAATGTGGCAGAATGATGCTGTGTGACTTTTGAGGCTAGGTCATAAAAAGGGTAACTTCTGCCTGGTATTCTCAGCTCACTCACTTTTGGGGAAGCCATGTCTTGAGGACACTCAAGCAGCCTGTGGAGAGCCTGAGGCTCCTCATCTGTTCATTTCACCATCCTGGTTCATTGAAGATCAGACTGCGGACTGGGAATATGTGTCTTCTCAGTGAGATGTTTGGATTCCTTCTTCTCCAAGAGATCTTCTCACTAAGTCATCCCCCTCCTGCTGTCTTTGCTTCAGCAAAGGATGGTGATTCTGGAGACAGACTGCCTGAGTTTCAATCCTGGTTCTACTGCCTACAAGCCGAGTGGTTTTTTTTGCTTTTTAAGAATTTATTTATTTTTGACTGTGTTGGATCTTTGTTGTTGCGCGTGGGCTTTCTCCAGTTGCGGCGAGTCGGGCTACTCTTCGTTGCAGTGGCAGGCTTCTCTTTGTGGTGGCTTCTCTTGTTGCGGAGCACGGGCTCTAGGCACGTGGGCTTCAGTAGTTGTGGCGCACGGGCTTAGTTTCTCCGTGGCATGTGGGATCTTCCCAGACCAGGGCTTGAACCCTGTCTCCTGTATTGGCAGGCAGATTCTTAACCACTGCACCACCAGGGATGTCCGAGCTGGGTGGTTTTATATGAGTTATTTAACCTCTGTAAGCCTCAGTCTCCTCATCTGTAAAAGGGGACAATCGATGGATACACATCAGGGTTTCTCAACCTCAGCATTACTGACATTTGGGCCAGATAATTCTTTGTTGTGGGGCTATCCTGTAGGATGTTTAGCAGCATCCCTGGTCTCTACCCACTAGATGCCAGTAACAATGTCTCCCCTATCCCAGTTACAACAACCAAAATGTTTCTAGACATTAGCAAATGTCCCGTGAGGGGGCAATATGACCCCCAGTTGAGAACTGCTGACCTAAGTCATTTATTTCTGTGCATGGTGCTTAGTCAGCACTCGAGAAATGATCATCATGATTATTTTTCTCTCTTCTGATTGCAACAATATTAGATTTCAGCAACGTTTTTGCTAGGTGTTTTTTTTTAAGATGCTGTTTGCATTTTTGTGACAAAATTATTTTTTTAAATGTATGCAAGATGGCTAATTTCATGTGATGTGAATTTTAACTCACTTTATTTTTTATTTATTTACTGTTTAAAATTTTTTATTTATTTATTTTTTTGGCTGTGCCAAGTGGGATCTTAGTTCCCCGACGAGGGATCGAACCCATGCCTCCTGCAGTGGAAGCAAGGAGTCTTAGCCACTGGACCACCAGGGAAGTCCCTGTATGCTGTTAAATGTTAAATAAAAGATGTTTTATTTTATCTTGTTATTAGTATTGCCTTTTGAATATGATTTGACTTTTCTTTTTTTTCTTTGACTTTTCTTATGTCTTTTGTCTCATGTCCTTGAGTCTAACTTTGACCTTTCTAGCAGTAATTAATCCATGAGACCACTTTCGCTGCCCACTGTGATGAATGCATGCATTATGTATCCTGAGAAGCTATTGGTATCCTTTATTCTCTTGACATTTCTGCTCGGTAGTCAAATAGGTGAGGAAGGGCTTCCCTGGTGGCGCAGTGGTTGAGAGTCCGCCTGCCGATGCAGGGGACACGAGTTCGTGCCCCGGTTTGGGAAGATCCCACATGCCGCGGAGTGGCTGGGCCCGTGAGCCATGGCCGCTGAGCCTGCGCGTCTGGAGCCTGTGCTCCGTAACGGGAGAGGCCACAACAGAGAGAGGCCCGCGTACCACACACAAAAAAAAAAGGTGAGGAAAAAGATGGGCTGCCATTGTGGGTTTTTTTGTTGTTGCCATTGTGGTTTTAGTTCAATCACATTAAGAATCTTGGAGTGGGGAAGGCCTTTTTAAGCTTGATGCAAAACTCAGAAGCTTTATTTATTAAAAAAAATTTTTTTTGGCCACACCTTGAGGCTTGCAGGATCTTAGTTACCTGACCAGGGATTGAACCCAGGCCCTCAGCAGTGAAAGCACCGAGTCCTAACCACTGCACCGCCAGGGAATTCCTTCTGGTTACTTTAAATGGATTGAAGTTTCCAGATCTTAGCTGAAAGGTGTTATATTCACTGTGGCTCATACAGCCTCCCAATTCCAAGGCTGGAGGCTAATCCAGAAGCATTTTCCCAGGCCCCTTGAGTGCTAGTCTTTGTTGAATGATTTTGTGTGCTGGGATTGTAGGAGTTTGTTCTCTCCTCACTTATCATTTAATCCTGAGACTTTTAACCCCTTTTTTAACCCTATGACTTTCTAACATCATCTCCATTTATTATGCTCAGAGAGACTTAGTAATTAGCCCAAGGACACTCAGCTAGGAAGTGCCTGTACAATTATTTAGAAAGCCAGATGACATGGCACCATCTCACCATCATCAGAAAGAGAATGTAGTTCAAGTCAAACCAGATCATTCCTGGTTCCTGGAGCCCTTTCTACTTCTGTGCCTTTGAATCTATGGGTCCCTCCACTCTGAGGGGCCTCTCCCTTCAGGGAGCCTTGCCTGTGCTTCACGGCTTAGCTACAACGCTTCCTCCCCCAGGAAGCCCTCCCTGATTCTCATCACTGGGAAATAGCATTTGGCACATGCTCATGCTGCTTTTCACAGTGGCCACTTGTGAGACTCACCCCACAGCTTTTGCAGGTTGGCTATGAGCACCCACCAGGTGTTGATGTGTAATAATGTTGCTTAGGTTTTAAAAAAGGCAGTTTAGAATGAAAAAAAATAAACTCATTTGCCAGTAGCCAGTAGCCTGGTCTCCAGTCATTTTGTGTGTATGTGTTTGTGTGGGACAGAGAAAAAGAGAGAGAGAGAGATTCATCTAAGACCTTGGTAGCTCCCAGAAGAATCTCACTTATCACAGAAAACGTTACAATGCATTCAGATGATGATGATAACGATAATTATTTGCTGTAAAAATAACTGAAGATTTTTCCTATTGTAAAAAAAAAATTGAAAAACATTTTCATATTATAGAATCAATAAATTGTTTTTGTAGTGCCTGTACAAAACAGACCCTAGGCTGTGTTCCTCTAATACTGAGTGGACAAGTACCCTGCCTGCCGCTCCCTCCCATTCTGGTCGACCTAAAGAACTTGGGATTCCTCTACAAGCCTTACTTTTGCCAGGCATGTCCTTCCTGCCATGGCCTCCATCCCCCTTTCTTTCTAAACCTTATCTTTTTAAGATTCAACCAGGAACAAGACTGCCAAGCTCCCTGCCCTCTAAGAACTTACTTTTTGTTGAAAGGAGACACATAAGTAATCACTTCAGATACTGATACAGGCTATGAAAAAACAAAACCAGGCAATAGGAGAGTGTGGAGGGTGGTGCTTTAACGAGGCTGGTCTGACAAAGGCTCTCTGCTCGCGGGCCATTTGAGAGGAACCTTGAGGAATGACGACGAGAAGGAAAAGATTCCAGAGAGAGAGGGAACTGCGAGGGCAAAGGCAGTTTCCGAGGAAACAGAAAGAAGGCCAGTGTGGCTGGGCAGCCCAAGCCAAGCAGAGACTGGCGTTGAGATGAACACAGAGGAGGCGGGGCCAGGTCCTGCAGGGACTTGTAGCCCACAGAGAGGAGGTCAGATTTTATTCCCAAGGTGATGGCTTTACAGCCAAATTGCTTTGTAGAAGGGTTTTCTTGCAGCTCGTGGGACTTCTCCAAGCCCCAGTGGCTCATGCCTCCGCCGCCAAACTGTGAGGGCCAGTTTTGCCTCTGTGCGGTCATCGCCCCTTTAAGTGGCGGCTTACTCCTCAGACCCTGAGCCCCTGAGGACGCCCCCGGCTGGGTGACCGCAGCGCGCAGCCCCGCGCCTGGCCCACAGCAGTCGCGCAGCCCGGGTCGGCGGAGGCTGACCGGGCGATTGCGCACGGAGGCTGAACAAGAAGTCGGCGCAGAACTTTCCCCCTGGAAGCGGGGCCTCCCACTCGGCGCGGCCACGCGGATTCCGGTAGTAGGAGGGGGGGGGGCGGGGGCTGGCACGTGAGGCAGGCAGCCGCACGTGGCCCAGGAGTGTGCTTTTTTCGGGACAGGTGCGGGGGCCGCCAAGTTCGCGAAGGCGCAGACGCAGCCGGGCCTCGGCACCCCGTCTCCCACTCAGGTTTATTTTCAGATTCGTGGCCGCTGCGGTCTGGTCAAGGGAAGGTGTCCTCGGAGAGCGCCAGGGCGTCTTAGTGGGGCGGGCCAGAGGGTCCCCCACGCACAACGCGCAGCGAGCCGCGTGCCTGCTGTCTGCCCAGCAGGCTGGTGGGAGCCCGCGGGCCTCGCATCTCGGAAGTTTTTCTTTGGACTCTGAGGCTCAACTTGCCCATCTAAGAAATGGGTCTGAAGTAAACAGCTGGCGAAGCACTTTGCCAACTTGGATTCAAGTTGGGCGTTTAATTCACTTTCTTCGATTCCCTCCTCCCTTTGGAAGCCCAAGGGGCTGGAGTAGCGGGATGCCACCCACCACACCCTTCCGTCCCCGCAGAGCGGTCACGGGAGTTGATTTTGCGTCCCCTACGGCCTGGAGGCACCGGATCAGCCCTCCTGTGGGGTGCGGTCTCGGAGCCCCGGGTCACGTGACTCCTGCCCGCTGCCTCTGGCCAGCGAGCAAGTGCGCATGCGCAATTCATTCTCTCTCTCTCTCTCTCTCTCTCTCTCTCTCTCTCCCCCCTCCCTCCCCCCTCCCCCTCTGCCCCCTCTCTCTCCCCTCTCCTCTCTCCCCTCCCCCTCCCTGTCTTTCCTCTCTTTCCCTCCCCTCTCTCTCTCTCCCTCCCCCTCCCTTCCTCTCTCGCTCTTTACTTCTCCCTCTCTCTCCCTCCCTCCGTCCCACTCTCTCCCTCCCCTCCCTCTCTCCCTCCCTTCCTCTCTCCCTCCCTCCCCCTCTTTCTCTCCTTCCCTCCCCGTCTTTCTCTCCCTCCCTCCCCCTCTTTCTCTCCCTGCCTCCCCCTGCCTTCCTCTCTCTCTCTCTCCCCCCTCCCTCCCTCTCTCTCTCACTCTCTCTCTCCCCCTCCCCCCTCCCCCTTAGGTTGGCTCGGACGCAACCACTGTCAGCTCCTCCCTCTCCTTCTCCGTCTTCACCCTTCCTTTCACTCCCTTCCCCTCGCCCTTTGGTTACGTCAGGCGGACACGCCGATGAGCCAATCACGGCGCTGTGTTTAGAGGCCGGCAAGCGGAACCGGTCGGATTGGACCAATAGAAGCCCTCGGATCCGGCGCGCCCCAACCGGGCAGGGGAGCCGGGGCCGAGTGGGCGGTGCTTCCCCGTCAGCATGTGGGCGGGGACCAGCAACCGCAGAGGCGTCGACGACGGCGGCAGCAACGACGACGTTCCTCAGTCTTCGGGGTAGGCTCGGCGGCGCCGGTAGGGCTACGCGGAGCGGTCGGCGGTGGCCTTAGGGAGGCCGCGGCGCCATGGCGGGGCGGTAGACGTGCTCAGGCCGGCGAGGCGAGAGGCGGCGGTGTTCATCCGGTCCGCAGCGCCCTTCGGCAGGGGCCGGGGGTGGGGAAGACTGGGTCGGGGGTTGTCCCGGGCAGCGCGGGGCCGCGGGGCGGGGCTCGCAGGCCGTCGGGGTGCAGGAGGCCTGGGCCGCCGCGAGGAGCCGCCGCAGGCCACTGGGCCCCGCCGCCGGGCCGCTCGACGACGACGCTCCCGCGGGGGCCCCGCCTGAGCAGGACGCGGCCGCGGCGGCTGCGAGGCCGCGGGAGGCCGCGGAGGATGGAGGAGCGGAAGGAGGAGGGCGAGGCCGAGATCCAGGAGCACGGGCCCGAGCACTGGTTCTCCAAGTGGGAGCGGCAGTGCCTGGCCGAGGCCGAGCAGGACGAGCAGTTGCCCCCTGAGCTGCAGGAGGAGGCGGCGGCCGCCGCGCAGCCCGAGCACAAGCAGCAGAAGCTGTGGCACCTCTTCCAGAACTCGGCCACCGCCGTGGCCCAGCTCTACAAAGGTGAGGGCCGCCGCCGCCGCCATTTTGCGCCGCCGCCCCCGCCTCGCGCCCGGCCGTCGGCGGAGAGCCCGGGGAGCGGTTGGCTGGGCTCCGGCCGTCGCAACGCGGCCCCACCGCCCCCTCCTCGCAAGATGGCGCCGCGGGAGGCGGGCCCTCGGGAGCCGGCCGGGGGCCGGCGTGGGGGGCGGCCGGGCTTGGGGCCGCCTGTGGGGCCCTCCCGCTCCTGGGGCCGGGCCGCTGGGTGCCCCCGGGCCGGGGAGGGCAGGGGAGGAGCCCCCGGTCACAAAATGGCGAAGGGAGGCGGCGCGGGGCCCCTATTGTGCTGGAGCCGGCCTCGGGGCGGGGACTGCGAAGGGGTGCCTCCCTCTGCCGCGCATCTGTCCCGGCTGCGCCCGGGGGCCCCGCGGCTCCCCCTCCAGCCCCGCCGCGACCCCTTTCTTGCCCGCTCCCCACCTAGCGCGGGATCCCGGAACCCTTGAACAAAATGGCGAAACCTAATATGGCCGTTCCGGAGTGATTGACGCCCAAATAATATTGCTTTTTCTTTTTTTGTTTTTGTGTGTTTTTTTGTGTTGTTTTGTTTTTTCTCTTTCGTTTCGTCGTTTTTCAGACCGAGTGTGTCAGCAGCCAGGACTTTCTCTTTGGGTTCCCTTCCAAAATGCAGCCACTGCCGTCACCAACCTTTACAAAGGTAAGGACAACTTTGCTGCATTGCTGGCTAAGGGGAAGGGCGGTCTGCGTCAGGGTTTAAGTCCTGCGTTCCTTAGTGCATTGGCCATCTTGACCTGGAGGTATCTCCCGAGTGTTTTCTGCTTCTGAATCCAGCCACTAACTCTCAGTATCTTGCAACTTGAGAATTCTGGCGGTGTGATGTTATATCTAGATAACGGGTTCTCAGCCGGGGGCGTTTGGTCCTCTCACCCCATGGCGATATTTGACAATGTCTGGGGCACTCCAGAGTGTCATCACTGAGAGGAGGCCGCTAACTGTCCTCGGTGCACGAGACAGCCTCTCCACCCCCCAAATGGCAGTAGTGCCGAGGTTGAGAGGCCCAGAGCTCCAGACTGAGATGTGCTTCTTAGGCACCCAGGGAAGAGGAGTGTGTCTCGCACAGAGGTGGGAGGGACAACTTGTTTGTGGAAAAGCACCTCTTGGAATAGTTTTTCTTGAGTTAGGCAATTTCGAGCATGATGGTGGCACAGCATAATTTAAGTGCGTCGAAAACTAGCTAATTGGAGTAATCTGTACGCACATTAACATGCAGATATTTGATGGAGTTGCTCTTCCCTAGCAACTCCATCAAATATTTGCCTTCCAAGCTGCTTTCTGCCTGACGGTACATTGTTGGCAGGAAATCTGATCAGTTTGAGTTGATATCAAGATTTGTGTTTCATGGCAGTGCTTTTCTGCAGTTAATCCCCGCCCCCCACGTGAAGATATGTGAGTAAATGTTCTTGCCCATCGTGTTCTCTCAGCAACAGTGGGTTTAGATTTGTTTTGAAGATTTGGAAATTTGGGTTTGATATTTGGCAAGGTTTCTGTGGGAAAAGGATTTGAATTTGAGTGTTAATTTTAGTAAAAATGTAATTTAAATAAATGCTTTTAAACTGCCAGAAGCTGTTGATAATTGCAGTAGAGCTTTGTGTTTTTCAGAATTATCTAAATAAGGTTGAAACAGGCTGTGGAGTAACTTGATTCTCAGATTCTTATCTGCATAAGAATAAGCCAATTAAGATAGCATTCTTTAGGCAAAAAAAATCCCTTATTTTGGATTTCCTTTTAAACCTTGCAGTTTTTTGGGATGATAATTTGAGAATGTAAACTGAACCTGGTGAATAGAATGTTAATTTCAGGGAATGAGGAGCTAATAATCTAGGCTTACTGAGAAAAGGAAACCTAATGAAGTGGTGCCCCAGTGGTCAGCTTTGATTTTATATAGCTGAGTTCCTTAAATTTTGACTCTAACATTCATTACTGCTTGAGAGTTTTTAACATTCTCTGGAATGGCTCTTGGTTTCACCCAGACAGGGAATTTTGAAATAATACTTCAAACTCATATTTTTGGAAAACTCTGCTGTCTTGGAGTATAATTTACATATAGTAAAATCACCGTTTTAAGGTGTATGGCATGAATTTGACAAACATACATTGTTAGTAAATGGAACATATCTATTCCCCCCACCCCAGGCAACCGCTGATCTGAATTCTGTATATATGGTTTTTGTGTTTCCATAATGTAATAAATAGAACCTTATAGTAGGTAGCCTTTTCTGTTTGGTATCTTCTATCCACTTTTCATAATGTTTTTGAGATCTATTCAGTTCACATTGCAGGTATTAATAAATTGTTAAGTGCTTTTTGTTTTTCTGACTAGTGTTGTGTGTGGAGGTATCACGGTTTATCCATTTCAGGTTTTGCAATTATTTTTTGCTTTAAGGGGAAAGCAACACATAGTTTTAGTCCATCTGTGTGCCACGCTCTTGGACTAGGCCGTAGAAAAATATGAATGTTCTCTGACTTCTCAGTTTTTGGTGCTGTTGTGTGCTCCTGGAATGCATCTCTTTAGGACTGTAGCTGATGGTTTTCTTTAGTGTTAATTCTTCATGTAAAAAAGTGGGCTCAGAAGCTGAACTCTGAAATAATCCCTAATTTGATTTCTTGATTTGAAAATGCTTCTTATAATGTATTAGTTTCCTTTGTTCATGTAATGGAAGACATTAAATTTCTTTTTAAATAAACATGAAGTTCTTGCATTATGGCAAATGCTGGATTGTCAGTCCAACCTTAGCTTTATTTTGTGTCCTATTTCTGTAAAATGAAATATATCCCCTTTTACCTGAGGAATGGTTAATTGTGGTTTGTGGAATTTGGTAGTATAGCAACATTATTCTGTTCCTAGCTGACTCAAGGAAAGTGTGGATAAGCTCTGCAGATCCTCACATTCTTCCTCCTTTTCAGGGTGTGGTCTTCAGAGAACAAGAATGCAGCTGTAGGAATAATTGGGTACCTTAAATAGAACCAATAAAATTAGCAAGGTAGTGTCACAGTGCATGAAGCTGTAAGTAGTGGTAAATTTAGAGTGTTCACAGTTCTTATTCAATATCTAAATGTAATTTATGGGGGCGGGGATGGGGGGAGATTTTGGAGGATCCTTGTAAATGGGCAATGTTCTTGTAGTTTGTATGATTAAGCGCTTATCTGACAAGCTAAAGATGGCTCATTTTGCCTCACCCAGCCTGGGGAGAGGTTGGTACTTCTACCAGCTTCCTGATAGCACCTAAGATGAGCACATAGGAAGGTCAGAATTGAGGTAAAAGTCTAGCAGAGGGCCCCTTTTGATGTGGCGTTTTGAAACATTGAACGATGCAGTTGGTTTGGTTGAATGTGGCTGGAGACTTGGAGGAGAGTGAATTGGGGTGTCCTCAGTGTGCACAGAATTTGGCAAAATGGAGTTCCTTTTGCTCCACATAGTAAGTTGAGTCAGACATTGGCATCCTTTTTTGGAAGGGAAGAAAATTCTGATGGCTGGTTTTTGTTTTTACTTTGCTTTGATAAATCTAAAGGAAGTAATGTTTGTTAAATATTCAGTGGTGTTGTGTCCCCTGGCTTAGTACTTTTTCTGTTGTCTGCAGCAAAGGGAGTGAAGTTACTGAGGTGGTTTTAACTAGCCTGGTTGATGCTTATCTGAAAAATGCTTTGTCAAGCTCATCTCTTTCTGCCTCTTAAATACACCTCCCATTTCCTTAGGTGACTGGTTGCAACCTCTTTCCTGACTCCTCATTAGGAAAATAATGAATTCTAAATTCCTTCTACGCTGTGGGGTTACTTGCTCAGTAGAGGCTGGCCGTCCTTTGGAGCCTCGTGGTCAGCGGAGGTGGGCGCTGGGGCCCTGCTTGCTCTGCAGCAGCTGCCTGGGAGCCAGTGCTCACCCACATCCCCCAGAGCCACTTCTCGCTGCTTCTTATTGTCATTTCCCTCAACTTTGTAATATTTTTCTTTTTCGATTTTTGTTTTATGTTAAGCTCCATTTTTTTGTTGTTGTTGTTTAATGCTAAGCTCCTCCGCATTTTAAAACTGTCTGAAACTTTAGTTGTATACCGACTTCTCCCACATATGTTAAGAGCTTTCTCTTGATACTGTTTATGTTAAAGATGTTTTTGGTTTTCTCCTTGAACAGCATTTGCCCCAAGGTGTGACTCTAGTGGTACTTGGAGAAGGCCAGCAGCATCATTATCATGGAGTCTTCTGCTAGATTGTTCTAGTTCAGATTTTAGACTGTTACTTTTACTTAGTCGTATGGTCCTGGAGACAGATAATGGAACAAAAAATATTTCACTATTGTAAGCCTTCATTTTCTCAATTGTGAGTAGGAGTAAGTACGCACAACTTAGAGTGCAGGCTCTTAGTGTGTCATGCAATGAGTCTTCAAGCATGGACTGTGTTGGTGGTCAGGTTCTGTTTTTCAGATGATGTTTTTGGCTATGGGCAGTGCTTAAGATGAAGGGAAGAAATTCTTATTTATTTATTTATTTTTATTTCTGTCAGAATAACCTTTGTGGTGTGTCTTCATTTTTCCCTGAAAGGGCTGAAAGTAAATAGAATTGACAGGAGAAAAATAGTGTGATGCCCTTTAAAGTCCTTATTTTTGAGACATCTTGATTCCAGATCCTGTTTATAGTGTGTAGTCACTTCATTGTGCCCTTCTTGGGCTTCTCTGTGAACTGAAAGTGAACGGAACGTACTGAAAATTTTTGGATGAGTGATTGGTGTATAAACAACTGGTCAGAGAAAGCATGTTTTACCTGGAGGCAAATAATGAAATTTCAGGTTATGTTTTGACTTTCTGGAGTTGGTTTGTGACTCTCCTGCTGCAGAAAACTATTGAACTTTGAGAGTGTTCAAAAAACCTTAGTATGGATTGCAGTTGAATACCCTGTTTTATTTTACTAAGCAGCAGCCTCAGTCATTATTAATACCATTTATAGATTTTTTTGTGAATTTTTATAGAAGACTGTCAGTTTCTGATGTGTAACTTCTCTGTAAAAGGATGTTTTAGCTGCAAATAGCAGAAAAGACAAGTCAGGCTGGACATGGATTGGCTGCTCTCTGCCTTGAAGCCTGAAGGTGGGATTGATTGAATCCAGTGGCTCAGGCCTCCCTGCTCTGTAGCTCTCTGTAGTCCATGTGTGGGCCTGCGCATACCAGCTTTGTCATTAGGCTAGTTTCAGTGTTGGCAGCTCACACCTCACAGCTTAGGGTTACTCACGGAAGGTTAGAAGAGCCCAGAAGCTTCTTTCCCAGGAGCTACCAGTAAATGACTTATGTCTCTGGGACAGAATTGGGTCACATGGTTATTCAGAACCAGTATCATAGCCACAGTTTTGGGGTTATGCAGATTTGTTTGGGACTATACCACAAGTTTCATCATCAATTGAGCAAATGTGGAAGAAGCCTTTATTCAGAGCTATCCAAACAAAAACTTGTGAGTACCTTTAGGAAAGGGAGGACGAGGACTGGATGGTAGGGAACCGTGGCCACTCTGATCCTTCCCTGGTTCCTGCTGTTTGTATGTGCTAGGTGAAGATTTAAGTCAGTATGTAAGTTACCTAGAAGTTTGTGTTTATCTTTGGATACCACTTTGTTAGGGAACTTAGAAATTGTTTCCTTAAATCAATTGAAAAAAGAGCTTCCCTGGTGGTCCACTGGCTAAGACTCTGCACTCCCAATGCAGGGGATCCCGGTTCAATCCCTGGTCAGGGAATTAGATCCCACCTGCTGCAACTAAAGATCCTGCATGCCACAATGAAAATCCCACGTGCCTCAACTAAGATCTGACACGGCCAAATAAAATATAAATAAATAAGTAAATATTAAAAAAAAAACAATTGAAAAGCAGTTTTATTTTGGTCATGACTCATATCTTTCCCTTTTTTAAAAATTTATTATTATTTATTTTTGGTTGCGTTGGGTCTTCGTTGCTGTGTGCAGGCTTTCTCTGGTTGCAGCGAGCGGGGGCTACTCTTCGTTGCGGTGCGTGGGCTTCTCGTTGTGGTGGCTTCTCTTGTTGCGGAGCACAGGCTCTAGGCGCGCGGGCTTCAGTAGTTGTGGCATGTGGGCTCAGTAGTTGTGGCGGACGGGCTTAGTTGTTCTGCGACATGTGGGATTTTCCCGGACCAGGGCTCGAACCCGTGTCTCCTGCATTGGCAGTCCTATTCTTAACCACTGTGCCACCAGGGAAGTCCCTAGATATTTGTTTCTAATGAAACAGTTAAAATACATATTTTTTCCAATAGCAGACTAGTTGGTTAGTGCAGATTGAGTTCTAAGTTTAAATGTTTTGTAGTTACTAGTATTCCTTGGAAATGTACCCTGATCTAGCAGTGTGATTTTTCTGGTTTGTAGATCCTCTAAGGAGAATGGGAGATGACTTCTCTATTGTTGAGGAAAAAATCGATTGTAGAAAGAACTTTTGCTATTTAGTAACTTTTTAGGGCAAGGCCCTTTGAGCCTCAGCTCCAATTCCTTGTTTATGAAATTGAGGTATCTGCTTTGGCTAACTCACATAAGGTTAGTAAGTATCAAAAAATTATAGATAGTGAAATCTGAATGTGTTTATGTTTCATGTAAGAAAGTTCTGCATTTGGTCTTCATTTCAGAAATCAATATGATTCTTTGCCTACTGCCCCTTGCCAGCAGTGGGAAAATGAGACTAATAAAAATCCCTTGAATTCAATTTCAGCTATTTATATAAAAACAGTTTAAAAAAATATGAAACAAAGATGTCTACTGTGAGTTGTATGAATCAGTTTGTTTCTTGAATAAGGAAATGAATGTGTTGTGATTAAAGGTTAGATTGACATTTTGATGCCCTTGGGCTTTGCCTAACCTTCGAGATCATGGCCTTTTTCCACAGTGGCTTTGGCATCAGTAAAAGTGTTGGACACAAGACTGTCCCCACAGTTTTCTTTGCTCTGCATTTCTAGAATTTGGGTGTCTAATTGGAAGGTTCAGGAGTATTCAAAGCAGTCTTTGGCTGAGAGCCTTCTGGAGGCCATCTTTGTGTGTACGTTTATTATTTTACTGGACACTAAATTAACCAGTGATTAAAATCTAGTCTGGTCATTCCTAAGATTCTCCAATGAGCATTTAGATCTCTTCTACTTAGTGCAAGATGTGATAGGAGGGTTTAATTTTCAACCAAGTAACTCTTTAAAGTTCTCAAACATAAGAACTATATTTTAAACTATGTTTTAGTGTCAATATGAGATTCTCTGTTTAAGGAAATAACTGAGATTGGATTAATCTGGGCGGTAAAGTAATTGGATTTGGCTTTCAGGATATGTTAATGGTATAAGACCAAATTATGCCCAGACAGTGCAAAAGCATGTATGTACCCGAAGACCTTAAATGTTAAATCTGCTTTTCTCCTCCTGTACTTCTTAGTCTGTAAAAGTCTGTTTACAAAATACTTGATTTTTAGCGTGTTCTTGGTTGGTTGTGTTGTTGAGACTTGTGCAGAATTTTTGAGGTGAAGTGATTGGTCAGTTGCATACATTTTAAAAGAGGTTCACAACTACTTATATAACTGCCTTCCTTCAAAAGTATGAATATTGCGTTTTCCAACTTTGTTCAACTCCGTGATTAAAGCATCAGCCTGTTGCCGATCTGACTTTTGGGCTTTCCTTGTGTCCTCAATCAAAACGAATCAAAGCTCTTCCTCCCAGGATTGTCAGGGTTTTTTTTTTTAAACTGCCTCATCTGGTTCCTTCCCTTTGGCTCTTGAGTTTTGTATCAAGTTCAGCTTTTCTTATTTGCTGTCTGGTTTGCTAGGTGTACATTTACATGCCTGCTTCATCTTACTTTGCACTATCCATGCTTGCTTCGAACTTGTTTCTTGTACCCCTTTCAACTTTTTGTCCCTCTATACTTGCAATTCTGGACCTGCCTCCATTTGGTTCTCGAAAAATAAAATTTCCTGAGTCATTCTTTTTGGAAACAAACTTCTCTGGTTAAGAGCTTGATTTTAACAGCTCTCTTCGGTAGGGCAGCTTTGTAGAAATCTAGTTGCTTGTAGATCCATAACAGTGGACGGTTATCCTCCTTTCTGTGGTCCCATGGGATGGGCTTAGTTTACTCAATGATTTGATTTCTCTTAAAATGTTTCTAGCTCTTTCAGAATCACTTAAGGTCTACATATAACTTTACAAGGTCATCTTAGAGATTATGCATCCTTTAAGGTTGGCTTCATCTAAGTCTTTAAGACTAGGAGATGGGAAAGCACTGTATTAGCCTCTTAAATGCTATTTACCTTTGAAATGGGGTTCGTGCTTGTTTTGTTTATGATGAAATGAGAAATCAGAACACGTTGATTCACATTGTAACTTGGGCATTCTAGTAGTGAGACACTGGAGAAATTACTTCATTCATGAGTAGCTTTTTCTTTTAGACGTGTTTTTTATTTATTTATTTTGGTTGCACTGGGTCTTAGTTGTGGCAGGCGGGCTCCTTAGCTGTGGCATGCGAAACTGTTAGTTGAGGCATGCACGTGGGATCTAGTTCCCTGATGAGGGATCAAACCCGGGCCCCCTGCATTGGAAGGCGGAGTCTTATTAACCACTGTGCCACCAGGGAAGTCCCACGAGTAGCTTTTTTTATATTTGTAAAATTAGAAAGTTGTGATGGAGTTTAATATTTAAAGAGTACTCCTGTGGGTAACTTCTTTCATTTTTCTTTTTAACTTTTTAGCAATAAGAACTGATCATCTAAGGAATAGGCCTTGTTATAAAGTTCTGTTTGTGCTGCCCTCTTGCCATCTTTTTTAATAATGCAAATTCATGCAGCTTGGGAGCCTCTGTGATGTCTGGATTATTGTCTTTCTGGGACACAGGTCTTCATTCACTGGTTTGCTTATCCTTTCAGCATCTACTTTAGATGTCGCAGACAGAATTAAAATCCAGGTCAGGAAAAGTAAGAGGAATGAAGATATATTGGTGATTTTCCTGTTAGCACAGCAGATCAACTAAAAATAAATTGCAGTGACTTAAGTTTGCAAGTATTAATATTGTTTTCAACTGTGTAAAGCCACTAAAGGGGCAGGCATCATTTTATTGAAAATCTGGGGTCGGTATATACAGGGAGCGGGCAGTATCTACAGGGAGAATAGGAGACCAGTCTGAGAGATTTTAAGACAGGGTCTTTTGGAAGTGGTTATAAGTTACAGAAAACTGTTGGGAGCTGGAAGCAGATTGAAAACGTTCCTGGGAAATGAATGAAGCTTCTTGTTTCCACAGTGCTGTTTGGCTTTGTTGAGCAGTCAATCAGAATTAATTTTCCCTTATTATTTCTAAAATGTTTGCTACTGCTTTTAGTGTGTTTCCAGCTCTTGGTGCTGAACCTGTCAGTAGGAGTACACCTCCGAAATGACATGGTACATGCAAGGTGAGCACCGCCTGAGTGATTTGTTGCGGTGTATAGTCATCTGGTGAATGATGTGAACGCTCCTGTTTAGTTAGAACTCCTGAGAATTCCTTCTTTTCTCAAAGCTTAGTGGTTAAGAACCACAGACTCTGGAACAAAAATTCCAGCTCTTGAATACTGTGGTAGAGTTACTCAGTGTCTGTTTGCTCAGTTGCAATGAGGGGACAGTAGTACTGCTCTCAAGGTATTCGTGTCCCTTTCTTCTCAGGGGAAGCTGGGTATAGTACCAATAAGCATTTAATAATTCACCTATTTAAAAATTTTTTTTTTTTTTGGCGGTACGTGGGCCTCTCACTGTTGTGGCCTCTCCCGTTGCGGAGCACAGGCTCCGGACGCTCAGGCTCAGCGGCCATGGCCCATGGGCCCAGCCGCTCCGTGGCATGTGGGATCCTCCCGGACCAAGGCATGAACCCGCGTACCCTGCATCGGCAGGCGGACTCTTAACCACTGTGCCACCAGGGAAGCCCAATTCACCTATTGTTAGCATTACTAAATAAACTAGCTTGATTAGATTAAGTAAGCTTTTTTAAGGAAATAACATTATTAAAATGGTAATTCGTTTAACAATAAGTAGTCTCTGTTTTTATCTGTTGAGTTTTTTTTTTAAAGAACAAGGCAGAAGCTCTAGGATTATGTGATGTGTTTACTGAATTTAGAACATTATGATTAGGTGTCAGGTATGATATTTTAAACATGAATGAAGTTCAGTTTAATAGATTACTGATAGACTTAAAGAGCCCCATACTTAATGATATTCATTTTGGTGAACTTGTAAAATCGTGGTTTTCTTTAGGAGAGAATGCAGCTTGGCTCTACTGATCATCATGTATCTTCTTCTTATTCTTTTTTCCTAACAGAAAGCGTGGATACCCATCAGCGAAGTTTTGATATTGGAATTCAGATTGGCTATCAGCGACGCAATAAGGATGTGTTGGCTTGGGTTAAAAAGCGCAGAAGAACTATTCGTAGAGAAGATTTGATCAGCTTCCTGTGTGGAAAAGTTCCTCCACCGCGAAACTCTAGAGCTCCCCCAAGACTGACTGTAGTGTCCCCTAACCGAGCTACTTCAACGGAAACTAGCTCATCTGTAGAGACTGATTTGCAACCCTTCCGGGAAGCCATAGCTCTGCATGGTAAAGCCGTTTAAACATATTTCTTTGGAAAAATGGTTAAGAGTGTGCCTGTGGACCCAATTTCACATTTAGGTTTAGGTCCAGATATATTGTCTGTTTTTTGTCTATTCTAGTTACTACTTGCTCTAGAAATGTTTAAATAGAATGTAAGCTAAGAACTTACATGGGCAATTTTTGAATGTTAGCCAGCCTATCCTAAAAAAAATGTTTTTAGAAAGTTAGTTTGAGCTGATTGGTGTTACAATAACAACATTTTTTGCAACATTGATTAGAATTTATTGCTTTACACACTGATATTGTACATGTTTCCTTACTCTTCTGAGTCAAAGAGGAAGTTCTTGTGTCTTAAGAATACTGTTGCATTTATAATTACCTGGAGAGCCTAGTCAGTTACGGGCAAGTAAGGCAGATAACTGTTGAGCTAGTTCTCATGGGAACTCCCTTTGACACCTTAGGTTATTGAGTGTGCCTGTAGAACCTGAGCGTTGATGACCCAAGAGGGAGTGGACAGATGTAAGAATAATTAAATTGACTTTCCTTATGTCTGTTGTCCCTTAGGGCCTTGCTTTGATAGGAGTGTTAGAGAACAGGTCCATCACCATCTCCCCAGGCCAGACCTGCCATAAAAAGACATTCTTGGCTGAGGGGTTTAAGTATTATTGGAGAAGCCTGGGGTATGTAGTCAGTAAGTTTGTTGCTGCTTGTTCTCTAATACAGGCTTCCAGATAGAACTGGGAGAGGTACTTATAGGACATTCAATACTGTTGTAAAAATAAAACAACAAAATAATAAGACTTGGTTGAAGCCAAGATGAAAACATGGATTGTACAAGTGACTAAACAGAAGTAATTAGTGAGTTAGCTCATGAGTCCTGTTAAAAGTTAACATATTTCTGAGCCATAGTGTAGGTCATCTAAAATAAAATAACCTGGTGATAAAAACTGGGATGTATACAAAGGGCTTCTATATCATCGAAGCTTTAATGCTTACAGAGATTCTTGTTCTCTTTGGCAAACATTGATTCTTTATCTAAAATGCCATTCAGAACATGGGAGTTGGAAAAAGTGTTTTTTTCCCCTCCTGATTGTGAATTTGTTTACGATAAGTTAAAAACACAAAAACATTTTATTGCAAGGAAGTCCATGATGTATGGATGCAGTACATAAGACTGCTTGCTGTTTCTAATGTAGTGGAATAGTTGATGCTGTCAGAAAGTTTGAAACTCAGGCAAAATAGAGATTGATCTGTTCCTACTGAATTAGTTTCACATCTTTTACCATTGTTTGAAAAAAATTACTACAAGTGTACATAGTTTGTCAGATTAATTTTAGTGCATGGTAGTATTTGATGTAGTTGTGTTTTCCTTAAGCATTTTGATTTCCTTTGTCATCAAGTGGATTTATGATTCATTCCATATTTCTCTTGTTGAAGTGTCTTTTTTTCTGTATTATACTCTACTGTAGAAGGTAGTTTTAAGAAACATAAATGCCACTCTTGTTATAAAATCTTAATGCAGTTGTACACATTGTAAAAAGGGCAAGCTAGCAGCCCTCCCCCCTGCAACTACTATATTCTCCACATCCCATTACATTTTCTTAAATTGAGTTTATTCAACTTGTGATTTATTATTTTACTGAACTTTGGGAGTTTTAGTGGTGATGTAGATTTTGGAAGGTACTATTTATAATTTTGACTTATGTTTAAATTGTGAGGGTTTAAAAAAGTTTAATTATAAAGCTATAGAAAAATAACCTTTCCCTTCAATAAACTTATGAAGTAGTGCCAATCCAGAGTACATTGGATTCCTAGGGTTCATAAACTGAATTCATGTAGTTAAAACATGAAGTTGCTATGCAGTAATAGGGCCCCTTGAAAAGAGTACACAGAACATTATATACTGAGTTTTGTGTTATATTGGTTTTAGAGGACATAGCTGTGTTGGGAATGCTAGTCTGACTTGAGTATTTTTAGTAATTTGAATGATTTCTAATAGGGCATTGTTAACTAAATTGTAAAGCAGATTAATGACTAACTTTGTAACCAGGTGTCCTCATGATCTGATTTATTGAATAGCTGTAAATTGAAGTCAAAACTGTTTAGATCTTTTAAAATATGTTTGGAAATTCATCTTAATTAGGGTACATACTGGTCAGAATTTGGTTTTGCATAGAATTTGCTTAGCCAGATCTATGAAATGTGAGGTCAAATTGAAGTTCTTGGGGTTCTACGTTGGAGGGAGAGTCTAATAAATTCATGAAGTTTTGGGGTGCCGGGGGAGACAGGAAAAGAATTGGTATACTGAGGCTGACTTAAATTTATAATCAAAGCAAACATTAGTGTAGGAGTCATATTGATTTATTCTTATCCATAAGCAACCTCATGTCCTTAAAAGAGAGGACAGGGCTTCCCTGGTGGTGCAGTGGTTGAGAGTCCGCCTGCCGATGCAGGGGACACAGGTTCGTGCCCCGGTCTGGGAGGATCCCACATGTCGCAGAGCGGCTGGGCCCGTGAGCCATGGTCGTTGAGCCTGTGTGTCTGGAGCCTGTGCTCCGCAACGGGAGAGGCCACAACAGTGAAAGGCCTGCGTACAGCAAAAAAAAAAAAAAAAAAAAAAAAAAAGGACAGTTACCCCTGTAATTTTTTCTTTTTTTCTTTATCGGCTCACTTCCAACAAATGCCACCCATATGTGCTATATGTTCTTTATATGAAGACAGATGGCCAAGATATAAGATAATTGTAGAGTTTTTCATGTAGACAGTGAGGGTGTGATGATAAGATCCTTTGATCAGTACCCTCATGAGCTTTACATTTAAGTATTGCAATTAAAAGTACATCAATTAATGATTATCAAACAGTTTCAATCAAAACTGTCAACTAATGGTTATGGAGGTTTAAGGAATATAATCCAGTGCTTTATTTTGGCACTTGTTTGCAACATATGTTGTTTATTTTCTGTGTAACATGGTATCTCCTTATCTGGATGCTAAACTCACCAGAGAAATCAAGGAAATGTATATGCATGTGCTAAATTGATCTGTCCTTTCCTTATTCATCCTTGTCTTAAAATAACGTTATCAAAAATTTACTGAGAACTGAATTAATAGCTGGCACCTTGTTTTTATGTAAACAAATTTCAGATAGACCAAAAATCATCTGGACCATTTTGTGGTTCCCTGCCTGCCTTTCTGATTATTCCTCTCTTAGTCATCCTTTCTCTTCTAGAGACTTTTATTGTCTTCTCTTTAGGCTACTTTGACCTCTGACCTTTCAGTGACTTAGGTTACATTCCCCAGGGTTTAGCCTTTAGCCACCTTCTCCTGCAATCCCTTTAAGGGCCATTTCAGTCTTAATTTACAAAATTGGTCCTTATAGTTTAGACCCTCTCTCCTGACTGCTAAAGACGTATGCCCCATTGTCCCCTGGTGGACATCTTCACCAGGGTGTCCTGTAGGTGTTCAGAGCGGACTCATCTAGCCTCAACAACAGCAAAAACAGGTCTTTTCTGTTTTTGTGACCTTGCCACTCAGCAGATGCGTACGTAGCAGAGTCTGTGCAGTTTCTAGGGAATATATGATTGAATAGGGTGCTTCCTTTTCTGTTGAGGCCAATGCATACTTGGATGATTTATTTTGATGTTATATGTAAGGTGTTCTGGGGTCAGAAAAGGACATTTCACAGTGCGGCCTGGCCATGGGTTCAGAGAAGGCTATTCTGGAGGAGGTGAGTTCTGGGCGCTTGGAATAATCTCCTTCCTGCTCTTGCTTCCCAGTCCTGAGTTGACCCATTCACCAGTCCCTCTTTCCTGGGACCACTGGAGTGATCTTTTTGATCTTGTTGCTTCACTGAAAAATAACCTTTGTATCCCTGTGTCCTCTAGGGTGAAGTCTGAACTGAGCACAACATTGTAAGACCCTTGTGGTTTGATCTGACCTTGGGTCAGATATCTTAGCTATACCGTGTAATCTTTTGAATACCTTCATGCTCTTTTCTAAGGTTTTCTTCTGCCTGTTCATCTCTTCAGACAGATCGAACATCTGTGACGAAGCTTTCCTTCAGTTCCCCCGATTTTCTCCAACCTTCCCTGAGCTGTGTGTCTGCTCTCCCCTTTTGCTTTGCTTCCATAGCTATCCCTTCCCATAGACTGGGGCTACAGTGGTGCAGGGACCGTGTCTTGGAGCTTCTGGCTTTAACAGAACCTGGCATAGATGTGTTCTGAGCTTAACACAGGGATTCAGAGGTCTGCTAAGTCAACGCAGTGGGGGCAGAGAACCTTTCCAAAGAGTTGAGGCTTATAGATCCCCAGGTGACTGCAGTATGAGGAGGGTGAGGAGAATGGAGAACAGAGCCGGGTGTATCTTAGTGCTGCAAAGTCAGGTCTTCACACTGAACAACTGAGTCTTGGAGTGGGACCTGAGGGTGATGTACCTTTAGAGCGGTTCTTTCAGTGTTTACTTCACGTCAGCGTCCTGCTGAGGAGGGTCTCATTTAAAACTAATACTTCCCCTGGATTAATGCCGTTTTATTGATGAAGAAGGCTTATTTGGCTAAATAAAATAGACCAGGTCAGTAAATGGTAGAACAGATATTCCAGATCTGTCTGGTTCCCCAATTCAGTACCTCTACATGTGTACATTTGGGGTTTCTTCCCCCCCCACCCCCCTTAGTAGGGCTGGTGGATGGCATGGGAAAGGTCTCTAGGCTTGTTTTTCTTCCCTAAAGACATCAGACTATATACATAAGTTTGGTATTTCTTGCTGGGGTTTTTCCCCATAAGTGAATCTGGATAAGTAGGCTTGAAGATGAATGGCTTTAACCTGTATTTCTGGTTCATTTTAGCAGGAAGAGTATTTAGGCTTTGTACATAGGCTGCATTCCCAGCATGACCTTGAGCAAGATGGCTAATGTCTCCAAGGCAGTCTCCTCTGAAAAGGAGAGATACATAAAGTGAGAAGCAGAGTACCCACCCTTAAACAAAGTGTTCTTTGCCTTGAGAGAAGGAGGACTTCTGCTTAGTTCTAAGTCCTGAGTGCCTTCTTTGCCTCTGGATAGCATTACTGCAAAAACAGACCTGGAGGTCAGGTGGCCTTTGAGGATACTTTTTCTCCCTTTTCAGGAAGGGTGGCTTTTTAAATTGCAGATAATCATTGCAGAGGAAGGGATAATTTAAAACTTAGTGTTAACTATCTACTTATATTACTTGCTGAGATCTTGAGCTTCTTTTATGTTGGTATAAACTGGTGAAGTTGAATGTTCTCTCTGTCTACTGGATGAAGAGATTCTGAGCTGACTTGCCCAAGCTAGTGCTGTGTCTAGAAAGCCTTAGATTGAAATCTGGTTTCCTCATTTTGGGTTCTGTTTGTCATCATAGGGATTAGGTAAAAAGGGTCCAGAGCTAGAATGGGGCATATATGTGGAAGATAGAGACCTGGATGGGAAAGTAAGCTGGGTGCCAAGTCAGACTTCACTCATTTGCTAACTTTATTAAAAACCTGCTCTCAGTCATTTCATAGGTGGACTTTGTAGGTTTTTGGCCCTGGTTCAGACTGTTCCATAAAAATTGGAGACACTTGGTTTTATTGGTAGTTCTAAAAGTCATTTTGATGGCATTCTCTTGACTGTAGTACAGGGAACTAAAACCCCATTGGGACTGGGTTGACCCTCTGTAAAATTCATCAGTTCACACAGGGTCTGGGTGTTAAAACTAGTCACTGGTGGGAGCCATTGCTGTCATTGGCATTTGGCTTTAAGATATCTCCTTGCTCAAGTTCAAGTTCCTTTTGTGTTTAAACAACAAAAGTTTAAAAAAGACAGTGGGCTGCTACATTTGTAAGTACTGAAAGGGTCTTAGGCAAATGCAGGTAGTCTAGCCTTTAATATGATATTGGAGAATTTCCCCCGAAAAAGGAAAGTAACAAAAGAAAAGGTTTTTGTTTTGTTTGTCTGTTTTTGAGAAAACACTGTGTGTGTTAAAAGATAGCTTTTTTAGCGAGGGTTAAAATCTGAAGCTTTTTAGTCTGGAAACTGTGTGTGTGTGTGTGTGTGTGTGTGTGTGTGTGTGTCTGGCTGTGGTGTTATGAGTTCTGATTTCTGCAATTAAAATCCTTCTGTGGAAGGTGCGGTCATTTAAAAATGCAAGTGTATCTTGTCATTCTGTAGCCTTTCCTATTGCCCAACATTTACTGGACACAGTAAACAGCCAAGCATTCTATTTATTAGAGGCTAGTGATAGGGTCAGGTAATACAAAGATGAATCATATAATCTCTCAAGGAGTTTCTAGCCTAATAGAATTGTACTATTAGTTTGAAACATAATCCCAGGCAATCAGATTGAGGCACAGTGCCATCACTTTAGGAGTTACTAGGCTCTATATCTGGCCTCTCTTTTGTCTAACAAAGTCTTTTTCTGGCATATGTGGTGATCCTTAGTCTCTTAAATCATTAAATTGCTTGAAAAGTTTCTTGGATCTGGAGAGACTGGGTATAGGGCCATATAAGAAAAATGCATTCATTTGATACCATATTCAGGGGTGTAAGGTCAGGTAGGAATTTTTACTTTAGAAAAAAATGTAAGGCAGATTCTGAATTTGTCATAAAATGGATCCCTTCTTCTAGAGTTTTGGAAAGCTGTGAATTTAGGCAGCATGGACCAATAGGATTTTCTTGCTCCTTCGAGCCACAGGTTTTGTAGCTTTTGTTATTTTTTCAGAACATTCTTTGGCCTGTGTGTAGTAGAGAAGTTACCAAATTTCGGTGAGAACAAATCTTCCTGATAAAATTGAGATCTGTACATTTAAGAAGAAATTTGATTATTTATGCTTGGTTCTGTATCTCTCCCCTTTTCTATCACTCTTCATTCCTTCTGTTGATAAAGCTAAATATATAGAAACAAACATTGACAGCCACACAGATACTTAGGTTAAGTGCTTTTAAACCAATGGTACAGTATGAAAGAAACTTCTTGGCAATTTTCTGTTGTAGAGAATTAATTAGAACTGACCTGTGGGGATTTATATCCAACCACCTTTCAAAATCCCTTTTCCTCCTCTTGCCCACACTCCTAGCACAATGTGTGGAACACAGTAGATTCTTAATAAATGCTTGTTGAATGTTGCATTCTGCATCTTCTTGAAATAACAGAACTGTCAATAGTCATTTAACAGTAAAATGTTTTAAAAACTTATTTGGAAATTAAGATGTAAGAGATTAATGCACCAAAAGCAAATCTCATCTCTTAATTGCTTAAGATTGATTATTTCAAGTAACCTTCTTTAATGGAAACTCTTGTGAAGGCTGGAATTTTTAAATTATACCCTTTGTTCAGACCAGCCTCTGAGAACAAGAACAATTAAGGCAATTAAGATAGCATTAAATTTTTGATGAAAAGTTGGCATTTTCTGTATATTAAGATTAGATATTAGCTACTGAAGTTTCTGTGGGTAGGACTTAACTAAAGCTTCCAACATTAATAATACAAAACTGTTATGAATTTGCAGTAAAATTTTCTTGGACATTTTTTTCATTGAGGTGAAGTCCATGTAGCCATGCCTCAAAGCCAGTTTACTCACCTAGTACTTCCTTAATAATCCATTGGTAGTTTAACATTTAAGTTTTATTTTTTTCACTAGTTTTCTGATTTATAAATATTAATTTCTTGGAAAATTTGAAAATTTCCAAAAAGTAAAAAATCCAGTATCTTGTTTTCCAACTATACAGAGATAACTGCAGTTAAATGTTTGGTGCATTTTCTTCCAGTCTTTTTTTTCAATGTATAAATATTAAAATTATTTCATAGTTGAGATCATGCTGCGTATATGGTACTGTATCTTGCTTTTTTCATTTTAACGTCGTGAGCATTTTTCCCATGGCATTAAAACTGTCTTTGAAAAATTGAAAGCATTTTGGGCTGTCAGCATAACTGAAAATGTTTTCTTGGTGTGACACATGTATCTTTGTAATTGGTTTGATTTAGTGTGCTTTACTTCAATAAAAGTTCAGTATTACAATTTACAGATTGGGGTGGGGAGTGGTATCTACTTCAAATTACCCAAATCTTCCTAGTAGAATTCACTTTTCCAGGATTGAACTCCTCCCCTGGTGCACTTAAAACACGACATTTACACACAAGTGCTTGCTTGCTTAAAACCTCAGAATACAACTTTGTGCAAAGGGAGTGTATGTCCATTTGATTAGTGCATTTCATTTCAAATGCAAGAATGCCTGTTTCTTAGGGTTCCCAGTCAGAATGTTAATCACTTTGTCCAAGTTGTGGGGATTTCACATCCCCCTTCTGCCGGAGATGAGAGAGCTGGTGGCGCAGACCTGCAGAGGGTCCTGGACCTGTGCTGAGTGGAACCACAGTAAACAGTCTGCCTTGTCTCCTCCAGGGCGAGTCTCGAGGCTCGCAGGTGCTGAAGGGGGCTGGGAGGCCAGCAGAAAGGGTAGAGGCAGCCTCTAGGCCACTTCCAGGGCTGCCGGATGGAGGAAGGGAGGCTGGCTGGGCTCTGCATTTGCTCTTTCTGTGTGACCTAACTATGTGCTGGTAAACTGGAATTATATGTAATTAATTCTGAAAACAGGATTTTCTTATGACCCTAAGCATGACCTTGGTATGAAAATAATAGTTCTGTGCTACTTTTTAACAATTTGCCATGTAACCTAGATTCCTATAACTTGGACTGTAACTTTGTTTTAGCTCATGTGGGAGCTTTCTTTTCAAAGTATGATTAAATCCTCTTGATCTTTTTTCCACCCCTGCACTAATCCTTTAAAATGAATGCAGAAACTTTTAAAACTGATAAGTTTATCTTGTATTAAGCAATGGAGACTTCTCTGTCTAATCATACTACTTGTTCTACTGCTTTTTGTCAATTGATATTCCCATAGCCCTTTTGAAAAAGTGTGTTTTTGGTAGAAATTAAGTTGTATGCCCTTGGGCCATACAACTTAGTTTTTAGTTCTGAAGCATGTTTAGATTCTCTGTACTTGTATAGGCCTGATTGTTCATGTGGCTTAGCTAAGGTTTCCTAAAGCATCTTCTAGTAGCTGTCATTGGTTTATAAAATAAAATTTGGGTTGTTTAAAATATATATTTTTTGGTTGTTAATCTTAATTTTTTTTTGACACTTGTGAAAAGTCTTTTGGGGGAAGATTAGATAGTTAAACTTTGAAAAGAATTTTCACTGCTGAGAGTAGATAATAATAAATAGGTAATGTTGCACATTGTGATTTTGCTTTAGCTGTCAAACTAAGCCCAGAGTCATACACCCAACAGAAAAAAGATTATGGTTTTCTGGAAGTTACTGGGGAATTTTCAAATTGACCAAATTGATGTTTAATCTCTCTTCTTTTTTCATGGAGGATAGCAGTTGAAGGATTTGCTTGAGGTGCCTCTTCACTTCTGATGGAGCGTTTTGAGCCTTGGGTGTTAAACATACAGCTACGTGGCTCCTACATTAACAAGAGGGGCATTGGAGCAGGGTTTGTTGAGTTCTTTTTTGGGTATTGAATGCTTAGGGGATCCTGAGTTTAATTATTGAAGTAGCCCGGTTTATTGCTGAGGGCCCACATTTTGCAGCATAATTACCGTAGAATCTCCTGCATTATGAAACAGGTATGAAAAGGTGGTCTCAAGTACACAGACACCTTTCAGTATGTTAGAGGCTGCGAGATTAGGAAAAAAGGCACAGCTCTCCCCTCAAGGAGTTTACAGTCTTGGTGGAGAACTTAAAAACAGAAAAAGAAAAAACCAAACCCAGCAAGTTGAGAATAATTGAGTTTTAACTTCATGGCAAAGATTTAAGTGAAGAGAGCCACCTGGGTATATATTTCCTGGCTTTGGAGAGGTGAATAAACATCAACAGCTTTGGATTTCAGAGTGACGGGTAGGGCTCTGAAGCATTCTGTTATGTGCCAGGCACTGTGTTCATGAGATACAGATGTAAAGACACAGTGTCTATAGGAAGAGATGAGCAATGGTGCTATGCTATGTGAAATCAGCCCGAGGCGTTTCTTTCCCTTCTCTTTAACTTTTAATAAAGTTGTGTGGGCCGGGGAAGAAGCAGCGTGGTTTTTTTCTGAAGATGTTCGGTTTGAGAGGGCCAACAGGCAGTTAGAAATATGGATGGGCCCTTGATCTCAGGAAAAATGTCTGCTCCTGTGGCACGGATGTGGAAAATGATGCCTGTGGGTAAGCTAAGAGGCCAAGGCTCTCACCTGGGTGACATCAGCCTGTGAGGGGCAGAAGAGAAGCCTGCAAAGGCCAGTGAGGAAGGAGCAGGCAGGCTGGAGAACAGCAAAGAGGAGAGTTTCTAAGGAGAGGGAGGAGAACCAGGAAAGTAGCCCCAGACTGGGAGGCGGTGCTGGAGGAACTTGGGCCTCAGGCAGTGGGGAGCAGATGTTGGGAGGCAGGTGCAGCCTGGGCCATTTTTAGGAACTGCAGATAAGTTGATATTGGCAGTGCATGATTATTAAGCCTTAGGATGGGAGTGAAGAGGGCAGAAGGGAGAGTTAGCTTTAGCTGCTCAGAGACAGACCTGCGAGGCAGGCCGGGCCCTAGGTCCTGAGGCTGAAATAATTTAGGCTCGAAGAGGTGGGTAGCATAACATGAGTAGGAATTTAGATTCTGTTTGTCTTGGGTCCCAGCTCTTGCTTACTAGCTCTGTGACCTTGAGTGCCTTGCTCAGCCTTTTAACCTCGGCTTTTCATCGGCAAAAAAGATAGCACAAATATAGGCTGAGTTTGAGGATGAAATTAAAAAGTGCTTATTAATACAGTGCCTGACATAGGAAGTATTCCAGTATTAGTGCTTTTATTTATTTTTAATAGGCACTAGCCTTGGAAATGAGTGAGATCAGATTTCCTCTGGCCACCGGGGAAGGGAGAGAGGATGCATCTTCTACAGGGAGAGCATTGAGGGGACTGGTTGGTTCCTAGCGTAGGGAGTTGAGAGCAGTTTAGAAAGGAGGTGTGGACTGCAGAACTTGATCAGCATGTATGGGAGGTGGTTGAGGCCAAGGGTTTGGGAATGTTCACAGTATTTGTAGAGTGAGAACAATGTCAAAGGGAATTTAATAGCTTTGGTGTGGTAGGAAGCAGAGAATCCTTTTTCAACTTAATGTTCAAATTTAAAGTACATTTATGGAGTAAATGAGAATGGGCCCCTACGAAACCAACCTCTAAGCTTACTTTAAGGTACAGGTCCTATTCTTGGGAAACACTGATTATACTAGATCATATCAGTTTAGTCAAGCACTAACAAAATCCATATATGAGGCTAGGATAGCCCAAGGGGGAGTCCGTAAGAAGGAAAATCTACAGGCGGTGATGTCAGGTTATTAAATTAAATGCTGTGGTTTGTTTTCAGGCCTCTCATGCCTTTCACAGGTGTATCCTGAACATTTAGAAGCAGAACATACAATGGCCTCCTTTAACTGTTCAGGGGTCTAAGGAATGAGTGTCTGACCATGAGTGCTGGAATACTCTGGATTTAGTAACTCTTAACCTTGAAGGCAAGGCAGCAGGATTTTTTATACCACCCTTGTTCTCCCGCCCCCCGAAGGATTAGAGATGATGCTGAGTGAGGCTGCCCTAAGGGGTATATACCAAGTATAGTATAGTCCAGACCTTGGGGTGATCATATTGCCTGATTTGTCCAGGGCAGAATCACTTTGTATTTGATGTCCCAGGATCATTTTTAATAGTGACCCTTTTTCATGTTCAGTAGTGTACTGTTTTAGATGCTAAATTAAAAAGTCGCCTTATCTATAGAAATGTCAGAATAAGCCCACTCAGGCCTGCAAGTGACTGCATGCTCCCCTGTTTGCACACACACACAGCACAGGGATCTATTGGAACGGTGACTTTGTATAACCCAAATCTTCTCCTGTTTAAAGCAAGCACCTCCTTCCTCAGCTCTAAGTTAACTATAGTCCGTACCTAGTAGAGTAGATGGCAGGATTTCATAATGGAGTTGTACACCTAGCATGGTGCCTGCCGCATAAGCTTCCAGTAATTGGTAGTAACCGATATTGTAAATATTGGTAGTATTACCAGTGAACATTTCCTATGTCAAAGCCAGATGATTCGTTCTTCCAGGAAAAAACTGCTGCCCGGTGACCCCCTTGCAAGGAAAATAGGCAGACATCCTTTGACACTATGACGACGTTGAAAGTAAAGTTGGGTTGCTTTCAAGAGGGTTAAATAATCGAGCAACTCTAAAACCTTTTTTCTTCTTCCTAGGTCTTAGTGGTGCAATGGCTAGTATAAGCGTGCGTTCGAGTACCCCAGGCTCTCCTACACATGTAAGCAGTGGATCGAATGCTAGTCGAAGGAGAAATGGACTCCATGATGTCGATTTGAACACTTTCATATCAGAAGAAATGGCACTCCACTTGGACAATGGTGGAACTAGAAAGCGTACCTCAGCCCAGTGTGGCGATGTCATTACAGACTCACCAACCCATAAACGCAACAGAATGATCTAAACTGCAAACATTTTCACACCCACCATGCTGCTTGAAAGCCACTTGATCCTCAACATATACTATTATTGCAAAGGAAACATGAGGCCATCTTCCCTTGTTCACTGTTTAAGACAAGTGAATTCTATAGTGGTTGCCATAAAAGGAAGTTCTAGGTATTTACAGTAGATGCCTCTTGTAACTATGGCTTTCTTAAAACTATAGTCCTAGCAGAGGACATCAGATATCGTGTAGTCGTTAGCAAGATCATCATAGGCAAACATATATCCGTTTCAAGGCTAAAAGTGACCTTAACTGTATTTATTCTCAAAGGGAAAGGAAGTATCAGATGTTTATTTGGTTATAGAACGCTTTTTTGGGGGGGGGGCTCCATTTCCTGTGTGTTGAGTATTTTGCTTCAACAGTATTGCCAGGTTCCTAAAATTGTCTAAAACACGTGATTTGGCTTCCTCGTCAAATCGCCAGGCTTCCATTTTTGCAGCAGCACTGTACCATGCACCTGGTTTCTCTCTAGTAACAGTGTGCAACTTCTGATTATTGAACTGTGCCCTATTTTTAGTTTTCAAAGCAGTTTCTAATTCTGGTGATTGTGTGATGTAAAGAGGTGCTATGATGGTCATGCAATTAATACTTAATATCAAATCAATACACAACTTTATTGGATTCACTTTGTGTGTGTTAGTGCTCTAAAAGTAGCAATATTATTAAATTGCCCCCAGATTAACCTTGTAGGATTGAAATACTCATTTTTAAGACAAGTACTACTTCCCATGCAGGGTACTGTCCTTATGGTAAATGTAAACATGTAGACTGCATTCATGGTGACCTAAAGTAGAGAGGTCATGAACTTCATGGGCTTCCTTTTTGGTTCAGTATTAGTGAGAGCGAGATGGATGGTGGGAGGGTAGGTATTCTAGTCTGTTATATTCTGTTTAACATTTTTCATGAATGTTCTACTTTGTGCAGTTTCCATTGGAATGAGTGGAAGATAAAGGTCTTTTATCTGCTAATAATGTGATCACACCTTAAATAGCAAAACCCAACTCTCCAATCCCTCTCCTATAAAGTGCAGTTTGGAATCTCATTCTGGAAAAGATGGAATCGCATGGAGGTTCTCTAGATGTTAGGTAGACTTAAATAAAAGTTCTCAATAGATTCCTCTTTTGAGTAAACATAAGACCTCTTGTACCTACAATGTTTTAGAGCATGTTTCATCTTCATTTTTAATATCTTGAACTGAATGGTAGTCTTTTTTTAGATGAAGAACTGATGTCAGCCTGCCAGGTACTGTAATTTATTCTATCATATTATTATAAATGTATCAAGTAGGACAGTGAAAATGTTTCCTTGCAAACTTGTAGCTCAGTATCAGTTACTTTGTTTTTATCCTTAAAAGACCATTACAAATCAGTGTAAGGGTTTTTCCAGTAATTACTCACAGCACTTTGTTAAAGTTTGCAATTTCTTCAGCCATTTAATAATCTTTCTGTGAAGAAACTTTGCTAAGTTAACCATAATATTCATTGGGTGGGATGTGAATGTAGTGTGTGAACTGAAGAAGTTCTGTATTCACTATAGATACAGCCCTTATTTAAAAAAAAGTCAATTCCATACTAAACCTAGGAATGAAAGTGAGGCATTTCTAAATTTTTGCAAAAGTGGATCATTTTTTTTGTTTGAATATGATAGGAAGAATTATAGCAATGTATCATTTTACCGGAAACGGGTGAGCCTATGTATTATGAATACTTTCAGGCTTCCCTTTGGAATATATCAAGAAATGAATCTGGAGTTATCTTTGTTTTTCTATCGTAAATTTAGATTCTGGAATTGGGTTTGGTGGTGTGAAGCATTGCTCACAAGCAGCCAGAACTCCTCTTCCTAAAGGATTTTGAGGCTGAGGAACACATATTTAATCTCCCCTTTATGCCTTGGTTCTAGTTCCTCTTTCCAAGTTAGTAACAACAAAAAAATTTTTTTTGGTGGTTTTTGTTTTAGTTGGTGCTCTGAAGCTTAATCTCAATACCCTTTACTCTCGATTGTCAAATTTTGATAAAACATGTGCCATTTTCTTTGGTAAGAGAAAGCAGGTCTTCATGTCTGCCAGAACACAATTTATATATCTTATTGGCTCCATTAAACTTTTTGAAAACTTTAGCATTTGTTACTTTTTTCCATTGCATTTAATTCTAAATGCTCTGTCACCCAGCAGTAACTCTTCCCCCCATCTCCGTCCCGTTGCTCTCCTGTGCCACCCGAGCACAGAATAAACCAAGACCTAGGAGTAGAAAGGGAAATGATTTCTCTTAGGAAAACTTAGTTCTGACTGCTAGATTTTTGCAGCCTTTCTTTGTGCCATTTTAGATGCAAAACAAATCATGGAAGATTGCATATTTGTGTGATACTTTTTAATGTTGGGTTTTTTTTTTTTTCCTTCAGTCTTTTGAGAACAGTGTAGGCTGACAGTTTACTTTGGGGGGACAGAACCTCTTTTCATCTTAAGCTAGATTCTCTGATTCTTTTAGACGTCATAGCTCATGAGTTCTGTTCCTGTTACCCTAACTTGGCATGAGTGGGTTGAGTTATCCTTAAGCTGCAGTGTTCTGAGCATGGCTGAAGCATTAAAAACTTAAGTATATAATGTTTGGTATTTTATAGAGCAAAATTAATGGAAAGCATTTGGCTGAATCTCAAGACCTGCAGTCAAATTCTTCAATGTGGTTTACCCAACTGGAGTAGTGGTACACACCTTAAATCATTCAATGAATAAATAATTAAAAAAAAAAACAACTATGGGGCTTGTCTGCAGTTTTGTTTTGGTCATCACATCTGAACAACTTTGACATAATCAGATGAAGTTCAGGCTTAAAAAATAACTAGCCGAAATATTTTTCCCAAGGGCTGGTGGAACTCATTAAACTTGAGTTACTGTGGCTTTTGGGCCTTAAGGTTGCCGTACAGCAGTGAAAGCTGGGCTAATTTGCTGAACAGTAAGGGGGGTCGCCAAGGCCTGGCCAAGAGGGTGAGCTAGCCTCAGTGCAATGAAGGTGAAAGATGCCAAGAGATGATTTGGAAATGGGCCTTTAGCTGGGGACACAGGCAGCACAGTTAATTTCAGAAAATGATTATGAGTGGATCAGTAGTTTTTGGCACCATTACTACCTGAACTTTTTGAGAGGTATAGTGACTGTTAGCAGATTAATCTCATTACATTTTATTTTGTATAGCTTGCTACTACCTGCCACTTCATCCATTAGATTGATTATTTAGGTGTCTAGTTAGGAGGTTGGGAATCTTTCATAGGTAGGTTCTGGACTCTTGGAGTGCAGTTACGTGAAAGCTTCCGCCAGAAGAAACCCTTGTTTATTTTAAACTTAAGATTCATATGTTTAATTTAGTTAAGTTTAGGAGGTTATTCTGATCAGATGTTGCTATAGTACCTGCTCCCTCCTTGAAAGCTGTTACAACTTTGATCAATTCAGATGACCTCACCTGGTATGTCTTGCTTCCACACCCCACGCTGGAATGTTTGTGAGGTGTGTGATGTTTTAGTGGGGTCACTTTGTGTTGTACTGATGCACTTGACAAGGTTTTACTTCTTGTGGTGGGCCCTGCATGTTCTCTGTGGAGTCCAGCACAGAGTAGCCTGTGATGCAAGAGGATTTTGAGAGTCCAGCACAAATTTTGTGGCCCTCGGCAAAACTGGGAAGTTTCATTGATGTTATTGCAAATTTCTGATGGCCCCTCATTTTATTTGTGTTGAGTTAATGCTTAAAAAAAATTTTTTTAACAGGAAAAATCCAGCCACACAGCAGCTTATAGTATATGCAGGTCTTTCTGCATAAGAATGTATATGGTGATATTTTGTGACTAAATAGAATTCCATGGTATGTCTGGGCCTTCATGGTGGGTCCCAGTTTTTCCCAGTTAGTAACAGTGAACACTCAAGTTTTTTTTAGGTTCCTATGGGATAAATTTCTGCAGGTAAAGTTGTTGGTTCAAAGGAATTCATATTAAATTTCATATTAAAATTCAATATTAAAATATTGATATACTTTAGTATTGTATATATATAATGTATATAATATTTAATATACTTTAATATTTAATATTTAATGAGGATCGGCTAATACTTCCATCAACATGGTTATAAGAGTGCCTTTCCCCCTACATCTTAGCCAGTGTTGGGTAGCTGTACTACTTGCAGAGAGAAATGATCTCACGATTTCCATTTGCCTTTTGCCCCCTTGTATGAAGGAGGAACCTTTGCTTGAAATCATGTGGATTTGAATGCTGACCCCTCCACTCACTAGGTGTGGGAGCCTGGGTAAGTTTGCCTCTCTGGGCTCGGTTTCATCATCTGTGAAATAGAAAAAAATGATGCGAAGCTTAGTGACTTGAATTCTGTGGATACATTTACATCTGCATTTATAATCTGCCTTCCATCAGTGGAGCCCTTATTAACTCTGGAATGTGGCTGATAGTTTTTTTTTTTTAATGTGCCATTGAAAAGATTAACATACTCGTTTTTATAAAGAAAATTAAAATGTCAAACATCAGCGTAAAGGCTTTTCAGCCCTCTCCAAAGGTAAAAACTGGATAGTTTTGGAGAGTAACCTTCCAAGCAGTTTTCTCTAGGTTTCTAAGTCCTTCATGCGTGTGGCCACTCAGCTGTGCTGGTTGACTCCTGTGTAGGAGTTAGTGCTGGATCACACACTTGAGTGATGTGAGAGACTGGAACGTGGAAGCTCCAGGCTTGAAAATGGGCTGATTCCACCATGTCCTGGGACAGTTTGAGAACAGAGGGGTAGGTACCAAGCACAAGGTGAAGCTTGCGGGTCTGTGTAATGATTAGTTTTTAGGGCAAAAGTTTGTCTACATGTTCGTGAGATCCTACTTTCAAGAATGAAGTTGAACGCCTACCTAGGATGCCACAGGCCAGCAAGTACAGGTGACCTTCCTTTATGAGTCCTTAATCCTCGAGTTGGGGAGCCAGGCCTTCAGAACCCAGGGGACTGGGTGCTGGGTGCTGGGTGGGCGTGTCCACTCTGAGTTCAGTGCAAGTCCCGGTTGTGCTTTGTTGCAGCACAGCGGCGCTTGGTAGGGCTGGGGTAGTCCTCTGCTGCGGATCTGGTGGGTGTGTGCTTTGAGCTACCTGAAGTGTTTAGGGTTCCGATCGTTCATGGAGCTGTCATTGAGAGCGCCAGGAGTCCTAGGCTTTATCCAGCTGCAGCAATGAGGAAGGCTCAGCAGGTGTGCAGCCTGAGGAAGAAGGGCTGGGGGTGCTGGGGCAGCCCGCCCCCACTGGTTTCCCTGGGGTGCTTTCAGCCCCCCGGGCCCCGGTGGGCTCCTAATCCAGATGACCCCCGTAAGTCCACCAAGGTATGTGCCACTGTACCTTTGGGATTTGTGGAAGGATTCTCAGGCCATTGGTATCTGTTCCTTAGGGGTGGTGGTGATGCTGGGCTGAAATTCCTGGGGGAGAGGAGACCATTGATCAAATCATGGAGGAGGCTGATTGCTTTTTTCACCCATCTCTTCTACAGTGAGTCTCACGACCACAAAGGCAGTGTTGATTTCAAGGTGTATCTAGAAGTTTGTAACTACCACGAAGTTCTGATGTGCTGTTTGGGGCTTCTTGGGTTAACATAAATGTCTACAGAACTGTGTTTGCTTACACAATTATATTTGGTACGTTAAGGCTTGTCTCTTGCCCATCTCAGTGTTTCTCGAGCATTTGGACTGTGATCCACAGTAAGAAACACCTTTCCCTTGAAGACCTAGTGTGGACACACATGCACACACACCCCCCCCCACAACTGAAACAAGTTGTAGAGAATTGTTACCTTTTTGTGTGTGGTGCACTTGACTTTATGGTTTCTTGCTATTTCTCTAAACAGTATGCTGTCTGTGAACTACTACACTGATTTCCCACCCAGTTTGAAAACCTGGGAGCTCTGGATATCAGCGCCTGGCACAAAGTGTAGGAACTTGGACATTTCTTGAATGAGTGAGTAGATAAAGGTGGCTTGAAGTTTTCTAGATTTTCATGAAAAGTCCCTCTTTTTCCCTGTGGACCTTCACAGTCTGTCAAGAACCAGGGTATGGTGGTCAGTGAGGTGAGCGCTGTCTCCTGTCCGAGGTGAGGTGAAGATGCCTGGGACGACAGCTGCACGTGGGAAGCACACCCAGGAGCTGCTCAATATGGTCCCCTCCATTGTCCATCTGGCTGGATAAAATCCCCTTAGAGTGTGAGAAGGATCTCTCCTGGGTTCTACGCTCGACTCCAGCTCCTTTCGCTATTTCGTCTCCTCTCCAATTCCGTGGTTCTCAACTTACCTGCACATTAGAATCAGCCATGGTCAGGTGTACCCCAGACACACTAGATGAGACTCCTTGGGGTGGGACCCAGGCACTAGCATTTTTCAAGCTCCTCTAGTGACAGACAACTGTCCAAGGACCTCTGGTGGGTTCTTCAGAGAATCCAGAGGGGAATGGTGCTTTGGCCCTTTCCAGATTGTTTATTGGGCAGGTGGCCAGTGGCACCGGGCTCTCAGGCCAGCCCTGAGGCTGAGGGCAGCTGGTCCTGTACCCCGCCGCTCCCCTTAGCTGCCTGCCCAGCCACCTTCAGTCCCTTAGGCCTTCAGGAAGTCTGGACATTATTCTGGGGCAGGCTGTTTTACTGGGCGTGGCAGGGGGAAGTTTGCACCCACAAGGCCCCAGGGCGCTGTGAATCATGACTCACCAGGAGTGACCCAGCAGTCTTGCCCCAGGAGATGACTCTCCTGCACCTGGCGGGACTGTCACCTTGGGAAAGGTTTAAAAATACAGATTCCTGGACTCCCCACCTACATACAGAATCCAAAGGTCTGGGGTGGGGACAGGGTTTCTGTTTTTAAAAGAAGGCAAATTAAATAAAAGTGGGTCCTAAGTCCTACTACCTGGTTATCTCTACATTTTAAAAATTTTATTGGTAACACATGCACTTGGGAAAATTGTACGGAAAAGTTCAAGGTGACAAGTCTTCCTGAGCTGTCTCCTCTGGGATGTTGTCGTGTGTGGAGTTGAGCCTGGAGTTGTGCGGCCTTCTGCCTCTGAGGGAAGCTGGGCCAAGGCCGGGGCTGATGGGCACAGCAGGAAATGAAGGACCTTGGTCCCAGAGCGTGCCAGCCATTGCATTTACTCAGCTTGGAATCCTGTTTCAAGGAGCAGTTCCCCGTTGCAGGAAATCAGGGTGGGGTGCAGACCCCCAGTCTCCCTACTTTGTCAAGAGTTACTGGGCGCACTTTAGAAAGAATTTCTGTACATGTACTTAAATATACGTATTCCTGAAAAACTATACAAAAAGGGTCACATACACTCTCAACTGCACTTTTTGTTTTCAGTTAAAATAAGTTGGAGGGCTTCCCTGGTGGTGCAATGGTTAAGAATCCGCCTGCCAATGCACGGGGACATGGGTTCGATCTATGGTCCAGGAAGATCCCACGTGCCGTGGAGCAACTAAGCCCGTGCGCCACAACTACTGAGCCTGCGCTCTATAGAGCCCGTGAGCCACAACTACTGAGCCTGCGCGCCTAGAGCCCGTGTTCCGCGACAAGAGAAGCCACCGCAATGAGAAGCCCACACAGTGCAAGGAAGAGTAGTCCTTGCTCCTTGCAACTAGAGAAAAGCCCACACACAGAAACGAAGACCCAATGCAGCCATAAATAAATAAATTTATAAAAAAATAAGTTGGAGCTCTTCCTTTGCCAACCTGTACAGACCTGTACCTTGTATTAGTAATGAATATTGTAATGAAAAAGGGTGAAGATACCTGCTAGCTCCATTTTCCGGATGAGAGTGGAGCTTGGGTGCCTGGCATTGTGGCCACTGCCCTGTGCAGGGCTGGGTGCGCAGCGGGCTCCTGGGGAGCCCTCGGGGCTGCGCTAGCCACTGTGCTCGGACGACATGGAGCCTTGTGGGTATAGTCACCCACCCACCTGGGCAAGTGTTGGCCACTCTGCCTTGCTCTCCCCGTCTGTAAGGGAGGATGAAATGGTGTGATGCCTCACACGGAAGCATATCCGCCTCACACGGAAGCATATCCGCCTCACACGGAAGGATACTCGCCTTACACGAAAGGATACTCGCCTTACACGGAAGGATACACGCCTCACGGTGAGCACCGAGTTCTTAATCCTGGTACCGGGGCCGCAAGAGAGCGTTGTCCCTTTCTCCAGGGGAGCCAGAGCGGCTGTCCTGAGGATGGAAAGTGGTGACAGCGGGGGACGCTGAGGCACCCGGGCCAGAGGAGGGCGCTCTGGGGGAGGAGGGGCCGCCGAGGTCGTCGGGGAGAGGCACCGGGACGACGGACCCGCCTCGAAGGGAAGGCCTGGGCCTCCACCCAAGGACAGCACGAGCGCGGCAGGTGGGCTCCGCGGAGCCGCCTGGGACTCGACGTCCTGGGACATCACGTCCCGGACACTAAGCTGCCCAATGAAACCCGTTTTAAATCGGCTGTCTCTGCGCGCCTAGCGGCTGCCCGCGACCCCACATAGTGGGCGCCCCTCCAGATGTCCCGGCTTAGGTAGGCGACCAGCGGGGTCACCGCTGGTACAGGCTCACGGCAGGCAGGGGTGGGGTGCCTGAAGGCCGAGGGAGTTATTTCCAGGCCCTGGGCGCCGAGGTGGCCCCGTCTGAGGCTGGGGTCAGCTGTCACCTCAGCTGGTGTTCTCAGCAGGTGCCAGCGATGAGGGTTTCCCTTCTTGGGCATGACCTAGCAGGGCTCGGGGGCCACCCCACTGGAACCTTCCCCAAAGGCCTCTCCTTGTGAACATTTGCTCCAAGTTGTGCAAATACTGGAATTCTTTTGATTTATGTCTGCCCCCTGGGGTGCCCTTTCACCCACTGTTGAGAAGGCTGTCACTTTATTCTTTTTGGTTCGTCTTCCATGTCATCTCATAGGACCCTCCCCCCCCCCCATCATCCTCTATGCCCCTTGTTTCTCATCCTGTCGTGATTTTATTTACTGGTTTACTTTTGCGTTGTGTCTGCTTTTCCTGGAGGCCATGTGTGTTATTCACTGTCATTGTGTCTGTCACCGGGTGGACATCCTTAACCATATTTGATGGGATGAGGGGATCCCCATTTTACATATGAGAAGACAGAGGCACTGAAAGGTTAAGGGGTTGCCCAAACCAGGAGCTGAACCCGTATCTGTCTGCATCTGCCCTGTCTAGAATGTACTTGTGAGCATTCCTTGTCTAGCTGAAGCTCGGGTTCAAATTCAAGAGGATTGGGACCTTGAGCAGGTTACCTTAACCTGAGCCTCAGTTTCCTCATTCAAAATAGGGATGACACTGGTTAACTACCTCCTGGGGTTATAGGCAACAATTTCTTGTTTTGGGGGCCTGGCCAGGGACTGGAGGATGCCCATGTGAGCTGCATGACCTGGTCAACTGGACAAACTTGGATTGAGTTTGAGAACTTCCTTCAGACACACCATTCAGTGATGCAAGCAGATGCTGAAATCGTTTTCCCTCACCCGCAGAGCCATGCACCCCGCAAAGTCCTGGGCCCCCACCCCTCCCCCGGGGGCACCTAGGGTCGTCCGTGAATATCCCCTTAAGGCTGGGAGCCTGGCATTCTCCTGCAGGGACTCACTTCCTGTTTGGGCCTGGAGTTTGGAAGGTTGAAAAACAGCCAGGGTCAGCTCCTTGAAAATGGCTGGGCCCGCACACCAGAGCCTTAAAGGGACAGTCCTCCTAGGGCAGGGCTTGTACCGGGGATTCCTGGTGCTGAGTGGGTGCTGATGAATGGGCCCAGCGACCCTGGTGTCCGGATTTGAGCCCAGGGAGCCTTCCGCCAGATCCCGCAGTGCTCCTCTTTTCCCCTAAGGACACAGCCCCAAGCCCCCTCCCACCTTGCACCACCTCCCAGTGCCCAGTCCAACTGCCGGACTATTTTGGAGGGACCCACACTGCCAGGACCTCACTCCCTAATTCTGTTGAACTTTGGTCTGGGCCTTCATTGTCAAACTGGGTAACAGTACCCTAGGCTGACTGAAAATTCCATGAAGTGCTGTTTGTTGGGGGTGGTGACTGAAAATTCCATGAAGTCCTGTTTGTTGGGGGTGGTGACTGAAAATTCCATGAAGTCCTGTTTGTTGGGGGTGGTCCACTCAGATGCTGACGGGGTCAGATCCATGCGTGAAGCTGGCATCCCCAGGACGAAGGTGAATTGCAGAGTGCACAACGGTTTAAGGAAGTTTGAGTTCAACACAGGCTGTTGGCTCAACTGAGCACCTTCTGTGGGTGGGGATGGCTTTGGCCTTCCTTGGGTCAGGGCACCTGGGAGAATGGGTGGATGCCTTTCCAGGCTCCTTCAGGCTCGTCACCTTGCTCACCTCTAAAATGGGCTCTCTCACCGGCCCTGGATTTGGGGTCCTGGGTTGGGATACTCAGGAATCCATGAACTGTAACTCGCACTTACTTATTCTCGGGGTTTAGTCCCTGCTCCTGGACCACCTGCCTCCCCCCCAACCCCGCCCCCGCAAACTCCCTCCCATCCCCAGACTGTGCCAGGGTTCTGGTGGTGTCTCGGGTCTGCCCTCCAGGGCTTTGCCTCAGAAGTCCTTCCTAGTCCCAGCTGTGGCTGTAATCCTTCCATTAGCCTGTGCAGGAGACAAACACATGGCTGTGAGCAAAGCAGGCTTGGGCTTTTTGGCCAAAACAAACAGGAAGTCCACCAATCCTGCAGGAATTTGTGCTGTGCCCACAGGGAGATGAAAGGCCAGTTGTGCTGGTAACCCCATTTCTCCACTGTCTCTTGGGTGCTTTACGTGCGTATATCCCATTGCAAGATTATTGCAACCCCTAAGGCATGTGTATGTGTCTGTTTTGCCAATGGAGAAGCTGCTGCTCAGAAAGCCTGAGTGACTTGTCTGAGGATACCCAGCTGGCACTCAAACTTGGAATTTCATCTCTCTAGTCCAGACTCCGTCTGTGTGATTTTCCTTTACCTGATCAAGGCACAATCCTTGTTGCCATGGAACTTGTGATCTGGTGGGGAGTGTGTCATTCCGGATCATTTTATGTGTTTAACTTTGTTTTATATTCACTCCAGTTAAATGGTGATGTTTCGTGGTCTCAGCATAAAGAGAGAGAATAGCTTCTTTTCCACTCAATCATGCCTTTTCTTCAGTATAAAAATGGAATTCTTTATTAGAATGGCTGGCACACTATTTAAAGAAACAGAACAACACAGCAGGACTAAAAAAAGTAATGCTGATGTACAATCTCTGGACACAGGATTTGAATATCCTGGCTCCACCACTGATGAGCTGTGTGACCTTGAGCAAACCCACTTAACTGCTCTGTGCCTCAGTTTCTTCATCTAAAATGTGGATAAGTTGTTGTTATGAGGCTTAAATGGAGTTAATGACTTAATAATCGAAAGTTCTCATAGTAGCATTTGCCATTTAGTAAGCACTATAGAAGTGGTTTTTTTTTTTTTTACTGTGATAGAATGGATAAATATATTATGGAAGGTAAATATACTATGGAAGGTGGAATTCCCTGGCGGTCCAGTGGTTGAGGCTTCACATTAGCACTGCCGGGGGTGGGGACAGGTTTGATCCTGGGTAGGGAACTAAGATCCCACAAGCCGCGTGGCATAGCCCCCCCCAAAAAGGAAGGGTCCTCACCCATAGCAGATAGAGTTAATAGCCCCCTTGGTCCCTCAAACCCCTAGGGCAGGCTTGTCTTGGGGATTCCTGGTGGTGAGGGGTGCTGATGAATGGGCCCAGGGACCCTGGAGTCAGGATTTGGGTCCAGGGAGTCTGCCACCAGATCCTGCAGTCCTCTTTTTCCCTAAGAACCCCCCTCTACCCCCTCCCACTTTTATCGCAGAGGCAATAGTTTTGACATTATTTTGGTATCTATCTTTCTGGACCAGGAATCAGTAACTACAGCCTGTATATAGCCTCAGGGCCAAATTCTACCCCTGCCTGGTTTTGTGAATAAAGTGTTATTTACATTCGTTTGCTTACATATGGTCTAGGGCTGCATTTGCAGAGTTTAATAGTTGTGACCTTATGGTTCACAAAGCCCAAAATGTTTACTCTCTGGTCCTTTACAGAAAGCTGACCTCTGCTCTAGACCATTTATCATTATAAAAAAAAAAAAAGGAATTATATTGTAGGCATTTGTTTGGCAGTTTGCTTTTCTTCACTTAATATTAAATCAAGGACCTCCTTGGGAATTCCCTGGTGGTCCAGTGGTTGGGACTCGTGCATTCACTGCAGAGGGCCTGGGTTCAATCCCTGGTTGGGGAACTAAGATCCCTCAAGCCGCGTGGCATGGCCAAAAAAAAAAAAAAAAAGGAAGGAAAAAACAGATCTCTCCACATGCAGACCAGCCTGCTGCTAGTATTTCAGAGTTTGGCCATCCCATAATTTATTAGCCCATCTCTGTGATGTCATTTAGTTTATTTCCCTGTAGTCTATTGCAAAAAGTGCTGCAGTGATTCTTTTGTGTATATGTGTGAGATTTCTAGATACCAAGAAATAGAAATTCTGGGTCAAAGCATACATACGTTTAAGAGTTGGATGGAGACTGTCAAATCTTCTTCTCAAAAGGCCAGTTTACCATAATTCAAAAAGATACATGTACCACAGTGTTCACTGCAGCATTATTTACAATAGCCAGGACATGGAAGCAACCTAAGTGTCCATCAACAGATGAATGGATAAAGAAGATGTGGCACGCATATACGATGGAATATTAGTCAGCCATAAAAATGAACAAAATTGAGTTATTTGTAATGAGGTGGATGGACCTAGAGTCTGTCATACAGAGTGAAGTAAGTCAGAAACAGAAAAACAAATACCGTATATTAATGCACATATATGGAATCTAAAAAAACGGTACTAATGAACCTAGGGGCAGGGCAGGAATAAAGATGCAGACATAGAGAGCAGACTTGAGGACACAGGGGGGAAGGGGAAGCTGGGACGAAGTGAGAGAGTAGCATTGACATATATACACTACCAAATGTAAAATGGATGGCTAGTGGGAAGCTGCTGCATAGCACAGGGAGATCAGCTTGATGCTTTGTGACCACCTAGAGGGGTGGGAAAGGGAGGGTGGGAGGGAGACGCAAGAGGGAGGGGATATGGGGATGTATGTATACGTCTAGCTGATTCACTTCGTTGTACAGCAGAAACTAACACAACGTTGTAAAGCAATTATACTCCAATAAAGATTTTTTTAAAAGCCCATTTTATACTACCCCCAGCAATGTCTGCAAGCACCCATTTTCCCATATTGTCTCCACACTTGAAGGTTGAACCTTGCCAAATTAACTTTGAATTTATGGTACAAAGTTGAATTTATAGTTCTCATAAAAGCCTGAAGGGATTTTTGGAAACGCATCAGAAATATTGCTATTTAAGTTCAGCTGAAAGAATTCACAACTGAGATTAGCTAAGGAAATTTTGAAATAAAGAATTTAAAACTTAAAAAATGGTAATAATTAAAAGTTAGGTGTTGGGAATTCCCTGGTGGTCCAGTGGTTAGGACTCTGCACTTTCACTGCTGAGGGCGTGGGTTCGATCCCTGGTTGGGGAACTAAGATCCAGCAAGCTGGGAGGCACTGGGGGCACGGCAAAAAAAAAAAAAAAAAAAAAGTTAGGTGTTGGCACAATGAAACAGGATAGATACTCCAGAAAATATACTTGGTATTCCATCAGAAAATAGCACAAATGATGGAAGGGATGGATTAGCCAACAAGTGGTGTCAGGGAAAACAATATTTGGGGGAAAAATTGTTATCGCATCATCTCATGCTCTCAGATATTTTGAGAGATTAAAAAGTTAAATGTAAAACATAAACAAGGAAAATGTTTGTGAATGCTTAACCTTATAAGCGTAAAGAAATGGACAATATTTTTTAAAAATAAAAAATTGTGAGCATAAATTTAAACTCTTGTTCATCACCAATATGAACAAAATTGAAAGGAAAATGGGACTGTGACATGTAATACACCAAAAAGGAAAAATAGGGACAGGGAATTCACAGGCAGAAATGCAAATGACAAATCAATATATGAATAGAAAGTTCAACCTTACTTTGTGAAATCCAAATTTTAAAAAGAGATACTGAGGGTTTTTTTTTTGTTTTTCTTTTTGAGATACTGAGTTTTGAATACAGTTTTGAAATGGTAAGTGGATATTACTCAGCACTGGGAAGTCCGGGATGATGTACCTTCATACATGTTGTTCCTGAGAAGGCAAACTTCCAATATTCCAAAAAATTAGTTGGCCATCTGTATCAAGATCTTTAAAAATGGTCCTAGCTTTTTTTTTTTTAATTTTTTAACATTTATTATTTATTTTATTTATTTATTTTTGGCTGCATTGTGTCCCCGTTGCTGCACACGGGCTTTCTCCAGCTGCGGCTTGTGGGCTGTAGGCACGCGGGCTTCAGTAGTTGTGGTGCACGGGCTTCGTTGCTCCGCGGCATGTGGGATCTTCCCAGACCAGGGCCCGAACCCGTGTCCCCTGCATTGGCGGGAGGACTCCCAACCACTGCGCCACCAGGGAAGCCCGGTCCTAGCTTTTGATCCTATAATTCCACTTCTAAACATTTACCCCAAGAGGGGAATAATCAGAGTTGTGGAAACTGCAATAATATGAAGTGTAGTATTATATGGAATAGAAGACACAAAGAAATAATATAAAAACCTAGTGATAGGGGACTGATAAACACATCTTATTAGTTTCACTAGGTGGAAAATTATGAAGTCTTTATAAAGCATGCTCTTGACTATTTCAAGAAGTGGGGAAATGCTCATAATATAATGGGAAATGTATGCAGCATGATCTTAATTTGGCTAGAACAGTGCCTGGTAGCTAGTTTTCAGTAAATGTGAGCTACTATCATTATTGATGATGTCAGACCCTCAAATTATCATTCATTCATTCATCGCTCAGTTGCATACGTATCAGTGTTCCGGCTCCTTGCCTGGTCCACCCTGTGTGAGCCATTTGGGGAAGGTTGTAGAGCAGTGGCCCCAGGCTCCTTCCCCCTGCGGGGGGTCCCTGGACCATCAGCTGGCTCTGTTTCTGGCTAAGCACTGCCATCTAGAGGCCTCTGGCCCACATGGCAGCTGTCCCTTGCAGCCCCTCCCGCTGACACTGGGCTCCAGCCCCAGGGGTGGAGAGGGCGCGGTCGACCCTGCACCCTGCCCCACGGGAGGTCTGCTTGGTCAATGCTAGAAAGACCCTTAGGTCAAGATCCTTACAAGGATCAAGGAAGCCTTTGGGGCCGTATTTCTTAAAATGTGGCCCTTGAACCTGCATCGGTGTCAGCTGGTGGGAGATTTAATAGTAAAGATCCAGGGTACATCCCAATCCCCCTGAATCAGACCTTGCTGGGGGGAGGTGGTGGGCAGGAGTGCTGAATAGCTAGAATTTTAACATGCTCCTTGGGTGATTCTGATGCACATTGAAGTGTGTTTTTGTTTTTAATTTTTATTAGAGTGTAGTTGCTTTACAATGTTGTGGTAGTTTCTACTGTACAGTAGAGTAAACCAGCTATACGCATACATATATCCACTCCTTTTTGGATTTCCTTCCCATTAGGTCACCACAGAGCAGTGAGTAGAGTTCCCCGTGCTATACAGTAGGTTCTCATTAGTTATCTATTTTATACGTAGTATCAATAGTGTATATACGTCAATCTCAATCTCCCACTTTATCCCATCCCCACTTTTCCCCTTGGTATCTGTACGTTTGTTCTCTATGTCTGTGGCACATTGAGGTTTGAGAGCCATCGATAGACCATTGATATTTTATAATTTAATGGGGGTCAGAGCTTGGCATAGAGCCTTTGACCCTGGAAACATACATATAGATAGATATATTTTAGGAGGTTCCTTGACTCCATTTTAAGACTTTTTAAAGGGCAGTTTTAGGTAAGCAAAATTGAGAGGAAGTACAGAGATTCCCATATTATACCCGCCCCCCACCAGGTAGCCTTTCCCATTATCAACATCCCCTACAGAGTGGTACATCTTATGAACTTAGACTGACACATCATAATTGTCCAAAGTCTATAGTTTACATTAGGGTTCATCTGGTGGTGTATATTCTATGGATTTGGACATAAGAATATAGTATCATACAGAGTATTTTGCTGCCCCCCAAATCCCCTGTGCTCCAGCTATTCATTCCTCCTTCCACCACAATCCCTGGAAAACACTGATCTTTTTACTGTCTCCCTAATTTTGCTTTTTCCAGAACGTCATATAGTTAGAATCATATAGTACATAGCCTTTTCAGACTGGCTCCTTTCACTTAATAATATGCATTTAAGATTTCTCCATGTCTTTTCATGGCTTGGTAGATCATTTCTTTTTAGTGCTGAATAATATTCTATTGTCCGGATGTACCACAGCTTATGAATAAAGCTACTGTAAACATGCACGTTCAGGTTTTTGTGGGGATCTAAGTGTTTAGCTCCTTTGGGTAAATACCAAGGAGCAAGATTGCTGGATATTGTATGGTAAGAGTATGTTCAGTTTTGTAAGAAACCACCAGACTGTCTTCCAAAGTAGCTGTACCATTTTGCATTCCCACCAACAATGTATGAGAGTTCCTGTTGCTCCACATCCTCACCAGCATTTGATGTTGTCAGTATTTCAGATCTTGGCCATTTAAGTAAGTATGAAATGGTATTCACTGTTGTTGTAATTTGCATTTCCCTGATGACATATGATGTGGAGTATTTTTTCATATGCTTATTTGCCATCTGTGTTTCTTCTTTGGTGAGGTGTCTATTAAGGTCTTTGGCCCATTTTTTAAATATAAATTTATTTATTTATTTTTGGCTGCATTTGGTTTTTGTTGCTGCTCGCAGGCTTTCTCTAGATGCGGCGAGCAGGGGCTACTCTTCGTTATGGTGCGTGGGCTTCTCATTGTGGTGGCTTCTCTTGCTGTGGAGCACGGGCTCTAGGCACGTGAGCTTAAGTAGTTGTGACACGTGGGCTCAGTAGTTGTGGCTCACGGGTTTAGTTGCTCCGTGGCATGTGGGATCTTCCCGGACCAGGGATTGAACCCATGTCCCCTGCAGTGGCAGGCAGATCCTTAACCTCTGTGTCACCAGGGAAGTCCTGGCCCATTTTTTAATAAGGTTATTTATTTCCTTATTGTTGAGTTTTAGGAGTTCTCTGTGTATTTTGGGTAACAGACCTTTATCAGATGTGTCATTTGCAAACAGTTTCTCCCAATCTGTGGCTTGTCTTCTAATTCTCTTGGCACTGTCTTTTGCAGAGCAGAAGTTTTTAATTTTAATGAAGTCCAGCTTATCAATTATTTCTTTCATGGATTGTGCCTTTGGTGTTATATTTTAAAAGTTATTACTATGCCCAAGATCACCTATCTAGGTTTTCTCCTGTGTTATCTTCTAGGAGTTTTAAGAGTTTTACATTTTACATTTTAGGTGTATGATCCATTTGGGTTCATTTTTGTGAAGGGTGTAAGATGCTGCAGCCAGAGCCACAGTGAGCCCCGGAGAGAGAGAACGCTGACCTGCTGCTCATAAACCCTCTGGGGCATGAGTGGGGCTGGCTCTTTTACCCACATACCCTGGAGAAGGGGGAAACCCTATTTTTTGTTAGTCTGTTCAGTACTCTCTGTCATGGGGATAGCTGCACTTTAAAAATTTCTGATTGATAAAATAAGCAGTGATTTGAGTGTAACAGAGTAAAATCCTAAATGTACTGTGTTTGTTTAACTTCTCTCTTCTGAGCAACATAGTAGAGTTAGTAACTAATACCTTACCATTGCCAGGTACATGAGAAGAAGTGTCACAAAATAGGATTTTGCAAATCCTAGCTTATCACCTATTAATGCTGTGACCTTGGTCAAGTTACTAACTTCTAAGTTTTCTCATCTGTGAAAGAGGATTCACAAGAATATCCTACCTGTGGCAAAGACTGCTCATTTTCCCCTAAGATCGTTTCTCCCCTGAATTTTAGCCGGGGCTATGCCAAATGAAGACTACATTTCTCAGTTTCCTTTGCAGCTATGTTTAGCCTTGTGACCAAGTTCACCAATAGGGTGTAAGTGATGTGGGGAACTTCTGGGATGCGCTGTTGCCATTCTCCTCCCCTTTCCTCCTTCCCCTGAGCTGGACGGCAGGTGCAATGGCTGGAGATGGAGCAGCCGTCTGGAACGTGAAGTCGTTTTAGGAATGGAGAGTGGAGGGCATGCATAGTAGATGGACAAGACAGAAGAAAGTTGTTTCTCTGATACCGTGGAGCTGCCACACCAGCCCTGGACCACTCCATAACAGATTTTTATGTCACAGAAAAGTAAACTTCTATCTTATTTAGGCCACTGTCATTTTGGGTCTCTGTTACTTGTAACTGAATTTAGGCCTATTAAATGCATGACCTCATAGAGTTCTTGGAAAGATTAAATGAGAGACTATGTACAACTTGCTTATTGCAAGAGCTAGCACATTATCAACACTCAGTAAATGTTAGCTTCTTGTTGTAACTTCTCTAGCATCTAATTATAATAGCTGTCCCTCATCTCCAACGAGAGCTCTAGAGGGGAGTCCTTCCGGAAAGAAACATGATCAAGACTGTGTTGGTTCCAAACAATAAATAGTATCTGGGGATTCCCTGGTGGTCTAGTGGTTAGGACTCTGTGCTTTCACTGCCAAGGGCCTGGGTTCGATCCCTGGTCGGGGAACTAAGACCCCACAAGCCATGTGGTGCGGCCAAAAACAAAACAAAACAAACAACCAAAAAAACCCCAACAGTATCATCATCATAAACAACGAATTCAGTTAGAAATGATTTCATTTGCGCTCTTCTGTTTACTAGTTTTAGCTGACAAAGCTCAGCTTTCCAAGTTTGCATGGTATTTTAATGGCAAGATAAGTCATACATTCTTTAATTTTTAAAATTTTATTATTTATTTATTTATTTTGGGCTGCATTGGGTCTTCGGTGGCTTCTCTTGTTGCGGAGCACAGGCTTTAGGGGTGCGGGCTTCAGTAGTTGTGGCGCATGGGCTTAGTTGCTTCAGGGCATGTCGGATCTTCCCGGATCAGGGCTCGAACCCGTGTCCCTTGCATTGGCAGGCAGCTTACATTCTTTTAAATAGCTGTGTTTACAAACACATAGCTCCATTATTCCACATTTGAAACCCAGCCTTTCAAAACAATTTAGGTGTATTCTTCTCCTTGGCTTTCTCTGTTTTAGAAAACATGTTGGAATGCTTTCCCAGAGTCAATGGCAGCAGTTCAGCTTTGTGCTTTGTAACCTATGGGTGGTCCATTTATCAAATATTCAGTGATATCTACTGTGTCCAATTAACATTTGTTTGACTCAGCTGTTTCTAAGATCCCGTTTAGCTCTCAAGGTCTCAGTATTTTGATTCTGCAAAATACTGTGAGTTTTTAGAATGCAAACCTTGATTCCTAAGGAATCCCAAGGGAAAAAGCACAGGCAGAGTAAAACTGAAGGAAGAAAATTGTAACAAGATTTGTTATCAATGGATGAAAGGAAAGAGAAGATAAAAATCAAGATGGTTACTCTTTAATGTTTAAAAAAACCCTTCAAAATCAACAATATTAAATGTAACATTTGGGGGGGTGGATAAAACCTATTACTACTCTACATTGATATAATTTTTAAAAAACCTGAAAGTACTAATATTTTTATTATGGCATAAAGCAGTATTTTATATGTTAACTCAATTTTTAAATGGGTTGTATTTTAACAGCCCATCAATTGTTTGATAGGTAAATTGGAAATTATTTTCTCTGCAGAAAATAGTAAAATAATAACATTTCCCAAGCTAGCCCAACAGGGCCATTTAAACTAAATGGTAGCTGAATTATATACTTATAAATATGGTTCGAGTTCTGGGGTCCAGGAGAAACTTTAGCTTCATTTATTGAGATAACCATGCTTTTCTTAAAATTAAGTTGTGTGGGCTTCCCTGGTGGCGCAGTGGTTGAGAGTCCGCCTGCTGATGCAGGAGACACGGGTTCGTGCCCCGGTCTGGGAAGATCCCCCATGCCACGGAGCGGCTGGGCCCGTGAGGCGTGGCCGCTGAGCCTGCGCGTCCGGAGCCTGTGCTCTGCAACGGGAGAGGCCACAACAGTGAGAGGCCCGCGTACCGCAAAAAAAATAAATAAATAAATAAAAATTAAGTTGCGTGAAGTGAAATTCCTATTCGTCGTCCCTCTTGTTCTTGTATTTTGTCTGATTATTTTTCTTTAGGCCAATCCATATCAAGGTTTTAGCTGCCCTTCCCTGAAGGGTAGGTACCGAATCCTTTTAATGTGCTTGATAAGGCACCCATCCCTATTTATGAACAGTTTTTTGTTGTTATTAAAGCATCTCCAGTATCTGGGCAAGAATAAATCGAGTAAGTCATGTTCCATAAGTCGCTTGTGATCAGACACCTTGCCTTATGTCTTTTTTTTTTTTAAGGGATTTAAAATTTTTATTTATTTATTTGTTTGGCTGCGTTGGGTTTTCGTTGCTGCGCGTGGGCTTTCTCTAGTTGTGTCGAGCGGAGGCTACTCTTCATTGTGGTGCGCAGGCTTCTCATTGTGGTGGCTTCTCTTGTTGCAGAGCACAGGCTCTAGGCACATGGGCTGCAGTAGTTGTGGCACGTGGGCTCAGTAGTTGTGGCTTGTGGGCTCTAGAGTGCAGGCTCAGTAGTTGTGGTGCATGGGCTCAGTAGTTGTGGCTTGCAGGCTCTAGAGCGCAGGCTCAGTAGTTGTGGTTCATGGGCTTAGTTGCTCCGAGGCATGTGGGATCTTCCCAGACCAGGGCTCGAACCCGTGTCCCTGCATTGGCAGGCGGATTCTTAACCACTGCACCACCAGGTTAGTCCCTGCCTTGTGTCTTAATGGGAAACCATGAAGAATCAGAAGAGTGAATCTAGAGATAAAAGCCAAGAGAATTTCTGAGAACAGAGTGCAGGAACCATCCAGCCAGGAGTCAAGGATAGAATTGAAGTTCAAATAGAACAAGGACTTTGCCTCAAGAATTTGAGTCAAGTTGACTGTGTTTTTTTTTTTTTTTTTTTTTTTGTGAATAATATTTCTTTCTCATGCTGTAAATTCTATTTTATTTTATTTTTTTTGGCTGTGCCGTGTGGCATGTGGGATCTTAGTTCCCGACCAGGGATCGAACCTGTACCCCCTGCAGTGGAAGCGCCGAGTCCTAACCCCTGGACCGCCAGGGAAGTCCCTGACTGTGTGTGATTTCAGCACGTATGCAGTGACCCCCCTTCTCTTTTTCTTCACTTTCCGCAGAACCCAAAATTTATTGGGGTATCCACTGGATTAGGGCTGCTGTAACACATGACCACAAACTGACTGGCTGGAAGAAAAGACATTTATTCTCACAGTTCAGGAGGCTGGGAGCCTAAAATCCAGGTGCTGAGGGGGGCTCCCTTTGGGGGAAAAGAGGGAGAAACGGCTCCAGGCCTCGCTCCCAGCTTCTGGTGGCCTGAGGTGTTTCTTGACTTATGGCCGTCTTCTTCTTGTGTCTTTGCATTGTCTTCCCTTTGTTTGTGTCTTTATGTCCAAATTTCCCCTTTTTATAAGGACATAAGTCATATTGGATTAGAGCCCACCCTAATGACCTTATTTGAAATTGATTATCTCGGTTAATCTGATATCTTCAAATATGGTCACCTTCCAAGGTCCTGAGAGAGGACCTTGACATCTTTTGAGGAGGGGGCCCAAGCGTCCACCCTCCTCAGGGAGGTCCCACAGTGTATGGCTGGCCAGCGGGTACTGGCACCCAGCTCTCTCTAACTTTCCACATTCCACACCACATCTCTCTAGAGCTCCATATTTACCCATGTGAAAGGGAGCTGCCAACTGCACGTGAATCTTACGAAATCTCCAGTGTGGGAATCATTGAAGGATCTTTGAAGAATCCAGACGGCCCCCTTTCCAGGTGAGCAGGCCCAGGGCAAGGAACCTGCCCAAGGTCCCGGTCCAGGGACAGAACAGGACTCTGGGGAAAGGCTTTGCCTGGGAGGCCCCATAGCCACAGGTTGTGAAGGAAAACCTTGGGCCACCTGCCTAAGCTGGAACCCGGCTGTGGAACTCGCTAGCTTCGTGACCTTGAGCAGGTCGCATGACCTCTCCGAGCCTCAGTTTCCTCACAATCACGAGGATCAGAGGAAGGGCCATATTGGGGACTTCCCTGGCGGTCCAGTGGTTAAGACTTTGTGCTTCCACTGCAAGGGGCGTGGGTTCCATCCCTGGTCAGGGAACTAGGATCCCGCATGCCGTGCGGTACAGCCAAAATAAATAAATAAAATAAATAATTATCCTATTAAAAATTTTTTTTTAAAAAAGAAGGGCCATTTACAGGGTGCTCAGCACTGTGCCTGGCGAGCAGTGAGTGTTCATGAAGGGTTAGCCAATTGTTGTCCATCTCAGGGCCATTCCTCCGAGGGTGGCTGTGACCCTTGTCCTGCACCGAGGCTTGGCTTGTAGTCAGAATCCTGACTTCACTTCTTGGATGTGTGATCTTGGGTGACCAACTTCAGGTCCCTGAGCTACAGTTTTCCCATCTTTAAATGGGGTGAATGATATTCCCCATCACAGAGAGTCATTATGAGGCTTAAAGCGCATTTATTCATTCAACAAATATATATTGCAGTCTTTTACTGCAGGAGTCTATCTAGAGATAAACATTAAACAAATGAATGAGGGACTTATTTAGCAAGTGGGAAGGATGTAAGTGCTGCAGGGAAAACAAAGCAAAGAATGGGAAGGAGGTAGAAAGGGAAAGAGAGGAGGTGGCAATTTAAAGGCCTGAAGGGGAGGAGGGAGTGAGCCATGAGGGCACAGAACATGCAAAGGCCCTGGGGCAGGAGGGTGCCTGGTGGGTCTGAGGGACAGGATGGAAGCCAGTGTTGCTGGAGGAGAGCAGGGGAGCAGAGAAAAGAGAGAGGCGGAGGTGAAGGCAGAGAGGGACAGAGGCTGCTGGAAGGATCTTGGACTTACAAAGAGTTCAAGTTTAGCCATTGCAAACATTCCACTCATATTTTTTGGGCTCTGCCTTGTCCCAGGAACTATCTGGTACTGGGGACAGTCCAGACCTCGAAGAGCTCAGCCCTGTACTTGGGGGATGTTGGAGCTTTGCAAAGGGGCCAGATCTGGGGAGTTCTTGGGGTTGTATCTGGGTCTTCTTAGTTTGGGACCAGAAATGGGTGCTCTGAAAGGTTTTGGAAGCAGACAAATACACCCTTTCAACATCTAGAGTCTTATCTATTAGACATGACTTAAAATTTTTTTTCCTAGGGGTGATTGAAGCCCACTGTTTGCCTGGGTCTCTTTTTCTCCTATGCCCACCGGTGGCTGAAGTTAGTTCATTTGCCTTCTCCTGCACTGCTGCTGGCAGAACTCTGCCAGCCTTTGGGTTGGATACAGATAATATATTCTGTTGAAGAGCAGGCATTCTTAGTATTATTTAAATCTTTGAAACATTAGTCTGTTGAATATGGAACTTGAATCCGATGGGGCCTTTGGACCAAATTCTTTTCCTCACTCCCATCTCTCCCCCATCCCTCCTTCTCCAGTTCTTTCCTTCCTCACCGCTCCCCCCGCCACAACCCTGAGTTCCTTCCTGGTTTTGTTCTCCCCAAATGATGCCAGTTCCTGTGTCTGTGTCTGTGTCACTTGCTGTTTCTCTGTTCTGTCTCCCTATCCCTGTCTTGACTCCAGCGATACTGACATTTGGGGCTGCATCCTTCTTTGCTGTGGGGCCGTCCTGGGCACTTTGGGAAGTTGAGCAGCATCCCTGGCCTCCACCCACTAGATGCCAGTAGCACCCCCTCCCCAGTTGTGACAACACAGATTGTCTCCAAACACTGCTAGCTGCCCCCTGGGGAACACAGTAGCCTGGAGAACCTCTGGCCTGTCCCCTTCTTCATCCCTCAGTCTCTCTCTCATCAACTGTCTCTCTCTGTCTCTGGCCAACACGAGCAAGTAATCAGGGCTGACTGTCCCCAGGGCTGGGAAGCCAGGCTGCACCACATCACCCGCATTTCTTCTGGCCTGTACTCCACCCCCTTCTCAGTTTCCATGGGGTTGAACCGTGAGCTGGCAGAAGAGTGGGAATGGGGACCGAGGCCAAGAAGAATGTTGGCCTGTTCTGCCCGTGTGGGTCTCAGAGCACCTGCAAGATCACGGGGTGGGTGCTTGTTAAACCTGGAGGTTCCTGTCATTGAGACCCCTTCTTTTGGGCTTTGGATAAACACAAGTGACAGCGGCCTATGGCCTGTGTCTCAGCTTCCAAAAGCTGCCTCAGCACATGGGTAACTACTGCATATCCTCGGCCTTCCTGTCTCTCCCTGGAACCCAAACTAAGTGCCAAGGGTCTCCTGAATTCTCCATGGCTTGGGCTCTGGCCAAGGGGGCTGAGGTACCTGGGGTCAGTCACATCTAAATTCTAAGCTATCAGGTGCTGCCCCAGAAACCCAAGTGTGGGCCCACACCCTGTCCTGGGTGCACATCTCCACGGCACATCACCTCCTGTTCCCTCAATCGCCATGCTTGGCCCTGACTCCCTTCTCCAGGTGAGCTGTGGAGTGGATGCTTTGGCTACCCCCGCACTGTCAAGGTCTCCGTGGGAGGGGGCCACGGCAGGTGCAGAAGGCTGCGGGATAATAGCGACACAGATAGAACAAATGTATGGACACCAAGGGGGGAAGGTGGCAGGGAGCGGGTGGTGGTGGGATGAATTGAGAGATTGGGATTGACATATATACACTAATATGTATAAAAGGGATGACTAATAAGAACCTGCTGTATAAAAAAATTAAATTAAATTAAAAAAAAAAAAAGAAGGCTGCAGGATGGGAGAGCAGAAAGGGCTCACACAGACCTGACTTGGAATCCAGATTCTGCCACTTACCAGCTGTGGGACCTTGAGCAAGTCACTTCACCTCTCTGAGCCTCTGTTTCCTCTTCTATAAAACAGCGATACCACCACCTAGTGGCGTATCTAGCTTATATGATGCCTGGAGTGGGTCATTAAAAAAAACAAAACACTCCTTCCCCCCTACCATTTTAGAAATGGCTTTATTCAGATATAATCCACATCCTATATAATTCACCCATTGAAAGTACAATTCAATGTTTTTTGGCATATTAATTAAAAAACTTGTGATGAAGTATATATTGCATAATTTAGCGTTTTGACCATTTTTAAGTGGCCTTAATGACATTAGCACCTCCTCTTTATGACAAAATGATCTTCTGTGATGTCGGTAACAATCATCATCTTCTGGATTGGTTCTTTGGTTTTAAAACGAGGGAGTAACAACTAAAAGAGAAACAAATGTTTCATTTTAAAGATGTTATCTGAATTCAGGAAGGTGTTTCATGTGTGAACTAGAATTTGCACTTATTGAAACAAAAATAGGACACCTCGAGGGTTCCCCCGTCTCACTGTCCTAAACTGTCCACACAGGGACTTCCCTGGTGGTCCAGTGGTTAAGACTCCGAGCTCCCAATGCAGGGGGCACGGGTTCAATCCCCAGTCAGGGAACTAGATCCCACATGACGATCCGCGCGGCCAAAAACCAAAACCAAAACCAAAACCAAAACTGTCCACACAAATCAAAATGCCAAGATTTTAGGAGGTAACTCCAGCTTGACGTCCTCGTCCTGGGGGCTCCCCCCCTTGTTTACATGGACTCTGCTGTTTGCACGCAGCGGTACTAAACACCAGGGGGGCGTCAGTGACTCGACCTGCACCCGGAGAGGGTGACGCCCAGCATCTAGGAATTTACTCCCAAAACAAACGTGGGGAGCTGAGTCTGTCTGGCTGTGTGGCTGGGTGTTCTCAGAATGAATTGCTATTTAGAATACAATGTTTATGAAGGGACAAGTATCAGTAATAAAAACGTGCTGCTTTGAAGTTTATGTGTATATTATGAAAACTCAGCGGTAACTAACGGCAGCAACTGTTTGGAACTTAGGCCAATGAAGATATTTTGGGGGAAGAGTACTGCGATGGTGAGGATAAAAAGCAGTCCAACTTGTGGTCGATTTCATTCTTGGCTTCAGCTCTGGACAGACGAGATACAGCCTCTTATTGCCTCCATCAGGGCAGCTGCTCCCCGACCCGCTGGGTTGTGGATGAGCCTTAGAGTTCAGGTGCAGGAAGGAACCCAGCACGCTCTCCAGCTCATCCTGCGTCATGGGCTCTGATACCTACCTGATGCCCCATCATGATCGATATAGGCCGATGCTGCTCTTGCCACTGACAGGTCTCTACCTCGCACTTAGGAATTTTTCTAATCTGGGGTGTGGCTCTCACTCAGGCATAAATCACTGTGTTCCCACTGAAACTCTTCTCCAAGAGGCCAAGGAATATGGAATTGTCAGCAATCAAACTTTTTATTTATTTATTTATGACTTTTGGCTGTGCTGGGGCTTTGTAGCTGCGTGCGGGTTTTCTCTAGTTGTGGCGAGCGGGGGCTACTCTTCGTTGCTGTGCTCCGGCCTCTCATTGCGGTGGCTTCTCTTGTTGCAGCATGTGGGCCCTAGAGCACGCGGGCTTCAGTAGTTGCGGCGTGTGGGCTCACTAGTGGTGGTGCACGGGCTTAGTTGCTCCACGACATGTGGGATCTTCCCCAACTAGGGATTGAACCCTTGTCCCCTGCACTGGCAGGCAGATTCTTAACCACTGGACCACCAGGGAAGTCCAGCAATCGAACTTCATGATGTTTTTCTATGTAATTTTCTGGGTAACCCACGTTGCTCTGAGCCTTCTGCTTTGGGGATATTAGTTGAAGCTCACGTAAGATCCCTTTTTATTAAAACCCTCAAAGTAAATTCCACCTATGAGGTGTCCGCCTGGTACAGACAGTAACGGAACTGCCAGGTATTTAAAGATGGGCTGGGGGCAGAGGGTTCCCGTGTTAGCTGTGTCCTAGAGTGATTTAATACCGGATGAAATCCTGACACTGTCCTCCCAGCCCCTCCTCCCCGGTCCCAGAGCTGCGCCTCACATCATCCTTGAGGTCTGTGCATCAACTACACGCTGACCTGCCTGCCAACCATGCCACAGCCGGTGGGGCAGATGCTCACACCCAATTCGGGGAGGAAGACCTGAGGCTGAGCGAGCATCCGGATCTCATGCAAACCTCCCAGCCGCCACGTCCTTCTTAGCCCCACGTCTGGACACCAGGACTCCCCTGAATCGTGTGTCTCTTTGTTGCGGGGGGGCATCCCTGGCACCTCTCGCTTGGTACCACGCAGGCCAGTTTCTCTGGGACTGTTCCCCACCCCTTGGCTGTCAAAGTCTGAGGTCAGCTTTGTTCCAGGTCTGTTTGGGGTTTTCTGGTTGCACCTCCTCTTGGGCCCTGTATCAGTATCCTGGCGCTGCCGTAACAAAAGACCACAGACTGAGGAAGCTTCAAACAACAGGAATTCATTCTCTTGCAGTTCTGGAGGCCAGAAAATCAAAATCGGGGTGTCCACAGGGTGGGTTCCTTCTGGGGGGCTCTGAGGGAGAATCTATCCCCTGGCTCGCTCCCGGCTTCCGGGGGTGCCGGCAATCCTGGGTGCTCCTGGACTGGTAGTGGCCTCGCTCCATCTCTGCCTGTTTTCACATGGTGCTCTCCCTGTGTTCTGTGTCCAAATTTCCCATTTCTTATAAAGAAACCAATCATTTGATTGAGGGCCTTCCCCTCCCCCAATCCAATATGACCTCATCTTAACTATTGCATCTGTAAAGACATTATTTCTACATAAGGTCACCTTTTGAGGTTCCAGGTGGACATGAGGGCCCCCATCTCTTCCTGATTCACAGCTCACTTCTTCTTGGTGATCCATCAGGGCGAAGGGCCCGGATGAGATACCTTCCCAGAGGGGCTGTCTGAGTCTTGTGGTGCACGGGACCAGGGATGGAAGCCAGAGGCTTGAGAGGTGGCCCCTCACCTGGGGAGGGGATGCAAAAAGGAGAGATTGGGGGAAGGGGAGGGGCTCCAGGGCTAGGATGGGAGCCCAGCAGGGCAGGCGAAGACACTTTTTAATGTGGCTTCCTGCTTGCGATGAGAGAGAGAGACAGAGAGAGAGAGAACTTGGAGCCAGCTAGGCGGGATCTGAACTTGGGCAGTTCTCTGCTCAGATCTGGAGTTGGGATCCTGAGGGAAGGGCTGTGTCACTCTTAGCCCTGTACCGCAGATCCATTAACTCAGGCCTGTGGAGGTGCAGCTGAGCTGGAGGCCCGTCACGTAGGGGCACCCTCAGAGAGAGTGACCAGGGCAGGCTGCTCAAATAGACAACCTTGAAAAGCCCTTCATAAAGTCACATACCCGTCTCTGCACAGCCTGGGTTGGGAGGTGAGGCCTGGGGGCACGGAGTGATAACTCATGGAGTATGGGGGGGCTTGGGCAAGGGAGTCGTGGCTGAAATACTGTCCTCGGGACCTGCCCCTGACAGCCTCCTTCTCGCTAATTACCCTGGTGACTGTGGTGATAAATCCTATTCACCTAAGTCTGGGTGCCTGGCAGGCTGAGCATCAGGTGCAGCCACGCCGGACCCTGCTCTGGCCATTAGCAGCCCTGCCCGCTGAGTGGACCCTCTGGGCCTTTCCCCTGCTTTGCAATCCCTCCTGTCCCTTTGGATGGACCCCGTGGGAGAGAGGAGTCAGGTGACCCTGATTGCCCTAATATACTCTGTTATGAGCTAAAATGTCCTCCCCACCCCGGAACCTCAGAATGTGACTCTATTTGGAGATGGGGTCTGTGGAGAGGGAATTACGCTAAAATGAGGTCATAAGAGTGGGCCGTAATCTAATATGACTGGTGTCCTTATGAGAAGAGGAGATTTGGACATAGACACGGAGAGAGGGAAAACATCATGTAAACACACAGGCGGCCACCTGCAAGCCGAAGAGAGAGAGACCTCAGAAGAAACCAACCAGCCAACACCTTGATCATGGACGTCCAGCCTCCAGGACGGAGAGGATACATATCTGTTGCTGAAGCTGCCCCGTAGTCAGCAGTACTTTGCTGTGCAGCCCCTGAGACTAATGCGCACTCCCACTCTGCTCCGGGACCCCTGAGCCAGCTCGGAATGACTCGTGCAAGGGGTCGTTTTCAAGCTTTATTTCCTTAACCACCCAGCTGTCTTTTCCAAATGAAGCCTTATCTGACAGCTTAGTGTACCAAACAGAAAATCAGGATTATTCCAGTTGATTGAAGGGGAGGGAGGAGCTGCCTGCGTCCACTATTTTGACATCCTTATTTTCACCTAACCTGTCGGCCCTTGGTGCTTTCCCTAGAGCACAGGTTATGAACCACGGCACCGGAGGGTTATACCCATTTTGCAGAAGAACTGTCCGTCTGGGGCTGGCAGTAATAATGTGAAATCCGTCACTTCTTTCCATCTTGGTGTCTACTCTTATGTTTCAAGGTTTCATTATTACAGAGAATCTGTAACATTCTTGACATACTGATTCCCAATCACATGTTCGGAGACTCAGTCTAGGATGAAACGCTGGATTGCAGTCGGATGCTGGGGTTCAAGGCCCTCCTCCACCACTAGCTGGGCGCCCTGCGAGCTAGTCCCCTGACCTCTGTGAGCCACAGATTTCTCATCTGTAAAGTGGGAATCGATGCTAAGATTTGTGAGCTGGGAGACAGCTTAGGGGAGTAGAATAAACACGAGTTTTGGAGTCAGAGAGACCTGAGTGTGAATTCAGCTCTGCCACCTCTTAGCTGTGTGGCCTTGGGTACCTGGAGTCCCCTCTCTCAGTTTCCTTACCTGTAACATGTGGGTAATCAGGGCAGCCTCTAGGGTTGTCCTGGTGTTGCCGAAATTTGGTGCCAGATTAAATCTTGGAGGCAGAGTTTTGGGTGAAGTAGAAAGAAATAGCCTTATTGCTTTGCCAGGCAAAGGAGGCCACGGCGGGCTAATGCCCTCAAGCCTGTGTGTCCTGCCCTGGAGGGGAGTAGTGAGGAGTCTTAGAGTGTTCAAGGAGCAGCGCGTGATCTGCTCGTGCATATTCTTCTGATTGGTTGGTAGTGAGGTAATCAGGAGTTATCAACCTACTGGTTCCAACTGGTCTGGGGTCTATGTGCTTGGTGGGCAGCATGCAGTTAACTTCTTCCACCTGGGTTTCAGTATCTGCAGAACAGCTCAAAGGACATGGCTCAGAATATTATCTGTAGTCCTTGAGGAGGAACTAAAGGTCCTTGACTTGGTTTAATGGCTAAAGTATCATTTTGTCTTGCTTGACTGTTTTCTTTCTTTCTGCATTTTCTCACTTCTCTGATTAAATTTATTCATTGACTAAAGCTTTTCTACAGACAAAAGGCAGGCAGAGGACATGGGTGGAGGTCTATTCTGGGAAGACCTCATAGGGTCCTGCTCGGTTATACTGGGGATTCAGAAGATCATGTCTGTAGAGCGCCTGGCCCAGAAATTGACATATAGCAGGTGCTCAACTAAACCCAGTTCTCTATTAACTCTCCTTTCTTTCTAGTATGTCAGGGATTGGCACACTTTTTCTGGAAAGGGACAGAGAGTAAATATTTTAGACTCTGCGGGCCATACAATCTCTGCTGCAGCTGTTCAACTCTGCTGTTACAGCAGGAAAGCAGCCACAGAGAGTATGCAAACAAATGAACGTGCTGTGTTCATCCGATTCAACAGTGTGCACTTGGAGAGTTGAATTTCCTATCATTTTTATGTCACAAAATATTCTTTTGATTTTTAAAACAAATTGAAGATGTAAAAACAATTCTTACTTGTGGGTTGCACAAAAACACAACGGGCTGGATGTGGCCAGTTGGCCATAGTTTGCCAACCCCTGTGTTGGACTGTGAATGTCTCCAAAACATGTGTAATTTCCTTTATATCCTGAGTGCCTCACGGAAGGCTGGACCTTTGTAGTCTCCAGTGAGATAATGAATGTCTATCTCTGTCTTAGAGATACAATTGTGGGAAATAGTTGTAAATAGGTATGTGATCAGGCAGGCATATTGCAGGTGCTCAAGGTGCTTTTGGAAAGAATGAAGCCCCTTCCAGGGGAATTTGCATCCTTCAAGAGGAGGCAGGGAGAGGCTGGGAGCCCGGGTAGCCGAGAGCTTGGAAGTCCCTGTTAATTGCGGCTGTGCAGCCATTCCCAACTCAGCCAGCAGGGGGCGCCGGGGACCGCTTTCGTCTGGGTGGTGGGAAGTGGTGTAGCTGCGCCCAGCCAGGAGATGGGAGACTGCGGGGAGATGGACGAGATGACTTCCGAGGGTCTTTTCTGCCCGGTGAATCTCAGCTCTGTTTTGCAGAGGGAGACTCGGGGATGAGCTGCCCGGAACTAGCAGTCAGCAACCGGGAGCTTGGTAGAGCAGGCCCCTTTCCCTGGAGATGAAATAAAATGAAAATCTTCCCCTCGTTGCGGTGGCTGTCATTCTGGAGTTTCAGCGTGTTCCCTTTATCACTCCTTGTGCTTAGGAGTGATAAAGAAAAAACGTATGTGTTTATAGAGGAATTAATGGTGAAAAAAAAGCCAGGGCTTTCTTTAATTAAAGGCAGGCCCGTTAAGCGCATGACAGATACCAGGTAGAAAGAAAATGTTAAGACTGAGCCGGGAGTGGGCACCAAGGACCTACAAATGACGCTCTCTTAGCCTCTAAAACCTCAAAGAAACCTGCGAGGCGAGACTGAATGACTGCCCCCAAGGGCTGCCCGTGTTGTCTTGGTCGGTGATGATTCCATCCGTGAAGACGGGATGGAGAAATGTCACAGACAGGTCCATGGTGCAGGGCAGTGTTTCCAAAGCATGGACTTCAGACCAGCAGCAGCAGCATCACCTGGAAGCTTCTTAGAGATGCATATTCTGGGGAGCCACCCCCAATCCCCTGAATCAGACACTGGGGTTGGGGGTTGCAGTTGGCCCCTAACAAGCCCTCCAGGCGGGTGTGATGCACGCCCAAGTGTGAGGACCAGTGGGGTCCGTAGCTGTTTTCAGCCTCAGCCACACATTGGAACCGTTCACCCGGCTTTTTAAAGCCTTGAAGTGGGCGCCACAGCCAGACCCATGACATCAGGCCCCTTAGGGTTGGAGCCAGCTTCTGTGGTTTGTTAAGACTCCCCAGGTGATTCCAGGATATCCAAGGTCGCACCCACTGCTGTAGTCTAAAGTAGTTCTGGGGTTAGCCAGACCCAAGTTCAAATCTCAGTTTTATCACTTACTAGCTGTTTGTCCCTGGGCAAAGCATATCACTTCTCTGGCCCACAGTTCCTAGTCTGTAGAATTGAGATAATCTTCCCTCCCTTGCAGGATTGTTTAAAGATGGAATGAATGTTGCAGTAAGCATCCTGTGTATAGAAGCACCTAGAACAAGCACTGGCTCCCAGTGGAGGTTCAGCACATGATAGCGCTCCTTCCCTGCTCCCTTTTCTTGGACAGTGGAATTTTTTAGAGCAAGGACCACATTATATATATATTGCGGAGCACAGGCTCCAGATGCGCAGGCTCAGCGGCCATGGCTCACGGGCCCAGCCGCTCCGCGGCATGTGGGATCTTCCCGGACTGGGGCACGAACCCGTGTCCCCTGCATCGGCAGGCGGACTCCCAACCACTGCGCCACCAGGGAAGCCCCCACATTATATTTTATTTGCATCCCCAGGGCATTATCAATCCCTTATGTATACCTCGGTACTGCGTGAGGGCTGGGGAAGTGAACATCTGAGAGGTTTAGCTACGGGATTTCTTATCTTACACTCTTGCTGGGACCAGGCTGGGGTGACCTTTCTCTGCTTTGTCTTAACCCAGGTCAGCCCTGATGTCTGTTTAAATGCACCGTCCCCTTGACCTTTAGGACTCTATCCCGATACAAAAAAATTGCCAGCGTGCTAGGATATGGGTGCAAAGATGTTTACTGGTGCATTGTTTGCCCTGGAAAAAATTGGAAACGTAACTTTTCCAATAGGTGAATAATAGAATAAATTATTGTGCATTCAGTATTATGGTGCATCACAAACCATTAAAAAGAATTAGGTAGATCTATATGTATTGATCTGGAGAGAGTTGTACTATATATTATTAAGTGAAAGAGCAAATTGCTGATTCATGCCTGTGACGTGATTTCTTTTTGTTTTTCTTTTTAGGAAAAAGTCCTCCTATTGTTGCAGGAAGGGGGGCCCCTTCCAGGGCCCCAGAGTGGGCTCTTGTCTAACACTTGGAAATGAATTGTCTGAAGAGACACACGTGCTGACAAAGCGAGAGACTTTATTGGGAAGGAGCGAGCAGGCAGAGAGCAGCAAGGTAAGGGAACCCAGGAGACCTGCTCTGCCACGTGGCTCGCAGTCTCGGGTTTTATGGCGATGGGGTTAGTTTCTGGGTTGTCTCTGGCCAGTTGTCTTGCTTGGCCCATAGTCTGACTCAGGGTCCTTCCTGGTGGCGCATGCATCTCTCAGCCAAGATGGATTCCAGGGTGAGGGCTTCTGGGAGGTTGGTCGTCTCCTCCCTCTTTTGGCCCCTCCTGAATTCTCCTGGTTAGTTTTCAGCAACACCCTATTCCTTATCAGGACCTCCTCTGTGAGACAACTCAGGCAAGCAGGCCTGGCCACAGCAGGTGGTTTTGGTCAACAGTTCCCTAGCACTATAATATGTGTACCCATCTGTGTGTATGCGTGTGTCTGTGTCTGTGTGCATAAAGAAAAGCAAAGCGTGAAAGAATACATTCCAGGCTGTTTGAATTGGTTTCTTTGTGGGATTGGTGAGCGGGAGAAACTCATTCATTCATTTGTTCATAATGTCATTCATTCATTTGCTCATTCATGTTTTCATTCAATTAATATTGATTTAAGGTCTGCTGCGTGTCAGGCATTGTAGCCCTGGGGATACAGCCATGAACAAAACAGACTAAATTGCTCTTTCATGCAGCTGGAGTGACCAAGTGTCCTGGTGTGTGCCCTGGAGTGCCCTGGTTTTAGCGGTGAAGTTCCATTGTTGCAGGAAACTCCCCAGTCCTGTGCAAACTAAGATGGGTGGTCACCCTCTGGAGCTTGCATTTTAGCATGAGGGAGACAGATAAACAAATATTAGAGGATGGTAGGTATTTGGTGGTAAAAAAGCTGTCTTGGAGGTCTTCCAACTCACCTACCCAGGCACTGAGGTCCCCCTTTACATTCTGACCGGCTGTCAGTGATGGGAGGCTGCTCTGAGCATCTTGACCGCCCCAAGGGTCGTCGGCCAGCTCTCTGTTTTGCTGAGTTGGCAGTGGGACCTAATTTGTTAATTAAGAGTAGATGGTGAGCTGTCCTCGTACTTTGATTAACCTAATGGCCTTCCCGGCACGACTCGAATTCAGCTGTAGGCATCACTGCAACTTTTAATAAAATGATTTGAAGGGCCATTAGGAGACACTTCCCGTCACTGCGCAGATAACCGCTTGGCAGCTGAGATGAACAACACTTGGGTTTTGGTTTGAAGGCACTACGCTTACTCTTTTAGTCATGCTTGAGGGCTTTGATGGCCTTTTCGGCTCTAACCCAATTTGCTCTGCTTTGTAAACGCGGCCAGGAGAATATGCCTCACAAGCTTCGAGGCAGGAGCAGATGCTCTTGGTGTCCTGCCCATGTCCCCTTGGTCCCAGGATCTTCAGTCTTTGAGCACCTGTGACACCTGAGACTCTGCCTAGGGCTTTCCTCGGGGGCCTTTGCATGGCTGGGAGAGCTGGGCGGATGTTATGAGTTGAATTGTGTTGAAGTCCTATCCCCGTACCTGTGACTGTTGGAAATAGGGACTTTGCAGATAACCAAGTTAAGATGAGGTTATTAATGTGGGCCCTCATTCAATACGATTTTGATCTTATGAAAAAGGGAAATCTGGACATGCACATGGGAAAAACACTTTGTGAAGATGAAAGCAGAGATCAAGATGATGTACCTACAAGCCTAGGAATTCCAGTGATCACCAGCAAACCCCCCAGACGCTAGGAGACACTATGGCATGCAGTCTCCCTCCCGACCCTCAGAAGCAACCGACTCTGCTGACACTTTGACCCTGGACTTCCAGCCTCCAGGACTGGGAGACAGTACGCGTCTGTTGTTGAAACTGCCCAGCGTTTGCTACTTTGTTCAGCAGCCACAGGAAACTAACACAGGGGCCTAACACACACTCCCACATGCAGGGAACATCCTTCCACCGGTGATAGATGGGAGCTGGTGGATACGTCCCCTGGCTCCCTGGTGGGGTACTCTGTCTCCCAGAGGGCCCTGGTGAGGTGGAGCCCGGTTTGCCATGGTGATCACCTGTGACAAGCACATCCTGTACTGGCTGCTCTGCCCGGTCTCATTTCTCATCCCCTGCCTGTGTTTCCTGGGGTCCTGTCCCAGGTAAGCACCTGGCACTTGAATTTCCATCTCAGGGTCTGCTTCTGAGACAGGCCTTGGCGAGCGAGTCTTGACCACTGGCACGCACATGTGCACGTGTGTGTGTGTGTGTGTGTGTGTGTGTGCGCATTGTGCAGTGTAAAGATCTCGGCTCACAATTTCCGCTGTGTGAGCAAGGTAACTTCATGCCTGAATTGAGCCCTCAGCCTGTTGCCTTGTAGACTGGCCATCACCTTCGTCTGTGGGGTCCTCGCCAGCTCCTCCCCCTGGGACTGGGGGCTCTGTGAGCTGAGGCCTGATGGGGTCACGGCTGTGTGCCACCACCTTTCTGGGCTGAGATGACCTGGTTTTTCTGGTCCTTGGGTCTGGTTCCTGCAAGTCAAGGTGGCAACGTTTTTCTGGTCCAGCTCTGTCTTGGTCACTGCAGGGGCCAACCTCAGCAGCTTCGCCGCGGTGCAGAGAGGCCTGTTGCTCTCTGAAGGGGTCCCCCACTTCTGAGCTCCTTCCAGGAGCATGAGCAAAGCTACCACGCGCTCTGTGCCCCTGGTGGGTATCTTCCTTCAGGAGATGGAGCTGGCCCTGGGCTGCGCGTGGCTGGCCTCATGGCAGTGTGCCCCTGGACAGGCCACTGCATGGCCCCATTTCCCTCTCCCGTGACACTGACCGGGACTGGCATTCCCGGTGCAATCGTGGCTTGGGGTCTCTGGGGCAGGAAGAAAGACCTCCTCACTGGGGTATAGGACATGACTCAGGGCCATGTGAATTTGAAAATTACACCAGTAACATACAAATAGATGAAAAAACTCCAACAACACAGAAATATTTGGAGTGATCCGTGAACGTTTCCTTTCACTTTGTGCCTTGATGGTATTTTCTTCCTCAGACTATTATATAAGTGTGAATATAGATCTAGACACAGATAGATATAAACAGATGTAGATATAGATAGATAGCTATAGCTTAGATGTGGACATCTCTATATATGTAGATACAGATTTGGACAGAGACACAGATATAGATAAAGGTGTAGACATATCTATAGGTATAAATAGATACAGAGAGTGTATTTTTAAATACTAATGCCATTGTGTTGTCTGGGTGGTTATGTGGCTTTCTCTTATCCCTAGATGATGGTCTAGAAAGTTTTCTGGACCAAGCACATTTATACCCACCTCATTCTTTTCAGCCAGTCCCCTGTGGATCGGCAATCAAGTCGCTCCCATTTCTTTCCCAGCTTTCCCATACAATGCTGCAACAAACACATTTTAACAAACTCTTAGGTCTTTATGTATTTGTGCAAGTCTTTCTGTAGGAGGGAGAATTCCTGAGTTCAAACGGAAGCACATTTCAAATTTGGGGAGGTGCTATCCAACTGCCCTCCAAAAAGGTTGAACCAATTTCTGCCCCCAGAGTAATTGAATTTTAATATTAAAAAGGACCCTGGGGCTTCCCTGGTGGCGCGGTGGTTGAGAGTCCGCCTGCCGATGAAGGGGACACGGGTTCGTGCCCCGGTCCGGGAAGATCCCACATGCCGTGGAGCGGCTGGACCCGTGAGCCATGGCCGCTGAGCCTGCGCGTCCGGAGCCTGTGCTCCGCAGCGGGCAAGGCCACAACAGTGAGAGGCCCGCGTACCGCAAAAAAAAAAGAAAAAAAAATTGAAGTATAGTTGATTTACAATGTTTTGTTAGTTTCAGGTGTACAGCGAAGTGATTCAGATGGCTTGAAAGTAAATGAGTTCCAAGCATGGGTAGATGGTTTCTGGAGCATTTATGGGCCTGAGACAGTGCATAGAAAAGATAGTTGCATTTAGAGTGTTGAGTCAAGTGTCTGGAACTTTTCAAACCTGAGGATCATCTGGGGGAAGCAGAGTGTTTGACAACCAGGCACTGGCATTTGCCCCCATTTGTATGGCATTTTGAGGATGACAAAGACATCGACTTTGCACATTCCCCCCTTGAGCCCTGCAGCATCTCTGCAATATAAGTAGTTGCATATTTTATGATTCACTCCAGGGACGAGAAAACTGAGACCCAGAGAGGCAATGTCGTAGAATGTTAGGACTTCTCTAAGTGATTCTATGGGGCATTTACTCCAGAGCCAAGCAGTGAGCCCAGGGGTCCTCCTTTCCATGCCCTGACTGTGGGCCTGGGGCTCCTTCTTCCAGAGTGGTAAGAGGTGTCAATTGTGGTTCTCAGATTGGGCTCACAGAGAGGACCCCTCTTTGTCACAGATCAGGGCATTCCAGGGCTGCCCTGGCAGGAGGATCACTTCCTGTGTTGGCATCACATTTCAGGTACCTCTTTCCAGCCAGTCAGCACCTCCTGTCAAAGAAGCTCTTCATTTTTTTCTTACCACCTTTTTTTTTTTTTTTTCTTCCACACCTCCTCACATCCCTTCCCTTAGTGGGGCTCTGGGGAATTACGCACCCCAATCCCCCATGTGCCAGGCCTACTGCGTAACACTTCATTTCCATGTTAAACCTCAGCACATCAGCAGCAGGAAGGAGCTGTTATTTCTAATTTGTAGACGGGGAGATTGAGGCAGCTGTAGAAGAAGGTGCTTGTCCAGTCACTTAACTGGATTAGAACCGGTTTTAAAGGTATCTGGGATTTGTTTTAATCCAGTATGGTAAGATACACATGCACAGAAATGACTTGGAAGAATTTTTTTATACTCCCTAGAAACTGGAGGCAGGGCATGTCATGCAGGGCCACATAGGGAAGCACCAGGGTTGGTCAGGAGGCAGAGGGAGCGAGGGGAGAGTGTGGGCGTGAGCTTTTATTGTGTTTTCGAGGCAGGCTAAGCAGGCTTAGGGTTGGCTAGTTGGAATACTTTCAGTGGGCTCTGCAGCCCCTAGTAGTCTGGTGCCTGGCCCTGGGGCTATTCGGGCAAGGGGAGAGTGGCCCAGAGGGCATGTAAGACCCTGACTCAGGAGGTGATTGGGGTGTGGGCTCTGACTGGGCTGGTTTGCATCTGAAACATGTATTTTCCAGGGAGCTGTTTGCTTCCTTTAGGTGTCAGCTAACCCTGGGAAGGGCAGTCCTTCCTGGAGCAGCCAGCCTTTAAGATATCAAAGCATCAAACATATAGAATAAAAAGATGTGATTAATACAGATCCCAGTTCTTCTGAGTACAAAACCACATTTGTTCTGCTACACCCATTCATCCTGGTTAGAGACCAGAGGACAGTTCCTTGAGACCCAAAGAAGGATGCACCTTTTCTTTTTTTTTTTTTTGCCTATGAATAATTATTTCCTCATTCCAGAGTGTGTGCCTTCATTCTCTTTCTGCATCTTTCTCTTCTTGCAATCACTTCCTGTATGATCTCCAACATGACAACTGTCTTTGCTGGGCCCAGGCTGGGCAACTGTCAGGTGTCTGATTAAAAAACACAATGCACTGGTCAGATGCACCATAACAATAATAACGAACAGACAGAAGGATATTAAAACCCTTGAATTCTTTGCTACATCTCTCTCTTTTCTAGGGCCAGAGCTGAGGCTGGAAATACTGTAGTATTAACTTTTTCAGGCCGGCAGTCAGCAGGACTCTAGAAATCAGATCGGGGGTTTTCTTTACCAACACTGGGAGGCGAGCCCCAGAGGACCTGTCTGTCCTGCTGTGGTTCCTTGGCAACTTTTTCATTCCCACCAAAGTATGGCTGCGTGGTGCAGAAAAGACAGAAAAGTTTTGGGCTTTGAAGTCAAAGAGACCTGAGTTTGAATTCTGGCTTTGCCAAGGGCACCACACAGCTTCCTTACCCTCTCTGGGCCTCAGTCTTCTCATCTGCAGGGTAAGGAGGAGACTACCCAACTCACAGGGCGTGAGAGGGCTCTGTGAGTCTGAGTGTGAAGTGACTAGTGATATATAAGGTGCGGGGATGCTGTGGTGAGATGAAGCTCTGTGCCAAGTAGCTCATGGTCTAGCATGGGAGACAGACTAAACACAGAGAAAGCGAATAAACACAGAGAAACAATCAATTGCAAAAAGTGCTCTCTAGGGCATGACATGCACTGTTAGAGTCTAGGGCATGGGAACTGACTTTTGCAAAGATGGTCAGGAAAGGTCTCTTTCATGAGGGGAGATTTAAGGTGAAACCTGGAGGGTGAGAAGTAGTCAGTCATGGGGAAGTGGGGGGCATGGAGACAGCATGTGCAAAGGTCTTGGGGCTGGGAAGACATGCGCTTATTCTAGGGATGGATGAAAAGCAGCGAGCGGGGAGACAGGGTATAAGATGAAGCAGGAAAAGGAGGGAAGAGCCAAAAATAAATAAATAAGTAAATAAATAAATTTATTTAAAAAAAGATGCAGGTGTGTTTTAGAGGGGGAATCAATAGGATGATTGTGTACCGATTCCTTTCTTTTCAATAACAGGTTGGTCTTAATTTTATCATATATGGTCTTAAAAATGTACACGTCACTATTAAAAGAATGTGTCTTAAGTCCCACATTCTCCGTGCTGAGGTCTCACCAGCACCTTCTTCTTGTCATACATCACGGGTTTTTTTGTTTTTTTTAAAAAATTATTTATTTATTTTGGCTGCGTTGGGTCTTCGTTGCTGCACGCGGGCTTTCTCTATTTGCGGCGTGCGGGGGCTACTCTTTGTTGCAGTGAGCAGGTTTTTCATTGCCGTGGCTTCTCTTGTTGTGGAGTACGGGCTCTGGGCGCGCGGGCTTCAGTAGTTGTGGCTCACGGGCTCTAGAGCACAGGTTCAGTAGTTGTGGCGCACAGGCTTAGTTGCTCCGTGGCATGTGGGATCTTCCCGGACCAGGGCTCGAACCCATGTCCGCTGCATTGGCAGGCGGATTCTTAACCACTGCACCACGAGGGAAGTCCCTACATCAAGGTTTTGATGTATGACACTTGGGGCTGGATCATCCTCTGTTGGGAGGGTGTCCTGTGCACTGCGGGAAGTGTAGCAGCATCCTAGCTTTCATGCCAGGAGCACAGCCCCCCACAGTTGTGACAACCAAAAATGTCTTCAGACATTGCCAGTTGTCCCTGGGGTTGGGGAGGGGGACATTGCCTCTGGTGGAGAACCACTAACCCGCATTATCAAAATCAAAGACCATGACCTTGCCCTTGGCCCTGGGATTACATAGTAGCTTTGAGCTGGAGCTGGGCTTTGTTCTGTGTGGCTCAGATAATGACAATAATGATAATGATAACATAATCATTCTTAGAGCTGACATTGGCTGGGGTTACTGTGTCAGACACTGTTCTAAGCCCCTTTATCCTCTCAACAGCCTCACAGTGTAGATTTCATTATTACCCCCATTTTACAGAAGAATAAACAGAGGCACAGAGAGGTTAACAAGTTCAGCCGGGTTCACAGATGCTAAGTTATAAACAAGATCCGAACCCTGTTGTGCTCAAGGGCTTGTTCTAACCCTAAAGGCAGTGGTGAGCACTGAGTGGTATTAAGACGGAAGCACAGGGACTTCCCTGGTGGTCCAGTGGCTAAGGCTCTGCGCTCCCAATGCAGGAGCCCCAGGTTCGATCCCTGGTTAGGGAACTAGATCCCACATGCTGCAACAAAAATATCCCGAATGAGGCAATGAAGATCCCGCGTGCCGCAACTAAGCCAAATAAATAAATAAATAAATATTAAAAAAGAAGAAGAAGGAAGCGACAGGCGAGATTTGCACATAGTAAGAGTGACACTTGAGGCCAGGGTGGAGGATGAATCTGCAGTGGACCAGCGAGGCTGGAGGCAAAACTGATGCAGAATCGAGCTCTGGAGGAAGGAGCTACAGCAACCCAGACCAAGAAGCAAGTTGCCTGGAAAAATGGGGCTCTTCCTTCCTTCCTCCATTCATTCACTGGTTCCTTTCACGGTTATTTACTGAGGATTTCTGTGGTGCCTGATGCTGTTCTAGGCACCAGGCTTGGTACTGTAACTCCCCTGGTAGAGTTTATAATCTAGTGGGAGGAGATGGACAAACAAAAAAAATACAACAAAACAGCAATTATGCCATCATGCAAACCAACCACAGAAACGCTTAGATATGATGATGAATTCTAGGTAGGAAATGAGGGGACATCGAGGCAGATGGAGTGAAGGGTCCCTGTTCTAGGTCGGGTGGTGGGGACTCTCTGAGGTGGCGGCTGTTGAGCTGAGTGCCAGCCTGGGGAAACTTGAGGTAGGGGGTGTATTCTACAGAGAAAAGTCTTTCTAGCAGGAATGACTTGGAGTGTTCTAGAAGGGACAGGGAGGTCAGAGAGTGGGGGAGTGGAGAGAGCGAGGAGGAGAGTGCCTTGTGGGCCAAGACAAGGAACTTAGTTTTTGTTTATTTATTTTATCTTATTTTTAAAAAGTGTTTAAATTAAAACAAATTTTTTTGGAACTTAGTTTTTAGTCTGAGTGCAAGGAGAACCATTTGGAGACTTTTAAGCAGAGGAGTGTTTTGTCTGTTTTAGGAACTAAAAGGTGACACTCTGGTGGCACTGGGTGGGAATGGAGCATTCCTGTTAGGAGCTGGTGGCAGGTGCCCTTTGGGACCTGAGAAGATGCAGCCAGAGCTGGGAGGAGGGGGTTGGTCTTCGGGCAGGAGTGGTTGGATCACTGCAGCTCCGAGGAGGAATGAGGGCATCACAGTCAGATTCCAGAGCTGCTGGGAGGGCACCCCCTTCCCACCCACAGGAAGTCAAAAGCTGCGGCTCAGACCCAGCCGGGGCACCTGGAGATGCCCTGCAGGACCACCCCCCCCCACCAGCAGCAAAGTCACGTGGCCTCATCCACCACCAACACATCCGCCTGCTGGAACCTTCCTCGCCAATTCTATTTTTGCTCCCCTTGGCAGCTCTGTGGAAATTAAAAGGCTATTTGCAGTGACTAATGTTGCTAATTCTGATCAAACAATTTAAAATTCATCCTTCGCCATATCAGAGACCCACTGGGGAACAGAATTAACACATCATTTGTGGCAATTTCTATGACGGTTGGTGGAAAACAAAAAAGACATTAAAATTGGTCTCAATTCAAACCACTGCTCGTTAAACAGCCTCCTTTAAAATATCCCATCTTGGTCTATACAATAGCTCTCCATCTGTTCCCGGCTTATTAGCCAAGGGGAGGGACCTTGACAAGCTGGCTGCTGACTCCAAGGTGCTAGAAACTTACTTGGGAGTCTTGTGGCAATGCATTCTGCTGTCCTCTGCAGCTCTGCTCACCCGGCACCCCTTCCAGCTCCACGCCAGCCACAGCTGCCTTTGGGGCCTCCTGTCCTGAGAGGGGAATGTGGCTCTTGTTTCCAAAAGTTAAAATTCAAGAAGCCAAATGTTAAAAAATGAATTAAGCTTCCCAGTCTTGCATGAAATTGAGTCATTCACTTACCACCTGTGTAGTTTTTGCCATATCCATATGCTATGATTTCCTTAATATGAATCCGACTCTTTTAAAAAATGAAATTAATATCTTAATTTAATTTATACAAGAACCTTTATAACATATCTAATATATATCAATTAAAGGAACACATTAATTCAATTTTAAACAGGAAACTTTATAACACTATTGTAAATGGAAACCCAACATCACAAACAATAAATAAACATTAAGTGTAAAAATAAATACAATGGTTTAGAAACATTTGACAGTTTACTTTTTACCCCTTGGCTTTTCTATGTGAGTTTCTGTCTTTGTGTGTGTGTGACAAAATACCCATAAAAAGGGGGGCAAACAATTAAAACACATATTTGTAAACCTTTTGACCATTAGATAAATATGAAAAAGTTAAAAAAGGAATTGCCGGGATTTCCCTGGTTGTCCAGTGGGTAAAACTCTGCGCTCCCAATGCAGGGGGGCCGGGGTTCGATCCCTGGTGGGGGAACTAGATCCCGCATGCATGCCACAACTAAGAGTCTGCATGCCGCAGCTAAGTGTCCGCTTGCCACAACTAAGAAGGCTGCATGCCACAACTAAGATCCTGTGTGCTGCAACTAAGACCCAGCGCAGCCAAAATACATAATAATAATAATAAAGGAATTGCCAGTTGAAAATTAATAAAGGAAACCTCAACTAATATTAGAGTCAGGAGGGACTTGCCTGGCAGTCCAGTGGTTAGGACTCTGTGCTTCTACTGCAGGGGGCATGGGTTCATCCGTGGTTGGGGAACTAAGATCCCACATGCCATGAGGCACGGCCAAAAAAGAAAAAAAAAAATAAATAAATTAGAGTCAGGAATGGCCTGTAGAGGGAGCTGTCAAGCATTACCTCTCACCCTCATTTGGATGCACTGACCATCATTTGCACACCCCACAGGAAGAAACTACCTTGCTCTCTCAAACACGATGGGTAACCAGTTTACTATCCTGAAGGAAGAATTTCTCCTTACTCAGCAACAGCCCAGCCAATGAGAAGCCATTGTCATCGTGAACTCCTAATTTCCTCCAATGAATTTCGTTTAGAACAGCCCATCCCAACTCCCTACTTTTCCCTATAAAAGCAGACTGTCTTACTCTTTTCTCTGGGCATGTCTATGGTTTGCTATAGATTGTGTGTCCTGAATTGTAATTCTTTGCTGTTTCCCGAAGAAAACCCATTTTGCTGGTGAAATAACTGTCTTTCATTAGTTTTAGGTTAACACAGTTGAAGAATAAGAAGCTTACATGTAACAACAAGAACAAAATAAAGATAATGGAAAAGGAAACAATGGTATTAGATTCTAGTTGGATACATTTGCCAGTGAAGGCCATTTGTGGCTGGGGACAGGCTGAACATAGTCTCCCCTGGAGGATCAGGGGAGACCTCCCAGAAAAGGTGACCTGCCATCCAGTAGCTGTCTCTTTGGGGTCCCACAAGAGACCTTTCAGCCAGGAGAATCTTAAAAGATTTAGTTGATTTTTTTTTTTTTATCTCATATCTGGGGTCCCTGAAATTACCCAGTTCTACCTGCCTTGGGCAGGTGTGTGTGTGAACTTTGGCATTGATTTTATAAGCTCCAAGATTATGATAACGTTTCTAGTCTCCTCTCCATTCTGCCCTTCCCATCACTATGGCAACCCGCAAAACGAAAAGGGCAGAAGGAAGGTCTTTTGTTTGTTTGTTTTGTTTTGTTTGTGTCTTTGGCTGTGTTGAGTCTTCGTTGCTGTGCACGGGCTTTCTCTAGTTGCGGCAAGCGGGGGCTACTCTTCGTTGAGGTGCACAGGCTTCTCATTGTGGTGGCTTCTCTTGTTGTGGAGCACGGGCTCTAGGCGCTAGGGCTTCAGTAGTTGTGGCTTGCAGGCTTCAGTAGTTGTGGCTTGCAAGCTTCAGAAGTTGTGGCTTGCAAGCTTCAGAAGTTGTGGCTTGCAGGCTTTAGAGCACAGGCTCAGTAGTTGTGGCACACAGGCTTAGTTGCTCCACGACATGTGGTATCTTCCCGGACCAGAACTCGAACCTGTGTGCCTTGTATTGGCAGGCGGATTCTTAACCACTGCACCACCAGGGAAGCCCCAGAAGTAAGGTCTGTCTTTGATCTTATCTTGCCTGGGGCTGTGCACATCCTTTGATCTTCCCGGAGAGACCCAACCCCATCAGGAAGTTCAGCACTGGGTGTTGAATAGCCTGGGTTACCTGGAGTTTATTCATTTGTGGTTTGGATTCCTATCAGAGAGGTGTAGGAAATAACTAGAAATTCTAAAACAATTAACTGGAAATCACAGGAAAGTCATTATGCAAAGTGTGGCAGACTGTATTCTCCAAAGATGGCTGCAACAGTAGCTCCTGTCCCACATGCTGTGCTAGAGCCTTCCCAGCCCCATCAAGAGTTGTAGCCTCTGTCCCCTCCTTGTGAAACTGGATGGGCCTTGGTGGCTGTCTTGACCAACCGAATACGGCAGAAGTAATGGTATATGACTTCTGAGGCTAGGTCATAAGAATGCTTTCCTTAAAAAATTAAAAACAGAGTTACCATATGATCCAGCAATTCCACTTCTGGGCATATATCCGGAAAAGATGAAAACTCTAATTTGAAAAGATACATGCACCCCAACGTTCATAGCAGCACTATTTACGAATAATCAAGACATGGAAGCAACCTGTGTCCATCGACGGAGGAGTGGATAAAGAAAATGTAGTGTATATATACAATGGACTATTACTCATCCATAAAAAAGAATGAAATTTTGCATTTGCAGCAATGTGGTTGGACCTAGAGATTATCATACTAAGTGAAGTAAGTCATACAGAGAAAAATACATGGTATCACTTATACGTGGAATCCAAAAAATGATGCAATTGAACTTATTTACAAAACAGAAACAGACTCCCAGATGTAGAAAACAAACTTACGGTTACCAAAGGGAAAGTGAAAATTTATGGTTACCAAAGGGGGGAGGGATAAATTAGGAATTTGGAATTAACAGATACACACTACTTTATATAAAATAGATAAACAACAAGGATTTACTGTATAGCACATGGAACTATATTTAATATCTCATAATAACCTATAATGGAAAAGAACCTGAAAAAATATAAATATAACCCAATCACTTTGCTGTACACCTGAAACTAACACAATATTGTAAATCAACTATACTTCAATAAAAAAAGATAAAACAAAAAAAGTTTGCCCCTCTTTCTTTAGTATAGAAGACAAACTGACTATTCAGAATCTCATTTTTTTTTAGGCTTCAATTATTTCTGTAACATTTTGCCCATTTCTGCTAACCTGTGTACATATGATGGGTACAATTATTCCTTGAATATTTTTCTTTAAATGGACTTGACTGACTTTCTCTTGGTTTTATCCTTGGTTGTCATAATATCTATGAACTAATAAGTTTGTGCTAGTTGTAAAATACAAATTACTTCATCATGAGACATCCTGCTTAATGCACTTGGGAAAGACCACTTCTGTGGTCTTTGGTTTCAAGTGGATTGCTTTGTATTTTCAAGTAAATGAACTTCGTAATGATTCCTCTCCTTGCTTTATATATATATATAAAAAAATGCTATGCACATCCACCTGTGCTTACTCTTGGAAACCAGCCACCATGCTGTGAGGAAGCCCAAGCATCTTATAAAAAGACCCAGGTGAGGGGTCTTTCTATATGAATGTCCCCAGTGCATAGCCCTGGCTAGGTCCCAGCTGATAGACAGCCCCAACTTGCCAGTCATGGGAGTTAACGTCCAGCCCTTAAACTAGCTACCCCAGTGGGTGCTGCACGAAATAGAGATGAGCCCTACCTACATTACATATTTGTGAGTAAAATAAATAATCATTGTTGTTTTAAGCCACTAGATTTTGGAGTGGTTGGTTAGGTTGCAATAGATAATCCAAACAAATACATGTCCCAACAAAGGTTTTCTGCTTTGTGGAGATAAAATATTCACCTATTTTCTACCACTACATGCACTTCCAATTCTTTTGTAAAATCAGCCCTCCTTATGATTCTTGATAGTTCTTGACAGTGACATCTAAGTAGAGACTTGAAGAATGAGTTCAGATGAAGGAAGGTAGGAGAAGCATTGCAGGCAACAAGAGCTGCTTGGACAAACGTGTCACAGCACAAGAAGTTAAGTGGGCACCGGGAACTAGAGGCAGTGAGGTGATTCTGAAATGTAAGAGGAAGGGAAAGAGAAGTAGGGGATGAGGATGGACAGGTCAGTAGGGGTCACGTCCTGGAGAACCCGCTGGGGTGCAGAAGATTAGAAATGGTGACTCACTGGTAATCATATAATAAACCCAAGTGGGACTGGTTCCTAAATCTGGGCTCCCCGGCCCCCAGCACGGAACCTCATCCACTGTTTTCAGCTCTGGTGTAAACCTCCCTTTACGGCCCTGAAGGTTGAGTGAGAAAAGAAGGATGATTATGAAAGGAAATGGTTGAGACCTTAAGCTCCAAGTTCAAATGCCAGCTTCCTGCTGTGACGGCCCGATGACATACAACTTCTCTGGGTTTCAGTTTTCTCATTCCAAAGATGGGTTGACAATAACAGCACGTACCACATGAGACTGTTTTGCAGATTCAATGAATTAATTAACATAAAACATTTAGCACGTAGTAGGTGCTCAATACATGTAGCGCTTACAACATCTGGAAGTGGAGGGGATGGGAGAAGTTAGTGAGGGTGGACACAGTGAATAGATTAATTGAGCGACTTCTCTCAGTTCTGTGAATTGAGAAATACAATGGTTTTCTGATACCTCCAAGATGTCTTTTCAGATTTTTGAGACATTTCCGAGTTGAGACGAGGTGAACAATAGCCTTTCAAGGCAGAAATGAAATCTCACATTCATAAGAAACAGCCAGCCCTCTAGAAGGAGGCTGGTGATAGAATGGCTGTGCTTGATTATTTAATTGAGGTTCGTCACGCTAAGCGGGGCTAAGGCATCCCTCCAGACCCCTGAGGCTCCACAGGAGGGTGACCCTTGGGGAAATCTGTGCTTTTAGGTCACCCTCTCAAAGCTTCCTTAATGGACTCCTTAATAGACTGCCATTGTCTCGGGATTGAAATGGAATTCCTTCTGCATAAAAATCGAGGTGTGATGTCTAGTTCATATCCCGTACAGAAGGGAGCTCGTCCTCAGTGATAAGAATAGAAACCAGGAAAGTTTCCTCTCACCCTTCCATGGGTTCCATTATCACTGAAGGAACGAAAGCAAGGATGAGGGAGGGAGTGAATGAATGAAGGAGTGATCAGGTGAGCTAATGAATGGATGAGTCGGCGTGTGAATGAGCGAATAGGTAATGTGAACGCACCTCGACTGTCATTTTACGCCAAACCACCCTTGGTTTGCCCTTGTTCCACCACAACAGCCAGATTTGGTCTGAATATTCCTGAACGTGAGACCTGATACAGACAGGTTGCAGGATACAGGTAGGTTATTTGGGGAGTGATCTCAGGAAGCAGCAGAGCGGGCGCTGGGAGAGTGAGATGGGGAAGGGAGAAAAGAGCACAAAGTGAGTGTGTGTTTTGAGCTGTTTAAATACTACGGGCATTTGGAGGTCAGTGTTGCTGGAGATTCTTAGAGGAACTGTGTAGTCCACACCTTAGAGGTGATTCACCAAGGAATGGGAGGCAGGACGTTTATCCATCCATTCCCATCTCCCCATGGCTGAGGGATGCCGCAGGTGCATTAACTGCACCTCATTTCCGGGCTGCATGGTTCTCCTTGGGCAGAAAGCAGATGGGATGTTGCACCCCTCCCAGCTGGGCTGAAATCAGGTGAGGCCCAGAGAGGGTGGTGCAAGACCCCACAGGATCGCTTTCGCCTCCCTGCTATTCCTCTCTTTTCTCTGCTTCATGTCACTGGGGTCTTTTCTCAACCCAGCGGCCTGATATTTGATCATGGAAATTCCCACTGCACCCAACCCCCTTCAGTGGACTCCCTTTCCTCTTGGATAAAGACAAAATTACTTAAAAGAGCCTGCATGGCCCTCTGTGATCTGGTTGCTGCCCACCTCTCCAGCCTCATGCTGTACCTGGCTTCCCCCTTGCTCTCTGCACTCCAGCTACACTGGCCTTTCTGCTCATCTTCACCCTTGCCATATGCTTGTCCTGCCTCAGGACCTTTGCACACACTTTTCCCTTTGTGCCAAATGCTCTTTGGTCCAGTTAACTCCTCCTTATCCAGGGGTTCTCACTTCAAGCATCGCTTCCTCAAGGAAGCCCAGACCAGGTCAGCTTTCCTTGTTATCTGCTTTGATAGTTCCCTCACCTCTCCTTTCTGAGCCGAGTGCTGGTTGGAATTTTAGATTCATGTGTGTGATCCTTTGATTAACATGTGTCTCCCACTGTGCCTTAAGATCCATGAAGGGACTGCATCTATTTCTGCTTATTCTTGTTTCCTCAGTACAAATCCCAGTGCCCGGCATTTCGTAAGCTTTCAATACATATTGGTTGAATGAGTGTGTGAGGCTTTTCTTACTCCTCTGGTTTCCATCCTTCCCCACATGCCTCAGGGCTCAGATTTAGCCTTGTTGCTGGTCTTCCTTAGAAAGCGCCTCATTGAAAAATATAATTTGAAAGGATACATGCGCCCCAATGTTCACTGCAGCGCTATTCACAATTGTCAAGACATGGAACCAAACCTAAGTGTCCATCAACAGATGAATGATAAAGAAGGTGTGGTACATGTACACAATGGAATACTACTCAGCTATAAAGAAGAATGAAATAATGCTGTTTGCAGCAACGTGGATGCAAATAAGAGATTATCATACTAAGTGAAGTAAGCCAGAGAAAGGCAAATACCATATGATATCACTTATATGTAGAATCTAAAAAAAGATACAAATGAACTTACAAAACAGAAATAACTTACTTACAAAACAGAAACAGATTCACAGACATAGAAAACAAACTAATGGTTACCAAAGAGAAATGGGGGGAGGGATAAATTAGGAGTTTGGGATTAAAATATACGTACTACTATGTATAAGATAGATAACCAATAAGTACCTACTGTACAGCATGGGGAACTATACTCAATATCTTGTAATAACCTATAACGGAAGAGAATGTAAAAAAAAGAATATATATCTATGTCTATATATATATATCTGAATTGCTTTGCTGTACCTGTGAAACTAACATTTACAGCATTGTAAATCAACTATATTTCAATAAAATTTTTTTAAAAAAGAAACAGCCTCATTGACAAGACAGGCTTCTTAAGATGTCCCGGGAGTCTGTGTTCCAGGGTTTGCTGTTCCTGCGACATAAAAAGCCTAGGTTACGCAGTTTCACAGATATGAGCCCCAGTCCTGTCGTTCAGCGTGATGCTGGGCAAGGATCCACAAGCCCTTCTCTCATTTCCTCGTGTGTCAGACGGAGACGGAACCTGCTCCACGAGGGCACTGCCAGCCGAGTAGCTGGCACATCGCCTGCATCCTACCTGCTGCTTCCCTTCCAGTCTCTCGCTGCATCTCCCTGCCTCCGGGGCCTCGGCTGGAGACAGAGAAGCAGAGGGTTGGCAGAGCTGGGGACGCACCTGGGGAATCTCGAGGGGCTCTCTTTTCACTCCCGCTCCTTGGCTATCGATTGCTGCAACACCTGCAATTTTCGCTTCTTTAAAAAAAAAAGCACGACACTCCATTAGCTAACACCTCTTGTAGACAGTCTGACGCAGGCCACTGGGGTGGGGGGCGCTGGGTGCTGGTGAGCCCCGGGCTGCTTGTGATGGATGCTTCACCCCAGCTCCCCTTGGCCGGAACTCGCCGGCAAACAAGAAATAGCCTTGGAATGAAAACTTTGAAGTAATTCATTCATTCAACAAATATTGATCGAGTTCCTACTCTGAAGGGCAGTGGATCTGGTCTGAGACAGGTGTGGGTTTGGATCCTTGGTTATTCCTGCTCTACTCAGTATCTGTTGTGTTCCTAGTGTGTGCCTGGAATACAGTTGGCACCAGCTGAATAGGTGCTGAATGATGGAACACATTTTGCTGTGATTGGCAAGGCACATCGCTTTTCCGAACCTCAGTTATTCATCTCTGAAATGGGCATATGATAGCCTGTCCCCAGGGGGATATTAGGAGATGCTGCAGATGGTGTGCAGAGCTGGCACCCCATAGATTCCCTACAAGCAGTGGCTTTGACCATGATGGGGATTTGAAATCCACCCTGTCTGGCAGTGGAGAACTCTTTCCATCTGGAACCGTATTATACCTGTGCTGCATCCGTTCTGTGGCCAGTAAGCGGAATTGTTTCTTCTTTTCCCTAATTATATCCATTTGCTTTCTCTTTCTTCTGTTACAAAAGCTGAGATGTTAGACTCATTGGCTGTGAAGCTTGAATTCTCTTCTAATTATGAGAAAAATCACTCTTTCGTTTTTCTATTAGTCCTAATGGAAATTAGCTGCATCGATCTTCCAGCTTTGGGGTGAATCTCTAGAACTCTAGCAGCATTGCTGCGTGCAGACTTTGGAAGGAAGTCTGTGGGTGTCCCTCAGCTAGGAGGAGGCCAGGGTTGTGGTTTTGGAGTTGGGTAGACCCGAGTATGAATCCAGTTATGAGCTGTGTGACCTGGGGCAGGCCCCCTCATCGTCCTGGTGTCAGTTTCTTCATCTGTAAAATGGGCGTATGGCTTCATGCTGTTCTGAGATTATGGGGCACGGAGACGGATTCTCTTGACGTGACAGCTGCTTCCCTTCTCCTACCCGTCACAGGCTGCCTTCCTGTGATGCTGCATATCTGGGAGGGGGTGGCCCTTCTCCTGGACATTCAGATGTGTCCTGAGGAGCCTTCTATTAGGACTGCCAGAAGGGGACCAAGCAACTACATGACACTGTTTTCCTAGATCCCCTTCCCCCAAGGTGTTTGGATGGATAGATAACGGTGGTGATTTCTGGATGTTTCTCTACCACTTTCCCTAGGCCACGGTGTCTCCCCAAGGGCATCGTTTACCATGCAATAGCACAGGTCCCTTAAGAGAAGCCAGAACTTCAAGGACACACCTGAGAGATGGCTCTAGGGGACCAACAGCTCATTCCTCACCTCTGGGCTCCCAGCAAATACACAGAAGGGAGAGGAGGCTCAGTTCTGAAGCTGAGTGGAGGGAGGAGAGGCTGCAGGCACGGCGCTCTGATAATTCCCACCCTTCACTGTTAACTGTAAGCCCACAGGGATGCTGCTTAATTTTTCGACACATAAGTTCCTCATCCACAGTCCTGTGCCGGATTCCAGGCCCTGGGTCCATTCTCCAGACCTTGAAAGAGAGGTGGGGGAGGGAGGAGATCTCAAGAGTCACCTGGCAGAGCCCAGGGGAGTTTTGACATCTTGGCTCTGTGGCCCCTCACCTCCAAGGTCATGTCCATAATCTCTGCGGAGGGAATGCTGGCTGTTGTGAGACCCCAGCCACGACCTTCTCAGTGCTCAAAAGTTCCTCCCCATCAGCCAGGTCCCAGGAATAGCTGGAGGGCAGAGGCGGGCAGGAATGGGCAGTGGGGACTGGAGGGGAGGAAACCTACCTCTCCAAAGCCTTTCCTCTGGCATTTGGTGGGGCTGCCCTTAGGGAGGGAGGAGGCTGGGTGTGTTGAGGAGAGGCTGATGCCTCTGGAGGCCCATGGCAGCCTCCCCTGGGGTTCAAGCTCAAGGAGCCTGCCTGCCAGAGGTCTCCACTGCAGCTCAAATGGCTGGGGTTGGTGTCCTAACCTGGGCTGCATGTGTGTGTGTGTGTATGTATGTGTGTGTGTATGTATGTGTGTGTGTATGTATGTGTGTGTGTATGTATGTTTGTGTATGTATGTGTGTTTGTGTGTGTATGCGTGTGTGTGTTTGTGTGTGTATGTATGTTTGTGTGTGTGTGTGTGTGTGTGTGTGTGTTCCTAAAGGAGAGAGAAAGGCAGAGAGAGGATAATCCACAGAGAAGGATAAGAGAGAATAAAGAGGGAAAGAAATGAGGGTGGAGAGAATGATCAGAGGAGGAACGTGAAGGAAGGGGAGAGAGAAAACAGAGGAAGATCACCTCTGCCTTTGCGGCATTCTTTTCCAGCTTCTTACAAAGAGAGGGGGGTCTTCCCATCCCACAGCTGGGCAGGGGCAGCCAGACCCTGGACTACGTGTGGGCTACACATCTGGCCTTTCAGCTTCCGCTGGAGGGAGTGATGCTGATGGGACCTGGTCATCGCTATTCTGTTCAGGGAGCTGGATGCTGCTGGCTCACGTGGAAATGGGTCCTGCAGCCCACCGAGCCCAACGCCAGCAGCCAGGCAGCCGTGGCTATGATGCTGGCCCCCAAACAGGAGGGGCCTCCTGGGCCTGGTTCTTGGGTCACAGCCCTGGGGGAATGGCAGGCAGGGCTGACCTTTCCTGAGGCTGCCTGAGAAAGGAAATGAGAATCTAATGATGCCAGAGTCTTGGGGGAGGGAGGTGGGGCGTGAACCCCTCACAGTGTGTTCCCGGGCTGCAGAAGCCTGTGCCAGATATGGGCATAGCCTTGCACTGGCCTGGCAGCTTGGAAGCAGCTGCCATGGAAGAAATTCAGCTAACCTTCATTTCCAGCTGGCTTCTGGCGTCAGGAGCCAGCCTCGAGCTGTGGGAAGAGGAGAGCAGGATGCCCGAGTCAGGCACAGCTAGGGCTCACATCCCCACTTTGCACGGCCCATCATCTCCGGAGTCCCAGTTTCCTCATTTGTCAAATGGGGCCGATCCTAGTAAAAGTGCATTTGCTGACATTTATGGAATACTTACTGTTCCAAATGCTTTAGGGCCTGAACTCTAATGTGTCCTCATAACAGACTGTTATGGTTATTTATTTCTAAAAGCTTAGTGGCTTAAAACATCAACTGATCATTTTCTCCCCCACTCCTGTGGGTTGGCAGGGCTCAGCTGGGCAGTTCTGGCTGAGGGTCTCGGGTAGTGGTGGGTCAGCTGCAGCTGGGGCTGGAGTCACCTGAAGGCTGGACTGGGCTGGGCATCCAAGGGGCTTCTTCTGTCCCAGGCCTGGCCCTGGGGTGGTCCTGGCCTTGATCTCTGCACGGCTCTAAGCCTCCAGGACCTCTCCCTGTCATCCCATCAGAGCATAGGGAGTGTATTAGTTTTCTGTTCCAACTGTAACAGATGACCACAAATTTAGCTGCTTAAAAAATACTCATTCATTATGTTGCAGTTCAGGAGGCCAGAAGTTCAGGTGCAGCGTGTGTCAATGAATCCTTTGTTCAGAGCCTCACAAGGCCCAAATCAAGGAACAGGCGGGGCTGCGACCCTTTCTGGAGGCTCTGAGAGGGAATCCACCTTAAGCTCATTCAGCTTGGTGGCTGAATTCAGTAACATGTGGTTGGAGGCCTGGGGGTCCTCGTTTCCAACTGGAGCCTGATCTTTGCTCCCAGGGGCCGTCCATGCGGCCCCTCCAGCGACGGCACGCAGAGTCCCTTTCATGCTTGAGTCTCCCTGACTTCTCCTTCTGCCGCATCTCTCTGCCTCCAGCCAGAGAAAGTTCTCAGCTTTTAAGGGCTCCTGTGATAGATGGAGTCCACTTGGATGACCCAGGATAATCTCCTGAGCTCAGTCCACAGCCTCCGTCACATCAGTTAAGGCTCAAGGTAGTTGCATGTCTCCCATGGCCGCTGACTTCCCTGCTGCGAGGCCAAGTAAAGACCAAGCCTGTATCTGGCACAGGGTCACTTCCATCATATGTCAAAGCATCACAGAGCCCACCCAGACTAAAGGTGGTGGAGAAATAGACTCCACGTCTTGGTGGAGATTCTCACTGCAAGGGAACATGTGGGAGGGGAAATATTGTTGGGACCACCTTTATTTATTTATTTATTATTAAAATTTATTTTTATATTGGAGTATATTTGATTTACAATGTTATGTTAGTTTTAGGTGTACAGCAAAGTGATTCAGTTATACATATACATATATCTATTCTTTTTCAGATCTTTTTCCCATATAAGGTTATTACAGAGTATTGAGTAGAATTCCCTGTGCTATACAGCAGGTCCTCTTTCATTATCTGTTTTATGCACAGTACTGTGTATATGTTAATCTCAACCTCCTAATTTATCCCTCCCCTGCATCTTTCCCCTTAGGTAACCATAAGTTTGTTTTCTAAGTCTGTGAGTCAGTTTCTGTTTTGTAAATAGGTTCATTTGTATCATTTTTTTAAGTTTCCACATACAAGTGGTATCATATGATATTTGTCTTTGTCTGACTTACTTCACTTAGTATGATAATCTCTAGTTGCAACCATGTTGCTGCAAATGGCATTATTTCTTTCTTTTTTATGGCTGAGTAATATTCCATTGTATATATGAACCACATCTTTTTATCCATTCATCTGTCACTGGACATTTGGGTTGCTTCCATGTGGGACCACCTTTAGAAAACAGCATGCACCACACCACCCTAGCTCATTCTTTTCCTTTTCCTTCATGAGTCTAGTCATAGGTTTGTCAATTTTGTGTCTTTTCAAAGAACTAGTGCTTAGTTTTATTAATCTTTTCTATTGTCTTTTTACTTTCTATTTCACTTATTTCCACTCTAATCTTCATTATTTTTTTCCTTCTACGGACTTTGGGCTCATTCTTATCTCCATTTTATTTTATTTATTGTTTTTAGAAATTTTATTTATTTTTTGGCTGCGTTGGGTCTTTGTCACTGCGTGTGGGCTTTCTCTAGCTGAGCGAGCAGGGGTTACTCTTCGTTGCGGTGCAGGGGCTACTCTTTGTTGCGTTGCGCGGGCTTCTCATTGTAGTGGCTTCTCTTGTTGCAGAGCACGGGCTCTAGGCATGCAGGCTTCAGTAGTTGTGGCTTGCGGGCTCTAGAGCGCAGGCTCGGTAGTTGTGGCACACAGGCTTAGTTGCTCTGCGGCATGTGGGATCTTCCCGGGCCAGGGCTTGAACCTGTATCCCCTGCATTGGCAGGCGGATTCTTAACCAATGTGCCACCAGGGAAGGCCCTTATCTCCATTTTATAAATGAGGAAACTGAGGCGCAGAGAGGTCACATAACTTGCCTATAGTCCAACAGCCTGTAATTGATGGTCGGGAGTTGGAGGGGTGGGTGGCTCCAGACTCCCGACCATCAGGCAGATGTGAAAGCACGTGAAGATCTGAGCACAGTGCCCGCAGTTATGTGACAACCAGACCTAGGTATCTTTAATAGCATCTAGAGTCAGGCTGTGGGTGGTTCCCATCCTACCACCTTGTAGCTGTATGACCTAGAATAAGGCTGTTTCCCTTGAGGAACTGACAGTCTGTGGATAAAGCAGACAGTAGGAACTGATAGCATCCAGATATAATGAACATGGGGGAGAGGATGGACAGGGGGCTCTGGGCTGCAGGAGGCCTAACCCAGACCAGAGGAAGGAGAAGCCGTCCTAGGGGAGAAGTCCACCTGAGACCTAACAGAGGAGACAGGGTTACCGAGATGAGAAAGGGGCAGGAGGTCCTGGGTTTAGGCAGAAAAAAGAGCATGTATGTGTAAAGTTCTGACATCAAGAGAAAATGTGGCATCTTTTGAGACCACTGCCCCCCTCCCCCCAACCAATTTGTGTCCACCCAGAATCCCAGAATATGACCTTATCTGGAATAAGGGTCTTTGCAGATGTAATCAGTTAAGGATGTCAAGATGATGTCCCCAAATCCCATGACCTCTGACCTTATAAGAGGAAGAGGCGGGGACCTGAGACACAGACACAGCGACCCGCAGGGGAGAAGGTGCTGTGGAGACAGAGGCAGAGCTGGGAGTGTATTGTCAGCAAAGCCAAACAATGCCAGGGATGGCCGCAGCCACCGGAAGCTAGGAGAGAGGCTCAGATGGGGTTCTCCCCACAGCCTGCAGAAGGAAACAAACCTGCCGACACCTTGATTTTGGACTTCTGGTCTCCAGAACTATGGGAGAAGGAGTTTCTGTTGTTTTAAGCCACAAAGTAATGGTCATTTATTACTGCAGCCCCAGGAAACCAGTGCAGCACGGCATGGGGCGTCGTCATTCCAGGCCACGACGAAACCGATGGGGGTTTGCACATGGAAGGCATTCTCTCAGGCAAGTCATTCGCTATCTGGAGGAATTAGCTAACCCTGGAAAGGCAGGCTGTCCTGGTCAGCGAGGCCCTGGGTGCCAGAGCGCCAAGAATACAAAAATCAGAAAATATAGCACCACCTGAAGTAGGAAGGATCACACTCAACTTACTCACAAGATAACGAGGATCCAAGAGACCGTGTAACTTTTCTAGCGGGACACAGCTTGTAAATCAAAGCACTGGGTCAGATTTCAAGCCAGGTCAAATAAGTCTTTATTGAATGAATGAATCTTTATTTTTTAATTTATTTTACTTTTTTAATGTAAGCTTCTTTATTTCTTAATTTTGGCTGTGTTGGGTCTTCGTTTCTGTGCGAGGGCTTTCTGCAGTTGCGGCGAGCGGGGGCCACTCTTTATCGTGGTGCGCGGGCCTCTCACTGTCGCGGCCTCTCTTGTTGCGGAGCACAAGCTCCAGATGCGCAGGCTCAGTAGCTGTGGCTCACGGGCCTAGTTGCTCTGCGGTGTGTGGGATCTTCCCAGACCAGGGATCGAACCCGTGTCCCCTGCATTGGCAGGCGGATTCTTAACAACTGCGCCACCAGGAAAGCCCGAATCTTTATTTTTTATTGAAATATAGTTGATTTACAATGTTGTGTTGATTTCTGCCATACAGAAAAGTGATTCAGTTGTATATCTATCTATATATTCTTTTTAAAATATTCTTTTCCATGGTGGTTTATCACAGAATATTGAATACAGTTCCCTGTGCTATATAGTAGGACCCTGTTGTTTATCCATTCTATATTTAATAGTTTGTATCTGCTAATCCCAAACTCCCAGTCTATTCCTCTCCCATCCACCCCCCTTAGCAACCACAAGTCTGTGCTCTATGTCTGTGAGTCTGTTTCTTTTTTTAAAATTTAATTAATTAATTTATTTATTTTTGGCTGCATTGGGTCTTCGTTGTTGTGCGCGGGTTTCCTCTAGTTGTGGTGAGCGGGGGCTACTCTTCTTTGCAGTGCGCGGGCTTCTCATTGCAGTGGCTTCTCTTGCAGAGCAGAGCACGGGCTCTAGGCGCGCGGACTTCAGTAGTTGTGTCTCGAGGGCTCTAGAGTGCAGGCTCAGTAGTTGTGGCACATGGGCTTACTTGCTCCGTGACATGTGAGATCTTCCCAGACTAGGGCTCAAATCCATGTCCCCTGCATTGGCAGGCAGATTCTTAACTACTGTGCCACCAGGGAAGCCCCTGTGAGTCTGTTTCTGTTTCATAAAAATTCATTTGTATCACTTCTTAGATTCCACATATAAGTGATATCATATGGTATTTGTCTTTCTCTTTCTGACTTACTTCACTTAGTATGATAATCTCTAGGCCCATCCATGTTGCTGCAAATGGCATTATTTCGTTCTTGTTTATGGCTGAGTAGTATTCCATCATATACATACCACATCTTCTTTATCCATTCATCTGTCAATGGACTTTTAGGTTGTTTCCATGTCTTGGCTATTGTGAATAGTGCTGCAGTGAACATAGGGGTGCATGTATCTTTTTGAATTATGGTTTTCTCTGGATATATGCCCAGGAGTGGGATTGCTAGATTATATGGTAGCTCTATTTTTAGTTTTCTGAGGAACCTCCATACTGTTTTCCATAGTGGTTCCACCAACTTACCTTCCCATCAACAGTGTAGGAGAGTTCCCTTTTCTCCACACCTTCTCCAGCATTTGTTATTTGTAAACTTCTTAATGATGGCCATTCTGACTGGTGTGAGGTGCATTGTAGTTTTGACTTGCATTGAATGAATGAATGAATCTTTACATCCACTTACCTGCTTGAAAGTGGCTGCTCCTTGGCAAATGGGAGGAGAAATGTGATGGATATTTTAGCCACAAGTGTCTGTGCTTTAGTTACCTAGGTTGCTGAGTCATTTGCAGAGGTTTACAATGCCTAATTTTTTTTTTCTAGCCTGAGCTAGGCTAGTCCTTTAGGCTGGGAAAACTTTGACAATGTATCTTTTTAAATGCATTTTAGTTCCTTGGACACGCTTTTCAAACGTTGGTTGTTTCATTAATGTCTCAGTGGAGAAATCATAATCGTAAACACAGATGTCATTTACTGAGCTTCTACTATGTGCTAAGTGCTTTAGACTGATCACATCATTTAATCTCAACAGTCCTGTGTGGTAGCACAGTGATCCCAACGGTAATAATAATAATAATAGTAATAATAATGACAACAGCAATACTGGCAGTAACAAACAATAATAACAATAACAGCAAATATTTATTGAGCGTTAGTTGCTAAGTGCCAGGCACCATCGTTATCCCACGCTGAAGTGCCACTAAGGACCTTTGGGTTGAATTTCAGATACTTCCCAGCATTCTCGCCCTCCCTCTGAAATGAGATATTTTTTGCAGAAAGAGAACAGGCCTATCCTCCTTCTATATTCCAGAGGGCTGGAGAGGACCCCTTGCCCACATGCCTCTAATTGGAAGGTATGAAGGGGGTCCCCCAGTTCTGGAGGGCAGCCCCCAAGCAGTGTCCATTCTGATCAGAGGGTGCCCAGGCCCAAGAGCACACTGCTTGGTGTGTCCCAATGTCCATAGCAGCACTGTTTACACTAGCCAAGACATGGAAGCAACAACCCAAGTGCCTATCAGCAGATGACTGGCTTAAGATGTGGTAAATATATACAATGGAAGATTACTCAGCCATAAAAAAGAATTAAATTTTGCCATTCGCAGCAACATAGGTGGACCTAGAGAATATTATGCTTAGTGAAATAAGTCAGACAAAGACAAATACTATATGTCATTTATATGTGGAATCTAAAAAATAATACAAATGAATCTATATAAAAAACAGAAACAGACTCGCAGACATAGAAAACAAACTTGTGGTTACCAAAGGGGAGAGGGAGGGAGGGATAAATTAGGAGTATGGGATGAGCAGATACACACTACTATACATAAAATAGATAAGCAACAAGGATTTACTGTATAGCACAGGGAATTATACCCAATAGCTTGTAATGGAATATACAATCTATAATGAAATATAATCTACAAAAAACAAAACAAAACAAAACTGAATCACTACGCTGTACACCTGAAACTAACACAATATTGTAAATCAACAATATTTCAATTAAAAAGAAGAAAGTGCAGACTGCTCAGAATTTGTAATAAAAACCTGATGGCTTTGACCTAGGAATCGCCATTCCTCAGTCTTGGGACTGGAGGTGCTCTGGGGGCTCTTGTCGGGGGAGAGATGCTATTCTCCATTTCTCTCATTCACAGAGCGCCACTGGGACCTGCCCTCAGCCCTGCTGTCCCCCAAGAAGACAGCAGGCCTTGGAATGCCTCCCGCCCCTCCTACCCTGAAGGTGATACCCAGACATGGCTTTGGGGGTGGGAGGAAGGGTTATCTTCTTCCCTCCCCCACGAATCCCATTCCATTTAAACAGTAAAACACTCTTGTATCAAGACTAAATTTTGAAAAAAAAAGGAAAGAGAGAGACTGCTCATGGCCCCATTCTACAACGGCTATTTTTTCTACTTCTCGACCTTACCTTCCAGTCTTTGCCCAGATGATATCAAAACCCAGCCTATGTGGATGGAGTGTGTCCTATTTGCCAGTGGATAAGGACATTGATCCTGGAGGCTGGCTGGGTGTGTATCCCAGCTCTGTCGCTTAGTAGCTGTGGGACTCTTGGCCAGTGACTGATCCTCTGTGAGCCTCAGTTTCCTCATCTGTAACTTGGGTAACATCACCAACCTCTTATAATTCCCATGAAGATTAAGTGAGATGAGTGAGCAAAGCTGCAGCCTGGCACCTGGCATGCAGCCCATGTCCATGAGTGGTGGCTCTCAGTGGTGGGTAGCTCCTGGCCCCTCAAGCAGGCCTCCCCCCATTTCCGCAGGGGATTCTCCCCGCTGAATCAACGCTACCTTGTTTTCAGATCTCAGTTCAAATATCACCTCCTCATGGAAGCCCTCCTTGTTAGAGCTGCTCACTAACCTTTTCTCTTTTCTGCACAGGACTCATCTCATTTGCAATGTTGCACTCTTTGGTGTGACTATCTAATTAATACCTGTCTCCTTTTCTGGACCGTAAGCTTCAGGAGCAGAGCCTGTGTCCTTTTTGGTCCCCACTGTATCCTCAGAGCCTAGCTCTGCCCTGACCCAGAGTAGACTCCCTCCTTTGACCTCCATGAGCCCGACTGCCATGAACTCTTAATGAATCACTGAGCCCTTTCTGAGCCCAGAGAATGATCACTGAGCACATCTGCTGTCTCTGAAAATGTTGACTCCTCCTAACCCATGTCTTGCTGCTACTTCTACATCCCTGGGGATGCCCCTTCAGGGAAGGAATTTCCCCAAGTTTGAGGGGATGCCTGCTTTGCTGGGGTTGCTTTGGATTGCCATCAGGATCTGTTGTCTGAGCTTTTGTAGCATCTTCCCTGCCCCGACCCCCTCCCCCCCGAGGGAGAGGTATCCCAAATGGATACAAGTTGGTGACTTGTTGCAGTTGAATGACCTCAGAGGGCATGAGGCCAGCCCTGTGCCCCCATCCTGGAATGGCCACAACCTTGGGCCCAGTTGGAGGCTGAAGGCAGGGATTTTGGAGGCTTGGGGAGAGGAGAAGGGGAAGAGAAATATTTCCATTGCTAGTAATGTCAGCTTCTTGTCCCTTGCTGGGACTGAGTCTCAGGTAGTGAGAGACTCCTGGGTGGGCTTTATTCCCTCCCTCCAATTCTGGGAGGCTGGGGTAATTGGTGAAGACTCTGTAGATTCTGTGATGCTCCTGGCACAGACTTGCCAGGGACCGACTCTGTTTAATGATTGACAATAACAACACCAACGCAATGCATTTTACCCTGTTGGTAAATTTCAGTTGCAAGATCTACATCTCCTGTAGTTCCTCTGGTAGCACAACACGTCCGTGTTTTAAGGCACTATTAGCTAAATTTTGCAAACTGACCACGGGTGGATCACAGTAAACCAGACCTATCCAGGTTTCTGGGGACACATTCATCTCAGATCCCTTTTGGCTGGCCTTGGAGATAGTCAAGGGTCAAGACTGTGGCTCTGGGGAGGAGGAGAACTGGGTTCAAATCTTGGCTCTTCCATTTCCCAGCTGTGTGACCTGGTCCGGGTGACTTCATCTCTCTGAGCCTCATCTTGCTCATCTGTACAATGGGAACAAGAACATTAGGAGGAGTGGGGAGTGAGGTCAGGATATTTATTCTCTTTGTTCCCACCTTATAGGGTCAATCAGGGTCAACTGCATCTCTTGATGGAAGGTCACGGCTCCTGCCCAACAGCCCTCTCCTCACAACTTTCTCTGTCTTGGGATTCTGGGAACTGCTTCCTCCTCACCCCAGGCTTATCTTTCAACAAACTAAGCCCACATTTCCCATCCTTTTGTCCTCCTTGCCCTCAAGCTCTGGCTCCCTCCCACCTCTCTAGCTCTCCTTATCAGCATCTTTCCTTGTTGGTCCTCAATTCTTGCCACAGTGAGAGAATCCCATCCTCTCAAGCAAGTAACTGATTTAAGCAGGGATTCTCACTTGGCGATCCAAGGGTTATGTAGGGTTTTGCATCTATCTGCATTTTTCTAGGAAGAGGATCTATAGCCTTCCTTCCTCTCCCCACATTCTTGACATATAAAAAATTTAAGAACCACTGGGTGTCTGTCACTTCTCCCAGGATCATCTGATTTTAGAGATGACTTTTGAATAGCCAAAGGAATGAATCTTTAAAAGTGGAATTATTACAGGGGGTTGCACAGATCCTAGGGCTTGGCGCAGCCTGGAGCTTCTTCAGTTGGCCATTACAGACTGTGCTTGTCTGACATTAGCGCTTAATGCATAGTTACTGATTTTATTATCCCAAAGTGGGAACACAAAGTCTCAGAGATTCATGTCGGATTATAAAAAGGCCAGATTTACTATTCTCTAAAACTTTTTTCAGAGTGAAGGAGAAAGGAAAATATTAATAAAAAACGATGTGCTAAATTAAATGGACCAGAGAGCAGATAACAAAATAAATCTCACAACCAAGGAGTCTGGCTCCCTGATGTAGGCGGGAGAATATTTAAGAGGGGATGAAATGGATAAAGGAAAGGAAGAGGAAAGTTTCTCCCTCTTTTCTTGGAGTGACTCAGTCTTTGCCTTTGGGAATCAGAAAGCAGAGTATGCATGCCCTTGTGTCTTAGCAAGGTCAGGTGGTCCAGCATCGGGGGAGGGTTGATCTTTTGGGGATGGAATTCTACTCCCTTTTTCCCTTTCTCGTCCCCTCTTCCTCCTTCCTCTCCCTTCTCTGTCCGTCTCTGCCTTTTGTCTGTAAGTCCTGACGAGATGCTGGGTGTGGTGGTAAGCAATTTTACCAACATTATCTCACCTTGCCAGCTCTGTGACCTTGGGCCAGTGACATAACCTTGCTGAGATTTAGTTTCTTTTGTTCGTGAGGGGTTGTGAGGCTGGCATGAAATGGTACATCTGAAGCCATGGTGCAGCGTCTAGGAGCAGCAGTCAATTAATTAATGTTCTTCTTCTCCTTGTAACAAAATTAGCCAGCCCCTAATGCATCTAATTAATAAATGTGCGTTTGAAAGATACTGACGCAGTGAACGAGGAACGGCGGCTCCTTCTGTTGCCTGCAGGAGGGTACTTGGACACAACCGGCTGAAGCTGCCTGTTTTTACATGAGGTGGGATCTTGATTCTTGTTTTAAGGTGTGGAGTAGGCAGGGGTAGTTTTTGAAATACAAATGTGCATTGTGTTGCCATGACAAAGATGTTGCAAGGGAATAGAAAACCACAGAACTTCAGAGCCAGAACACATGTCAAACAAAATAACTCTATTTTCCAAGCCCAAACTGGGACAGAGGGTCAGAAGGGTACAAATGATCTTATGGGGACAGCAGGACAGAGCCATATTGTCTAGATTTTGAGATGCTTTCTTTTAAACCCTTTAACAGATCTGAAAATAGAATACCTTTTGTGTGCATTTAATGTAGTTTGTTTTTTAAGTCTGGAAAAGCTATTATACCAAATGTGCATCTTACAGGCAATGGTATCTTTTTTTAAAATAATTAATTAATTAGTTTGTTTGTTTATTTTTGGCTGCATTGGGTCTTTGTTGCTGTGCGCGGGCTTTCTCTAGTTGTGGCGAGCGGGGGCTACTCTTCGTTGCGGTGCGTGGGCTTCTCATTGCGGTGGCTTCTCTTGTTGCGGAGCACAGGCTCTAGGCGCACGGGCTTCAGTAGTTGTGGCACACGGGCTCAGTAGTTGTGGCTCGCGGGCTCTAGAGTGCAAACTCAGTAGTTGTGGCGCACGGGTTCAGTTGCTCCAGGGCATGTGGGATCTTCTTGGACCAGGGATCGAACCTGTGTCCCCTGCATTGGCAGGCGGATTCTTAACCACTGAGCCACCAGGGAAGCCCCAGGCAATGGTATCTTAAATGGAGCAAATATGGTTGTGAAATCAAGCTGCTGCTGCCAGAATCAATGATTAGTCCAAAATGGGACTTACTCTTCTGCACTATGAAGAGATAGACCAGTTGACCACTGTGTCCTTCCAGCGCGTATGGCAGAAGATGTTGATGCCCTACCTAACCCTCAGCATCTATCTCCATCTCCACTGTGCCTCCATCTCCTCGTGTTTCTATCCCGACGGCCCTTTGGGCTGACAGTGTGATCTGCCTGTGCGTCGGGGAGGCTGAAAGTGTCAGAGAGTTCACATCCTTGGAAGCACGCCTCAGCAAACAAGGCCTGGAAGTTGGTGGAAAATACCCCAGATTGCTCACCCCTTAGATGGGAAACTCTGAGGTGTGTTCTGCACTGTCTGCCTAGCGTACCCCAGTGGTACTGAGCTCCAGTTTGCACACAGGGCACCTTGCTTAGGAAAGAGGTCCAGGTAGTCATTCATTCTAGCAGTGTTTATTGAGCACCTACTGTGTACCAGGCCATGCCACCCTAGGCTCAAGGAACTCACAGTTAGAGGGTGGTGGAGAAGCAAACAGGTACACAAGCAGGTCATTACAATGCAGTCCAACGAGTGCTGGAGGGTGGGCTGGGGCTGAGAGGGCTGACACTGCCCAAAGAGTCATTTGATTTGATTATTTTTAAAAATTTATTTATTTATTTATTAAATATTTATTTATTTATTTGGCTGCCTCGGGTCTTACTTGCGGCACACGGGATCTGTCATTGCGGCGCGTGGGCTTCTCTCTAGTTGTGGTGCGTGGGCTCAGTAGTTGCAGCACGTGGGCTTAGTTGCCCCGGGGCACGTGGGATCTTAGTTCCCCAACCAGGGATCGACCCCACATACCCTGCATTGGAAGGTGGATTCTTTTTTTTTTTTTGCGGTACGCGGGCCTCTCACTGTTACGGCCTCTCCTGTTGCGGAGCACAGGCTCCGGACACGCAGGCTCAGTGGCCATGGCTTACGGGCCTGGCCGCTCCGCGGCATGTGGGGTCCTCCCGGACCGGGGCACGAACTCGTGTCCCCTGCATCGGCAGGCGGACTCTCAACCACTGCGCCACCAGGGAAGCCCGGAAGGTGGATTCTTAACCACTGGACCACCAGGGAAGTCCTTGCCCAAAGATTTTTAGAAAAGAGGCAGCAGTTTTTATTAGTAATAACAGCTGCTGATGTTTGCGGAGTCTTTCCCGTGTGCACTATAGTCTCTGTGCTAATTGATTTGCAAACAGTATTTTGCTAAGCTTCCCTTTAGCCCTAGGAGGTAGGTTCTACTATTCATTCTAGCTTACAGATGAGAAAGTTGAGGATCAGAGAGGTTAAGTAACTTGCATCAGGTCATACATCTAGTAAGAGACACAGTTGGGATGTGAAGCCAGGCCTGTTGTGAGCAAACTGCAGGCCCATAACCCAAATCCTGGCCCCTGGCCTATTTTTGTAAATAAAGTTTAATTGGAACATAGACACACCCCGCATTTACATATTATCTTTGGGTGTTCTTACGCTATAGTGGCCAGAATTGATTAGTTGTGATAGAGACTCTATGACCTGCAAAACTGAAAATAGTTATCTGGCCTTTACAGAAGAAGTTTGCCGAGCCCTGCTTAATTACATCAAGTCATTTCATTCTCACAACAACACAATTATCACCCCCATTATACCAGGTAGGGAAACCAAGGCCCAGAGAGGCAAATTTACTTGTCCAAGGTCACACAGAAGAGCTGGGATTAGCACTCTGGCCGCAGTCTGGTCCAGAGGCTGTGCTCTAACCACTCTGCCCCATTGTCCTTCCCAGTCAAACTAGCAAGGTCAGCTCCTTAGGCTTAATTTTCACATTCTGTAGAGCACAAGGAAGAAAAGAAGGTACTTGTTAGAACTGGCTACGAGCAGATGTCAAAATATTTTCGGTGGTACCAGAAGTGTGCATTGGGAGGGAAAATCTTGAGGACCGGAAATTTCAATATTTATCTTTGTGGTGACCACACAGTGGGAACTTTGGCAGCTCGCCCAAAATGGTCTGTCGGCAGGAGGCTGCGGGGACAAGCTGGAAAAAGCGGTTCATGATAGTACGGAGCTCATGGGGTTCCTGCAAGGATTAAACCAGGTGATAAACTCGAGGTACCTGCTAAGATCCCCATGGGTATCTGCTATTTTGTGTCCTCAAGAGCTGCTCCCAAGGAATGTTGTTAGTTCCTGGGCAGTATCTGGTTCACTCACTAGCTTCTCTCTCAGCTCTGGGTCTTTGCATGCACTGTTCTCTCTGCCTGGATTTCCTTACCTGAGAGCTGAGACCAGTGTCTGCCCAGCTCTCCTAGGTTGCGCAGCCTCAGATCAGGTGTCAGGTGTGTAGGGATGCTGCCTGACCTCTTCAGCCACTGGGCTGTGTGTGCATGTCCCGGCTGTACCACAGCCCACCGTCTCCCCTAATTATAATGTTCCCTGACCTGCCTGCCTTCCCCTCTGGGTTGTTTGCTCCTGTGGAGCACGGGCTGTGTCTTGTGCAGCTCCATGTAGCAGAAGATGAAGTTAGAGGGATTCTAAGTGTGAGAAGGATTTGATGGGCTGGCTCTGAGATGGGGGGCTCAAACACAAGGACCAGATAGAGGCCTCTAGGAGCTTTGGCTAGAGAGAGCAGGCATTTGTTGGAGCTTTTTAACATTTTTTTTTTTCGGACTGTGCTCGTGGGTTTTTCCAAGGTGTTGCCTTCTTTGGTTTCAACTCTGGGATGAGGTAAAAAGAAAACCAAGGGAACTACCACCATGTTCTTCCTTGGGTCCTGAGGTCTATAGCTGGTCTGCCTTCTTCTCCTCACCTTCCAGAATCTTCTTACAATTGTTTTATATAATGTCCAAGTTTTACTTGCACTCATTGGGAGGACTAGGGAAAAGCACGTCTGCTCCATCTTCCTGGAAGTGGATGTCTCCAGTCCTGGAAGCTGTGACATATGGCCTCTTCTGTCCCCTTGGCCAAAGTGTAGCCCCTTGGCTACTGCTAATGGCAAGGAAAGTAGGGAAATGCAGCCTTCGTTCCGTGTGACCATGGGTCCAGGTAAAACTTCTGACTTTTCCTTGTGCATGAAGGGATGATGACTGTTGGGGGCCACCAGCTGTCTCTGCCATGCGAGACAAAGCAGAGGCTGCAGGCGAGGGGGAGCTGTCAGCACCCTCCACACCAAGGCTGTGGTGGTCTGATGGGCACCTTGCCCAGACCTGGGCATGCAGGCTCTCTCTTTGTTCTTTCCTTTAGTGTAGCTCAGGGTTTCTCAGTCTTGGCACAGCTGCTACCTTGGGCATTCGCTCTTTGCTGTAGGGCCATCCTGTGTACTGTAGGATGTTTAACAGCATCCTTGGTCTCTTCCCACTAGATGCCAGTGGCATCTAGTGACAACTGAAACTTTCCTCCAGACATTGCCAGATGTCCCCAGGGACAGGGGGTGGGGCGCAAAATCATGGTTTAGCTCAAACTTCAAAAATGCCTTTTTATGGTTGTATTCACAAAATCACTGCTTTATAGATTATGTACGGGCTTTAAGAATAATTTTGACCCTTGTTGGTTTCTTCCTTGCTCAGTGACTCAGAACTGTCCTGGTACCTTGCTGCAGAACAGCATGGTGGTGCAGACAAGTTCCTGCAGCCAGACTTCCTGGGTTTAAACCCCAGCTCTGCTCTTTACTAGCTCTATACCTCTAGGGAGTTACTTATTCTCACTGAGCCTCAGCTTCCTCATCTGTAAAATGGGGAGTAATTTTAGTATCTACCGTACGGGGTTGTTGTGGGGTTGAAATGAGTGAGCGTGTATAGTGCTTATAAGAGAACTCCATAAAGAAACGTTAGCCTTTATTATTGCTCTTATTATTACTTTACTACTATTACTTCCACGTGGCACCAAGTGTTGTTGAAAATCCCCAAACTTGGAATAAAAAAAAAAAAAATAGTTTATTCCCGCCCCTCCCCCACCTTGGGCAAACTCCACACCTAGCATTATTAAAAGAGCTTTAAAGAAACAAATCCCAGTTCCACTGTGAAACCTTGTCCCCAGCAGAATGAAAGCCGTGGAGAACATAAGAGGGATGCCTCTTTTGAAGCAGGGCTGTTAATTACCTCCTTTAAAGTGATCAAATTATATGGGGCTTCCCTGGTTGCGCAGTGGTTGAGAGTCCACCTGCCGATGCAGGGGACACGGGTTCGTGCCCCGGTCCGGGAAGATCCCACATGCCGCGGAGCGGCTGGGCCCGTGAGCCATGGCCGCTGAGCCTGCGCGTCCGGAGCCTGTGCTCCGCAACGGGCGAGGCCACAGCAGTGAGAGGCCCGCGTACCACAAAAAAATAAATAAATAAAAATAAAATAAAATAAAGTGATCAAATTATGGATCATCAAAGGCGAATGGATCGCGGAGGATGGGGGGTGGTGCTCACTTCCCCTTTCGGATGGCGCCACTTATTTATTTATTTTTTTTTTGCGATACGCGGGCCTCTCACTGTTGTGGCCTCTCCTGTTGCAGAGCACAGGCTCCGGACGCGCAGGCTCAGCGGCCATGGCTCACGGGCCCAGCCACTCCGCGGCATGTGGGATCTTCCCGGACTGGGGCACAAACCTGCGTCCCCTGCATCGGCAGGCGGACTCTCAACCACTCCGCCACCAGGGAAGCCCAGATGGCGCCACTTATTAATTCACATGTCATTGTTCTGCGGGCACTTAAGGGCTAGGGAAATGATGGCCACACTTTCCTGTGCTGAAGTGGAACAAATTACGAGGGGGATAAATGAGCTAATGGGTGGAAATCATTTTGCAGTGTCTGCACATGGAAGACACTTTGTAAATGTCGGCTCTTATACCTCGTGTGTGATGAAAGTTGTTCCTGCCTGGGGTAATGGTGTTGGAAACCTGCCGTGTGCTGAATGGCAGCCTCCCAAAGATATGTCCACCCAGAACCACTGAGCTGGACCTTATTTGGAATAAGGGTCTTTGCAGGTGCAATTGAATTAAGGAATTCAAGATGAGATCATCCTGGATGATGTGGTTGGCCCCAAATCCAACTGGCAGATTTGAAAGAGGAGAAGATGCAGCAGAGAACACCATGTGATGATGGAGGAAGACAGTGGAGTGACACATCTACACACTCAAGCCCAGGACCTCCAAAGATTGCAGCAGCCCCCATATGCGGAGAGAGAGGCATGGAGCAGATTCCTCCTTACGGCCCTCAGAGGGGACCAGCCCTGACGGCGCCTTAATTTGGGGCTTCTGGCCTCCTGAACTGTGAGAGAATACATTTTTGTCGTATTAAGCTGCCCAGTTTCTGGTAATTTATTACAGCAGCCACAGGAAACTAATAAAATACCCAACTTGGATGGTATACTTTTTCTTTCTTTTTGTTTTTAGTTTATTTTATTCAAGTATAGTTGGTTGACAATGTCGTGTTAATTTCTGCAGTACAGGAAAGTGACTCAGTTATACATATATATACATTGTTTTTCACACTCTTTTCCATTATGGTTTATCACAGGATATTGACTATAGCTTCCTGTGCTATTCAGTAGGACCTTGTTGTTTATCTATTCTATATGTAATAGTTTGCATCTCCTAACCCCAACTCCCAGTCCATCCTTCCCTCACTCCCCTCTGCCTTGGTAACCACAAGTCTGTTCTCTATGTATGTGAGTCTATTTCGTAGATAAGTTCATTTGTGTTCATATATTTTTTTTTGGCCGCACCCCACGGCTTGTGGGATCTTAGTTCCCCAACCAGGGATCGAACCCGCGCCCTTGGCAATGAAAGTGCAGAGTCCTAGCCACTGGACTGCCGGGGAATTCCCTGTGTCATATTTTAGATTCCACATATAAGTGATATCATATGGTATTTGTCTTCCTCTGTCTGACTTACTTCACTAAGTATGATAATCTCTAAATCCATCCATGTTGCTGCAAATGGCATTATTTCATTCTTTTTTATGGCTGAGTAGTATTCCATTATATATATATATATATATATATATATATATATATAATGTCTGTCGACACTTAGGTTGCTTCCATGTCTTGGCTATTGTAAATAATTCTGCTATGAAGAGTGTGTGCCATTCTTTGGGCATGAGAGATCATTCTAAGTGGTCTCCAGACTTGACATTACATAACTTCAAACCCTGTAGAAGAAAATCAATCCTCTTTCAATCTCCTCTCATTCCTCTGATTATTTGAAGCCAAAAGTCTCAGTTTGGCATCATCTGTCTTTAACTTTTACTGATCTTCCACTTAAACAAGACAGAACAGTCCTCAGGTACAGAGCCTCTGTGGGCCCCAGTAGCTAGATTTTCATTGTATTTATTTTTATGGCTGATTATGGTAATTATTACACTGTAATAATGATAAAATGTCTTGTTGGAAAAGTTATTTATTGAGGTAAGAAAAGCAACTGGTTTAAAGAAAAATATTAAGTAGGTAATTACAGATATTGCCTAACATTGTGAAGAGGGTATGAACCTTCTGATATTAGGAGATACTGTGCTAATAGGTGGTGTGTGTGTGTGTGTGTGTGTGTGTGTGTGTGTGTGTACACTTGAATCACACAGCTCATGAGTTTACTTTTCTAGCCATACCGGAAATCCCTGTGATACAGGTGTTTATGAACTAAGGTAAATCATTTTGAACAGCAAACAGCAGTGCAAAATTAAAATCTCTCAACAATTAAAGGGCAAAGCTGTCACCTGTTATGAAACATCCACTGGAATTAATAAAGAAGCAAGAAGGTTATTTCAGAAAAGCATCAAAACAGTATCAAAGGCCCCAAACCTAAGTGAATTTTCTCTCCTCTTTGGGTAGGCGGTAGACAGCCAGATGACCTTGACTTGACTTTGAGTGGAACTTGCCTTGTGGTTGGCAACCACGTTGAATGAGGGGAGCATGTAGAGAAGAGATAGATAGCTGCCTCGAATCCATCCTTAACTGAAGAATCAGAATGAACTCGGTCATGCGTAGGGTGCTTACTGAAATCTCATAATCACGGGCAGAAGCTGGGGAAGAGTCTTTTATATTACAGAAAAATGGAAATGTTAAAGCCTTTCTGAAGGGTTGTGTCCCTTTCAAAAAGATGGGGTCCTTCTACAAGATGACTAGCCTGGACTCTGAAAAAGTGTCAGTGACATGAAAGTTAAGACAAGGCAGTGGGGCTGTTCTAGGTTAAAAAAGACTAAAGAGATATGACATCAAAGTGAAATACACAACCTTGATTGGATTCTGGATTAAACAAAGAAAAGTGATATCACTGAGATAGCACTAAAAAGATATCACTGGGGTGTTGGGAAGATGTTAATATGAGCCACATATAAAGTAGCATTATTGTATGACTGTTAAATCTCTTGGGTGTGCTAGTGGTGTTATTACACAATGGATTATGTTGGAGAATGTACTTGTTGTTAGGACATATATGCTGAAGTATTCAGGGATGAAATGCTATTGTTTTCAAATAGTTCAGAAAAAAAAAAACAGACAGAGATAAGCAAATGTGGCAAAGTGTTAATGATTGGTAAATCTAGATGAACCTATGTGTCCATTATCATATTATTTTAAATTTTCTATGGGATGACAAATTTTCAAAATAAAGAGTTGGGAAAATTTTCCCAACTGCACTAATGGTCTGGGGAGATGGGGCTAGACTTATTGCTTTGTAGTTTTCCTTGCTTCTATGGAAATGACAATTTGGCAATTTAAATGTGTCAATAGAGCTCCTTAGAGTTTCTGGTTTTAGTGAATTACTTTTTTTAAAGCATTTCCTTTGTGTGAACAAAGCTCTAAGGGAAAAAGATCCTCTTCTAGGCTTCAGAGGCATTAATAAACCATGGAAGCTCCCTTTGTACAGTATCACAGGTTTTCTGCTCTGTTGGATCCAGGACAGGATGATCCTGCTCTCCCTGCCCACCAGGTGTCTCATGCTTATGCTACCTCTCTCTTGTACCAGGGCAATGATTCCGATTGTCTAGGCAGGGTTGGCAAATAAATAGCACACATACTGCTGCTCCTACTCCTGTACCCATAGAAGCCATCACTAATCAATTTCAACACGAAGCTCCAGCCAGTCACCACTAATCAATCTCAGAGAAATGGTCATGACATCCTGGACCTTTTTTTTTTTTTCCCCCAGAGTTTTCAAGCAAAACAAGTGTAAATCTGAGTTATTCTAAACCTGGTACAAATGGTATCCTGGTCCTTATGGTGACCCATCCCTCTCCACTTGCCTTCTCCCACCAAAATAATAAAACAGGATGTTATCTTGCCCCAAATCCTTTTTAAACATTTAATGGGACACCAGGGTGCTCTTGTCTGCTCACCAGGCTTCCACATATGGGGCTGCTACTGCTCCCGTGGATGCTGCCACTGAGCTGATGGGTGTTGTTCCCTCTGCCAGAGGAGTCTCTTTTCTATTCTTCTGAATTTCCTCCGGCTTATCCACTGGGGCCCTTGGGGCCAACACTTAAAAAAAAATAACTGGGAATTCCCTGGTAGTCCAGTGGTTAGGACTCAGTGCTTTCTCTGTGTGGCCCTGGATTCAATCCCTGGTCAGGGAACTAAGATCGTGCATGTTGCATGGTGTGACCAAAAAAAAAAAAAAAAAAAACTTAATTGAGGCATATTTTACATATTGAATATTTCTTCCATTTCAAGTGTACAATTTTTTAGTAAATTCACAGAGTTGTACAACTATTGCTACTGCCCTACTGAGATCCCTCACACCCATTAACCGAGGCCTTCAGACTTGGACCAGGACTTACTCCATGGCCCCCCCACCCCGGTTCTCAGGTCTGTGGGTTTGGGCTGGAACCACACCACCGGCTTTCCTGGGCCTCCCGCTTGCAGACAGCAGATCATGGGGCTTCTCAGCTTCCATAATTGAGCCAATCCCTCATAGTAAATCTTTCCCTATTTTTATATATATCCCATTAGTTCTGTTTCTCTGGAGAATCCTGGCTAATTCGGAGGTCACACTGAAAACTGGTCATTTTCCCTTTCCGTCTCTGTGAGTAAATAAGAGAAGGAAGCACAGATGTGCTCTGGGCTTGCTTCACAACCCACATGACTGGACTTTGCACACAGGCCCTGGGCTGTAGTGTGCAGCTGCTAGTGTCAATAAAAGGGCCCTATTTGCTTGTTTTTCAGTGGCTAATCCTGGCAGCAGAATGTGCAGGAGACCCTCTGGTAGATAGAGTGGAGGAGAAGCCAGTGGAGAGAAATACCTGGAGAAGTGCTCCATGGATGGGGATCCAAATAGGGAGTTCTTTTATCCAAAACAGACACCATGGACTTACAAGATCTTGGGGCTGGAGGAGATGGGAGGCACTTGGGAAGACCCACAGATCAGCCCGGAACATTTATTAATCCCCTGTTGTTTGCTAGGCCCCATCACTTTCCTGCTCTGGGGAGCCCATGGTGTGTAAAGCCCTATTTCAAAACCCAAAGCTGGGTCGCCTCTCTAGCATCCCTGAAGGATGATCTTCCTTTCTTAATCACCTTCAGAGATGGAGTGCTCACTGCCTCACCTGGGTCAGGGTGGCCGGGATAATGCTCCCCTGCTTAAATATCTCCATGTGCAGAAATGACGTCTGCATTTTGATGAAAAGTACTTGTCTTTTTCACTTACCTTTTCTAAATGCCAGGTTCCTATTAGAGGTGAGTATGCAGATGGCAGGATTTGGATCTGTTTCCTTTGGCTGTGTTATTTTTTATTTCATCAGACGTTTCTGAAACAATCTTATAATTTCCCTGGTATTCTTGATAATTATACTTTGGATTCTCTCCTCTCCAATCAGGCTTCTGCTGTTCCACTGAGACCACACTTGTCAAGGCCGCTGGTGGCCTCTAGATTGCCAAATTCAATGGTCAGCATTGCTGTCATTTTACTTTTCATCCCACTAGCATTCAACACTCCCATCTTCTTAGAACACTTTTTTCTCTTGGCTTTGGTGTTCACTTTCTTGGTCTTCCACATATTCACTGGCAGCTACTTTATAATTTCCTTTTCTACTTCTCTGCCTCTATTCTTTGCTATTCTCTGCTCCTGACTTGGAATCAGCCATTTGTGTGTTGATCCCTGGCTTCTCTTGGTGGGGAAGGGTACTTAGAGACCACAGTCTGGGAGCTAGAGGTGCCTTGTTTTTTTTTTCTTTTTAAAAATAAAATACATCTTGAGTTTATACTGAGACTTCAAATCCAAACTCAGGACCAGCAGGTTTTTACTTAACTTCTTCAATCTTATACCAGTGTCTTCTTTCTTCCATATCCAAATTCCTGACTCCCAAGGAAACCAACATAATTACTCATTTGCTTTATTCCATAACACACAAAGAATGATCTTAGGAAAATGATTGCAACACTGCCATTGATGATTTGATTAATGAAAACGGTTTGAGGGTTTCTTTTTTTTGCCTTAATGTATATCTTACTAGGGATGTTTTAAAATCACTATGTTTTAAAATTCACTTGAATAGTTTCTTTCCATGTGGTTTTGCCACTAACTCAATATACAAGGAGGCTCATTTGTTTCATTTTGCTTTCTTTCAATTTTTAGGAATTAAAAAAATTAATTTTAAATTTTAGGTTATTTTTTTAAATTTAAAAATTTAGTATACAAAATATTTATAATATTATAAGGTCAAATTTACACAATCTATTCATTGAAATCTAGTTTCTCTCTCTCTCCCCTCTTTAACTGTTTCCTCCCTCCGCTGGTAGGTAGCTATTCTTGTTTTTGATTTATTTTCCCATTAAAAAACGTGTTCATATTCCACCTCTTTCTTAGGGAAATGGCAGCATAATATACACATTTTTCTGTACCTTGATTTTTTTCATTTGAGAATACATCGTGAGGACCACTCTGGAGCAGAACGTAAGACATTCTGCCTTCCTTTGGCAGCTCGAGTAGTGGATGGTGTTGTGTCAATGTTTAATATTAATTCAACCAGCTCCTGCTAATGCCCCAATATACGTGATTCCCAGTCTGCCATCACAAATGACGCTGCAGTGAATAGCCTCGTGCACACTTCTTTTTTTGTCTTTTTGCCAGTGTATTTTTGGGATAGATTTTTAGGAGTGGGGTTATGCGTCGATGGATAAATGCATATGTAATTTTGTTAGATATCGCAAAACCCCCCTCCACTGGAGTTGCGCCCTTTTGCATTCCCACCAATAACACCTGAAAAGTCTGTTTCTCCAGACTTTACAACCTACAACAGTAGGTTGTAAAACTCTGAGGATGTTTGCCAATGGTTAGGACAGAAGCCACTGGACTGCTCTTTGCTCTCACTCAACAATCTGGTCTGTCCACGGCAGCCAGAGCTCTGTTTATAATGTTAGTGATATCATGTCTCTCCCTTGCCGAAAACGCTGATGGCTTCCACTTCCAACATACAACCCTCTCACCTGGCAGCAAAGTCCTACATAATCTAGGCCCTTCCTACTCTTTGACCTCAGCTTGTTAGTCTCTCCCATTGACTTACTTTGTGCTGGCCATCCTGGCCTTTTCTCTGTTCCCTCAGTTACTAAGGTTACCCCTTCCTTAGGGCCTTGGCATTTGCTGTTCCTTCTGCTTGGAACTGTCCCCCCTTCTTTGCACAGCTGCAGAGTCTTCATATTTACATACCAGCTTCTCTCCTCAAAGAAGCCTTTCCTGACCAATGACCCAAAAAACTCCTCCAGTCATTGTTCACTGCCTCATCCTATTATTTTGTACTCATTTTTTGGTATTGATTGATTGATTATATGCTCCTTGACAGCAGAGTCTTTTCCTGCCTTCTCATCCTGGAATGCTCAAAACGTATTGGTTCGTTGGATGAATGAATAGATAGCAAATATTTCACCTGGGAAATGATCCTCAGGCTCATTCTCAGTCCCCGTCAGTAGAGGGCGCTCCTTGAAGGCAGATCATCATTTATTCATCTCTGTACCTGTAGTACCCGCCACTTGATAGGAGCTCATGCAGGACAAATCAGATTTTGTGTAGCCTGAAGTTTATACAATTGAGGAGCCTTCTTTAGGTAACAGAATCTACAATTACAAATATCAAATTAGGTAGAAGGCTTTGGAAGGGACCCATGTAAGAGAGAGCCCCTGATGCTTAACCCTCGTTAGTTTCAGGGAAACCCATCTGGAGGGCTCATTAAATGGCTGTTGAATGAGTGACTGAGTCAAAGGTAGATTTTAAATGCCTGATTTCACTGGTTTCATTTTCAGTGGGTAGAAACACAAAGAAAGCTGTAACAGTAGGACAGAATACCTGCTCCATTTTATTCTTGCACAGAATTAGGATATTTTTTATCTTTCCAATTTAAGGCGGTTTCAACCTCAGGTACCCAACAGGAAAGAAACTAATCAGGTACTGTGACATTTCACTGGGGCCTTTCTACTAGGGAGCAGCTGTCTTGGCCTTTCTGTTCTCCATTCTTCTTTCTTTTGCTAACAGCACATCCATTTCCTTTCGGAGAATTGTCCTCTGCCTCTTTTGATCCTTGCCACTCAGCTGGGGCAGATCCAGTTTCCAAATAAGGGTAGGCACCCCAGGCCTGTCAAGTTAGCACATTTCAACCCCCAGCGCCATTAATTTAATTATTATTATTATTTTTGGGCTGTGCCGTGTAGCCTGTGGGATCTTAGTTCCCCGACCAGGGATTGGACCCCGGCCCTCTGCAGTGAAAGCGCCGGGTCCTAATGACTGGGCAGACCGGGAATTCCCTCCAGTAATTTAATTAACAGTCACTTCCATATCCTTTATACTATGTGCTAGTCACTGGTTTAAGCGTTTTATAAATGTATGTTCATCCATTTAATCCTCACCACGAGTGTCTGAGGGAAATACAATTACTGGCCCTGTTTTACAGATGGAAAAATGGAGGCATAGAGGGGTTAAGGCTTTGCCCAAGGTCCCAAGCAGGTAAGTGATGGAGCAGGGGTTTGAACCTTGTCAGTATGGCTCTTGACCACCTTATTGGGTTGCATCTCAATTAGTTCAGGCAAGAGAGAAGAGAGCTAAGCCAGTCCCAAGAGTCATAATCCCAAGGCTTGGAACTATAGGGGAGGATTTCTCTTACTATAGCAGCTGCTAGCAGTTCAGGTGATGAAAGCTGGAGGCGTCCAGGGCCACGGTGTAGAGCTGGAAAAGGTTGCCATCCGGAGGAGCGATGGGGACACTTTGGTGGAGACTCTGATGATGCTGTTGGCACCTCCGTTCTCAGCCCATGTGTGAAGGTCTACCTCTGGGCTTCCCACACATGAACGAAGATGTTCCCTTTATTGTTTAAGAGAGTTTGAATTGGGTTTTCCGTCTTTTCTAAAAAAAAGTTCAACTTGGTTTTTTTGTGTGTGTGTGTGGTACGCGGACCTCTCACTGTTGTGGCCTCTCCCGCTGCGGAGCACAGGCTCCAGACGCGCAGGCTCAGCGGCCATGGCTCACGGGCCCAGCCGCTCCGCGGCACGTGGGATCCTCCCGGACCGGGGCACGAACCCGCGCCCCCTGCATCGGCAGGCGGACTCCGAACCACTGCGCCACCAGGGAAGCCCTCAACTTGGTTTTTGACCTTGATGACTTTTCATAGTATGATTTGAGGAAGAATTCCTCTTGGGATCCTGGGAAGGAATGGTGCGCCCAGACTCCTAGGTACCGTCCTCCTGCTGGTAGGATAGTGTATGGAGGGTATGGATAATGAAGGCAGATGGCATGGGATTGATTCCCAGGTAAGACCCCTAGGAAAGTCACGTAGGCCCCTTGAGTCTGGGGAATGGTGAAAACTGCCTTTATGGGTGGTGGGTAAAGGTTTAACGAGATAATATGGGCGAGAGCTTCTGGCACATAGAACATGCTTCATGCATATAAATGCTCTTGTCCTCTCCACCCTCTTAGTCTCTGTCTTTACTTGCTATTAGTCAGGGTCTTCCAGAGAAACAGAACCACTAGTGTATGTGTATAAAAATATATATCTATTTATATTTATTTATATATTTAAATATATTAAAAAATATAAACCTATATTTAAATACATATACGTATTACTTTTTTAAAATTTTAGTTTAAGAAATTAGCTCACACAATGGTAGGGGCTGGCAAGTCCAAAAATCCAGGACACTAAGGCAGAGTTTTTGTTTTGTTTTTTAATTAATTAATTTATTTATTTTTGGCTGTGTTGGGTCTTTGTTGCTGCGCGTGGGCTTTTTCTGTAGTTGCGGCGAGCGGGGGCTACTCTTCGTTGCGGTGCGCAGGCTTCTCATTTCAGTGGCTTCTCTTGTTGCGGAGCACAGGCTCTAGGCGCACAGGCTTCAGTAGTTGTGGCTCGCGGGCTCTAGAGCGCAGGCTCAGTAGTTGTGGCGCACGGGCTTAGTTGCTCCGTGGCATGTGGCATCTTCCCGGACCAGGGCTCGAACCCGTGTCCCCCGCATTGGCAGGAGGATTCTTAACCGCAGCGCCACCAGGGAAGTCCTAAGGCAGAGTTTTTACGTTGCAGTCTGCAGGCAAAATTCCCTTTTCTCCAGGAAACCTCAGTTTTTGCTCTTAAGGCCTTCAACTAATTGGATGAACTACTTGCATTATGGAGGGCAAGCTCCTTCACCCAAGGTCAACTGGTTGTGGATGTTAATCACATCTACGTGATCCCTTCATGGCAACATCTGGTCTAGTGTTTGACCAAGACAATCGGCACCATAGCCTGGCCAAGCTGACACCCAAGATTAACCATCACGTTTGCTGATGCAGTTTCTGTGGACCTCAGTTTCCCCATCTGTTAACTGGAGAGCAGGCCTTGCTGTGCCCTGCAAGCTTCTCCTCTATGAAGTGGGAATAATGGACCAGCATGGTTCCAAGGGGCGAGTGAGGGAGAGCCCAGGAGCAGGATGAAGATGATTTCTGGACATGGCGTCCTCACTGTCATGGGACAGAAGCTCCTGCAAGTTGAGGCCTTTTGTTCCCTGAGTCCCTGAATCATCTCAGGGCAAGAGAAGGTAATATCAGAGCTTGAAGGTGGCTGATGGCATGTACCTGAGCTATTTATATGACTCCCAGCTCTTTCACAAAGACAATTTCAGCCCCATAAGGGAGAAAGCACAGCCCCCCTGGGTAGCGGCTCCCAGCACATAGACATGCACAGTCGATCTGTCATCATCCTAAGGAAGGACCCCCTTCCTTACCTTCAGTGCCCACGCTGGAAGGAGAGAGGAGGGAGGAAAGTAGGAGGAGGGGAGGAGGTGACACAGATGATTACCTATTTTGTGGGAAAGGACACCCACATTTGTAAGGTGGAGAGCAGGGTTTGCATCTTAGTTCTAACATTTCCTCACGGTTCTGGCTTGGGTAGGCAAATCAAGGGACCTCTCTGACCCTCAGTCTCTTTATCTGTGAATGGGGGAATCCTGGTAATAATGCATGGTTTGCAAGGATGTGGTGAGGGTGACACCAGATAAAATATGTGTGAAGCTTTTCATTCTCTGATGTCTCTACATGGCCTGATGGGTGAGAGCTCCCGGATGAGAGGATCAGAGAGGTGGCCCCAGGCTGGATTTGGTCATGCCCACAGTGCTACTGCTGGCCACTCTAAGGTCAAGTTCAGCTCTCAGTCATCCTGGGTCTTGGCGTTTATGTTTATTTTTAGCAGGGGAATGTTATGGTAAAGGAAGGGGAGAGCTATTAATGAACATATTATTCAATAATGAGAGATAATGTGAAGCTATCCTAATTGTATTACGAGTCTGTCACTTGAAGTTCATACTGTGATTCAAGCTCAACGTTTCAAGTATTTTTAAGTGGGAGCCCAGGTTTTCAAGTACCGGAAAAAAAAAAAAACAATTACCTAAAAGTGGTAAAATTAACATCCCTTCATTCTCGGCCTTCTAAAGAACTCTCTGATTTTATATCCTTCACAGCTTATCCAGGCAAATGAGGTTAGGAAAGGAGACAGCTTCTACCCAGTGACGAAAAGCTTCCGTAGAATGATTCTTGGTGTTTGAAAAGGCCAGATGGTAAACATGAACGTTTTCGGAATGGTTTGAAAGTCAGAGTATGTTTACCTTTATTCCACCTGATCCTCTTAGGGACCCTGAGAGGCAGGCATCACAAAGCCTGTTTTGCAGTGGTGATCACTGAGGCTCAGAGAGGTGAAGTGCCTTGTCCTAAGGGGCAGAGTCAGTGCAGGGAGGACCCTAACAGCAACCCTAACCTATCTGCTGAGGATCAACTTAGGTGAGAACGGAGTAGAGGCAGTTTAGATACCTGCTTTCTGAAGGACCAAATGCTTCCTCAGGGCTCGCTCTTTTTTTTTTTTTTTTTTTTTACATCTTTATTGGAGTATAATTGCTTTACAATGGTGTGTTAGTTTCTGCTTTATAACAAAGTGAATCAGTTATACATATACATATGTTCCCATATCTCTTCCCCCTTGCGTCTCCCTACCTCCCACCCTCCCTATCCCACCCCTCTAGGTGGTCACAAAGCACCGAGCTGATCTCCCTGTGCTATGTGGCTGCTTCCCACTAGCTATCTACCTTACGTTTGGTAGTGGCCCTGGGGCACTGTGTGATGTGTTTAGTGTCCACAGACCTGTCACAAATCTGTTCTCAGCCCCGATTCGACCTCATCTTGTCCCTCCCTGTCTCTGAGCCTGTCTCCAGTCGTACAGAACATCTGCGTTTCCAAAGGGTGTCTGCGTCCCAACAGTGGGGCCTGAGCTGCTTCTATTTGCTAAATAGTTTTGCATTTATGTTTCCAGTTACCTTCTATTTATGGCTAACAGTACCAGCTTTCCATTTAGGGTAGGGATGTATGATTTCCTTTTACAATAATATAAAGGTATTTTACAATAAAGGCATTTTACAATAAAGGCATTTTATGCCTTTTAAGAGTGTGGAGATATATAAAAATATTTAAATAGATAATAGAGGTGTTGGCAGATATAACAATAATCACAAAGGTTTACCGAACGCTTACTATGGGCTCGGCATGATTCTAAGCACTTTCTTTTCTTTTTTTTTTTTTTTTTTTTGCGGTACGTGGGCCTCTCACTGTTGTGGCTTCTCCCGTTGTGGAGCACAGGCTCCGGACGCGCAGGCTCAGCGGCCATGGCTCACGGGCCCAGCCACTCCGCGGCATGTGGGATCTTCCCGGACCGGGGCACGAACCCGTGTCCCCTGCATCGGCAGGCGGACTCTCAACCACTGAGCCACCAGGGAAGCCCTCTAAGTGCTTTCTATCTATTAACTCATTTAATCTTCATAACCAATGAGGCAGCTTCTATTATTAGCTCCATTTTACAACTGAGCACTGGTCTTGCCAAAGCCATGTGACCAGAAAGGGGTGGAGCTGAGCTTTGAGCCCAGACCCCTGACTCTGGAGTCCGTGCTCCTATGCAGTCGTCTGTGTGGGGCATATAGGAGCAGTGCTTTCGGGAACGCCTGCCCAGGTTGTGTTTGGGGTCATCAACTTGCCCCGGTTTGCCTGGGACTTTCTTGGTTTTCAGACCAACAGTCCTGCATCCAGGGAACCCCCTCATGACTCTTGTTATGTCTCAAGTCTTTTTCAGTCTTTTCTGAGATTGCATCACTGTCTATGTCAGCAGCATGAACCAAGCATATGCAAGCAACCCAAACCTGCCAGGTCTGTGGCTCATGAGGAGTAAATAGACACAGATCCTAACTGTGTACATAACATCCAGAGACGCTTGCCTAAAGATAGCTGTAAAGTGCCTGATTGCCGTCTATGTAACCCACAGTGACACTTGCCTTATCGGTATAAATAACAGTAAAGACATCCCATATCTCTATCTACAGCAGAGTAAAACGTGTCATATCTGGATGTACAGAAATACCAAATCCTGGCATACTGACACATATCCTATGGAATAAGGAAACCCCATTGGCACATCTGAAATAACAGTGATGACGTTGATGATGATGATGATGATAATAACAGTGATAATAATAATAATAATAATAGTGATGGTGACAGCTGCTCTTTATTTAGCATACCCTTTGTTCCAACATAGTACTGAGCACTTTACATGCATTATCTTAATTAATCCACACAGTCCTTGTGGGGTAGTAGTAGTATTAGCATCTCCATCTTACAGAGGAGGAAGCAGAGGCACAGAAAGGTTTTATCCCAAGATTCCAGTCCCCGGGTTATTCAGACACTAATCTAGGTTTTGCTGGAAGGGATGTTGTAGATGTCATTAAAGCCCCAAGTCAGTTAATTTCAGATATAAAGATTATCCAGGTAAGCATAATCCGATCACATGAGCTCTTTAAAGCAGAGGGTTTTCTCTGACTGGGAGCAGAAAGGAGCCAGAGGGATCTGAAGCATGACACAGTATGACACGCTGTGCTCTCCCGAAGATGCAGAGTCTATGTGGAGAGGAATGCAAGTGGCCTCTAGAAGCTGAGAGAGCCCCAGATTGACAACCAGCAAAGAATCAGGGACGTCAGTCCTACAACTGCAAGGAACTGAATTCTGTCAGTAACAGGAATAATTGTGGAAGAGGATCCTGAGCTCCAGAGAAGAACACAGCGGCCAGCACAGTGATTTCAGTCTGAGCAGAGACTCCAGCCATGCCCGGCTGAACTCGACCTGTGGAACTGGGAGCAAATATGTGGGTGTTAGGCTGATAATTTGTGCAACAATAGGAGACAAATACTGATGGTGTCTTAAAAGTGGAATCAAAAGTTAATTGAGGGGCTTCCCTGGTGGTGTAGTGGTTGAGAGTCCGCCTGCCGATGCAGGGGACACAGGTTCATGCCCCGGTCCGGGAAGATCCCACATGCCACGGAGCGGCTAGGCCCGTGAGCCATGGCCGCTGAGCCTGTGCGTCCGGAGCCTGTGCTCCGCAACGGGAGAGGCCACAACAGTGAGAGGCCCGCGTACCGCAAAAAAAAAAAAAAAAAAGTTAACTGAACTTAAAATCTTAGTTCTTTCAACAAATATGTATTGCCCATCTAGCCCAGGCCTGCTCCAGGCTTTGGGGACACAGTAGAGAATAATGAAATCACAAAATCTCTGCCCCCTTGGAGCTGACATTCTTTGTGGGCATGTGTTAGGAGGAGGCAGATGATAACAAAAAACATGTAAAACACGTATATCTGGTGATTTGTGAATGCTATGGAAAAAGAGAAGGCAGGGAAGAGGGTTAGAGAGAGAGAGGGAGAGAGAAAGAGAGAAAGTGTGTGTATGTGTGTGGGAGGTGATGTGTGGCTAGGGACACATGCGGCATGTGACTAAAGTCTTAAAGGGAATGAGCCGTACAGAAAGCTGGGGGAAGAGCATTCCAGGCGGAGGGAATAGCAAATGCAAAGGTCCTGAGGTGGGGACATACCTGGTGAGTCCAAGGAGATCTTAGGGCAGAATGAGCAGGGGGAGAGTGGTAGGAATTGAGGTCAGAAAGTTAATGGCATCCAGATCCTGCAAAGCCCCCCAAATGGTCATATCAATTACATCCCCTCTCTGCCATGTTTGAGGGAAACCCTCTCTCCACCCGTCCACCCTTGCCAATACCTGTTAGGATCAAAAGCCCATGGTTTGTCAGTTGGATGGATGAATAGTGGCGTCTCCTCTTTCTAATTTGCATTTCTGGGTCACTGGTGAGGTTGGGAATCTTTCCTGATCTCTGCTGGCCATGCGTACCACCTTTCCTTCCCCAGGACCACCCCCAGTTTGTGCATCTGTGTCTGTTATGAAGAAGAGGGTTTGGCATTTCTGTGTGTCTCTCCTAGGGGTACGGAGTCCAGAGAGGCTATGCCAGGCTTTCTATTCCATCACCTGTGGACAGACCCCCATTTATGCTCCAGCTGTAAATTCCCTCCTTTCCTGTCCCACCGAGGGCACCTAATCAGAATGCAATGAGTGAATCCGATGTTTCATAGGAATAACCTTGAATCTATTCGTACATACATTTGCAACATTTGACACTTTATTATTAGCAATAGATGACTTGGTAATACACCTCGCGACTGCTTGCAATGCAGCATATCTTGGTTGAGAACTGCTGGCAGAGCATGGGCAGAGGAAGGGTGCATGCATGTGTATGTGTTTAGATGTGCATATGTGTATGTGTGTGTGTGAATGTGTGCATGCAGATTTGTGTGTGTGTGAGTGTGTGTGTTTGCGTGTGTATGTGTGTGCCTATGTGTATGCAAGTTTGTTGTTTGTGCTTGTGTGTATGTAGGTTTGTGTGTGTTCAGTTTGTGTGCATGTGTGTGTGTTTGTGTGTGAGTGTGTTTGTGAGTGTGTGAGTGTATTTACGTGTCTGTGTGTGAGTGTGTGTGCAGTGAATGAGTTAGAGACAGAGCAGACCTTCATTGCTCCCCCCTCAGAGCCACAGGGTTACTCTCAGGCACCAGCCACTCCACCTGCCTCACCCACCTGCATGGAGAGACTTTGCAGCCTTGGAAGTCGAATCCCCAGGACCCTGGTTTAGTGTCCTCAGGGTTTCCCTCTGCTGCCAGCTGGGCCCCTTCCTGGGAGGTCTTCCCAGAGGACTCTCTTGGACCGGGACCCCCAAAAGGCCTTTGCCAGCTGCTGAGCACCTTGGCACACAGTCATGGCCATGTGAAGACAGAGGCAGAGACCGGGTGAGGCTTCTACAGGTGAAGAACAGCAAGGTGGCCAGCAAACCAGAAGCCCTAGAGGATGGAACAGATGCCTCGTCACAGCCTCAGTAGGAACGAGCCCTGACGACTCCTTGACCTTGGATTTCTGGCCTCCAGAACTGTGAAACAGTAAATGTCTGTTGTTTAAACTATCCAGTTTGTGGTACTTTGTTATCACAGCCCTAGGAAATGAATATGCAGAGAAATGCAAGCAGTTTGGAAGGGTGGAGTGTAGAGTTTGGGGTGAGGGCCTCTCAAGGACATGAAGAAAGAGCTAAGGGTCCTGCATTAGATTTAAAACATCAACTACCCAATCCCAGGAAGGGAGAGCTCTGAAGTGGGGGCCTCAGGGTCAGACTTGTGTTCAAATCCTGACTCTCCTGTGTGATCTTAGGCTGTTGACTTAACTTCTCTGAGCCTCAGAGCACCCATATTTCTTAAAAGCACCATGTTATCAATCAAGAATTTATTCCTAAGGCCCATTTTATGATGTAAAATGCTATAACTGATCAGGGACATCACACAAAATAGAACTCGATTATATGTTTCAACAGACAATTGTTGAGGATGTAAAGCAAGGCACTTGTCAGGACTGCCTGCAGCATTAAAAGATAGGGCTCCAAAGGCACACGGACTGGCAGCACTGCCTTCTTTTCCTGGTGACTCACCGTGTGGCCAGCAAAGGCATTCTGCATTCTCCCTTCAAGGGGTTCTTGGAACTGCCTTCAAAATTAGGGTCACCCGCTGGAAGGTATTGATGTCATTTTGACGTTCTTGTACGGGTTTGAAGGGCACAAACTTTTTGAATGGCAAGTGCTGGGGGTGTCATGGTTTCCATGGTGATGGGAGAAGCCAGTGCCAGCCCTGAAGGTGGTGAGAGGTGGGCAGTAAATACCCGGTTTGGTTTTTTTAACTTGGGGGGTGGGTCTTATTTGCAAGGAAAATGGTTTGAAAATTATATAAGAGGGAGAGTGGACCAAAATGTGTGTGGGGTCATCATTCCAGGCGACGTGTTAAGTGAGTTGAGGGTTCTTTTGTCCTCAGCAGCTTATATAATGAGCCCTGATGTGTGTCTCTGTGTCTGTCTGTGTCTCTGAGTGTATGTGTGTGTCTCTGTGTATGTGTTTGTGTGTGTGTGTGTGTGTATACATCTCTTGAGTGTATGTGTGTGTCTCTGTGTATGTGTTTGTGTGTGTATGTATTTCTACATGTCTCTGAGTGTATGGGTATGTGTTTGTATAGTGTGTACATGTGTGCATCTCTGTGTATGTATGTATGTGTATGTCTCTGTGTGCACAGATGTGTCTGTGTATCTGTATGCATGTGTATATTATATGTACATATCTGTGTGTATGCATATAGCTGTGTATATGTATATGTGTGTCTATGTGTGCTTGTAATTATGTATATGTGTGGATGTAATGTGCCTGTGTATCTGTGTGCCTCTCTCTGTGTGTATGTATGTGTGCATGTATGTGGGTCTTTGTGTGTTTATGAATGTGCCTCCATGTACCTATACATGTATGTGTATGTTACACATGTATATAGAAGCTGTCACATGTGTGCATCTGCTTGCACGTGTCTGTGCGTCTCTGTGTGTATGTACACGTGTATATGTGTGTTTGTATTTGTGTATATGTGTATATGTATATGCCCTGTGAGGCAAATTTTGACTCCTTCTAAGAAAAAGCTTTCTGGCAAAGTGCCTCAAAGAAGAAGGGCTGGGCTTCCCTGGTGGTGCAGTGGTTAAGAGTCCGCCTGCCGATGCAGGGGACACGGGTTCGTGCCCTGGTCCGGGAAGATCCCACATGCCGCGGAGCGGCTGGGCCCGTGAGCCATGGCCGCTGAGCCTGCGCGTCCGGAGCCTGTGCTCCGCAACGGGAGAGGCCATAACAGTGAGAGGCCCACGTACCACAAAAAAAAAAAAAAAAAAAAAAGAAGGGCTATGTCAAGACAGTGAGTCTCCCATCACTGGAGGAGATCAAGAAAAAGAGAGAGACTCAGGGATGGTGTATCATGTCAGATCATGGAAAGTGACATGAACCCCACTGAAATTGGCAGTGGAGGAAATATACTGGTTCTTGCGGTCAAGAAGAATTCTCAGGTAGTCCACAGAATTGAAGGAGGGGCTGCAGACACCATCCGTTCTGGAGGTTGGACCTGCTTCTCTGTGCTGGCTTCATTTTCTCCCACTGTTTGGTCCACATAATGGGGAGGATGGTGGCCATCAGTTCTGACTCCATATCCTCCCAGCTTAACAACCTTGACGGCAAGAGAATACCTCAAGGGAGGACTCTGATTGGCTCAGCTCGGGCTATATGCCCACCCCTAGAAGCAGTCAGTGTGGGTGTGGCCAGGTCTGACCTGGGTCCTATGTCCACATCAATGGTTGAGAGTAGCTTCTGTTACAGAAGTAGGGAATGGAGGAGAAAATGCTGGGCTTCTGAACTCCTTAGTTACTGTGATTCACTATGGATGCTGTAGGAGGGATTCAATATGAAATGAGAAGATGGACCCCCCCACCTCTAAGGTACTTGGGCAAATAATAGAGATGTTTAAAACACTTGGTAAAGGAATGTGTTAAGATTCATTCCAGCATCTCGGTTTTGTGATTTTAGTCCATCTTGTTGATACCTTGAAGCCAACTTGGCAACCAAGGATTGTTTTCTGAACAGCAGAGGTGCTGACCAGCCGGTGGTGCTATGTGTGGAGGACATATGGGGGTGGCCTCTGGCTACTGGCCACCTTGCTCCCCACCTCTCAGAGAAGACATCTCAACGCTGCAGCACCGTGGGTAGTCATTTAAAATTAACCGGGTGGTTATCAAATCATTCTCGCTTATTCTAGTTATTCCCTGAGCCTGTCTGCTACCCCTGCCGCACCCCCCCCCAACCCAAGAATTTTAATGAGTCAGTTATGAGAGAACAAGGTATAATGAGGGATAGCTGGGGGAGAAAGTGTCTACAGACTTCCTTGGAGCTCTTGCATGAGATTATTAGAGTTAAAACAACCATTTAAGAAGTGGAGGAAACAGTAAAAATATTTTATTATGTTTACTGGGTAGGTTGCCTCTTGCCCAGTTCCACATCTGGAAGAAAATACTACCTCATAGAATCCCAGGCTCTCTGCTCTCATCTCCACTCTGCACACCATGACCTGAGTAGTCTCATGAAAACACTCCTTGCTCAGAAATTTGTAATGCCTCTCTATTGCCCACAGCAGGATCCCAAGCCTAGGCTAAATGTGCTGTTATTCCCCACTCCTACACCCAAGGCAGACATCACTAATCAATTACAGAAAGTCTCAAACTCCTTCTGTGTGTTGCTAGCCATCAACTGGGGTTGACCACAAAAGGAAACCGATGTGCCTTGCCAGGTCTCCAGTGTCAAGTGAGCTGGCAGCAGAGTGTGGATGAACCCAGGACTTTCAACTCTTGATCCATTGCTTTGTTTGGGTTCTGGGTTAACACACAGACTCTAGAATTCAAATCATGGCTCTGCTAGTTACCGGCTCTAGGATCTTGGCCAAGTCACTTAACTTTTCCAAGCCTCGATTTCCTCATCTGTAAAATGGGTGTAACTCTATGCTTCCTCTTAGGGTTATTTCGAGGCATCAGTGAGGTGGTCCAAGTAAAGAAAACTCTTAATAGTACACAGTAAGCCTCCCAGGACACAGTGGCTGCTGCTAACCTCCTCCCCACACCCCCACCCAAATTTATATCCCTTTGAAGAAGCTGGAACCCAGGGGGATCTATGATCTCACACCTCTCAACGGCCAGAACTGGTCTCCAGGTACTAGTTTTAAAAAGATACCCAACTTCCTGGGAACTGTACATTCCTCCTCCCTCCTGGGAGCCCAAATTCCAAGAAATGCAGCTAAAATTGGCCCTCGAACAGCTTTTGCAGAGCACGTCGCAGCTTTTTTTGGGTCTAGAGAGCCAGTTTCCATGATGAAAGTGGCACAGAAGGAGAGACCCAGCTAAAAACAGCCACCGCCCAGACTGGTGTTAATAGGATGCAGCCTCCCCTTGTCGCTTCGGGGGTTTGGACGCTTCGACTTCCGCAGCAGGTCTCCCCATCACCACTAGGTGGCAGCATCGCAACGCGCGGCGGGGACCGCGCCCCAGGACCGTAACAAAGAGCCGCTTCTGAAAATGATGCCCATGCAATACTCACCAGCCACAAAATTCTCCCCTAAATTCTCCCCCTTTTATTTGGGGGCATTTATTTATTTGCATTGCAGGAGATACCCTGTGGAGGTGTCTCTTCTGAGGGCTGAGTTAGTGCTTTAGAAGCGAAGCTGAAGAATCATCTGAGCGCCGGTGTCCCAGCCCCCAGCCCACTGGACTTAGGACATTCCTTATGCCTTGGGTCCAGCGTCGTAATCGAAGAACTTCAAAACTACAGTTTTGAATTTTCCGGGAGAGGTGGCCTCGATTGGCAGAGAGAGCGCCAGCTTGGGATGCATGGTACTGCCTTGAGGGGCCCCTTGCTTCCCCCTCTGAGCTTGAGGGACGGAGTTTTGGCCCTGGAGTTCGCCTGCCTGTTCTCATGTCACTAAGTGTATGGCAGATGGGCCACTAGTGGAAACCCCTCCTGGCCCATAGTGAGGAGTAGCTGAGTCACAGATGTGAATGTCTTAGAACAGTGCTGCCACATCACAAGGACTCCAATCTTTGCTGCTTTTGCGCCTTTCTCAGTATCTCCAGCATCTGGCACATAATAGCCACTCAACAAATTGTAAGTTAAAGAGCCTCACTGCACTTGTTTGGGAGACAACGGTGGCAAGGGGGAGGCTGGAACCATCTCCCAGGCTTCCCTTCTTAGAGTGTGGTCCTGGGCTGGCAGCGTGGGTAACATGGGTGCTTGTTAGAAATGCAGTGACTTGGCCCCCGTCCAAGCCACCAAACCAGAATCTTCCTTCACAGCATCTCCAAGGCTTTTGTGGCACATCGAAGTTGGAGGACATGGCTCTGAGGTACCTTTCGCCCCAGGGACCTGGGATTCAGCCCCAGGAAGCTGGGATTCAGCCCCAGGAAGCTGAGATTCACCCCAGGGAGCTGGGATTCACTCCCAGCCCTGAGCAAGCTCCATCTCCCAGATTTGCATCTTGCAGCACAGCAGCCCTCAGCAAGGCCCTGTATTCTAACCTTTTCTTGAATGTCTTCTCCAGCTGCCTGGGTGCTCAGGTGTGACGGAGGCAACAAGCTGCTGTGGGTCCGGCTCTGCTCCACACGCTTCCCCGAGCTCCCAGGTCCGGCTCCCCACCCGTCCACAGATTGCCCCAGCTCCCCTGCCTTAGGCCACAGCATCCTCCCCATCACCCCAGGGACCAGAAACACTTAGCAAGTCTCCTCTCGCCCTCCCTACCCTTAGCCCTGTGGATCGTCACCAAAGCATATGCCCCCTGCCAGGCTTCCTCTGCAGTTGCTTGCTCTGGTTCTTTGTCGTTCAGCTCTCTTGGGAACCATCCCCACATCCCCTAACTGTCCCCCACCATCAGCCCTCTCCCCAGCTCCTGATCTCACCTCTCACACCTCTGCCAAGTTACCGGCCTCGGCCGCTTTCACTCTGCCGTCCCAGGTCCTGCACCAGCTCCGCACTGCCGAGTCAAGGTCTCCCTTCGTTTGCCTGGTGGCCAAGGCCTCCTGTGGCCTCTTCCCAACCTCTGATCCACCTTTGTGGCTGCATCTCAGCTTCTTTCCCCTCGTCCTCACTCAGATCGGGTCACAACCCGTGGGCCGAATCCACCCTCAGCCTGTCGCTGTGGATAAAGTTTGGTTGGCACAGAGGGATGTCCATTTGTCTACCAATTGTCCGTGGTGCTTTCCCGTTTTTACAAGGGCAGAATCGAGTCACTGCAACAGACACAGCACAGCCTGGAAAGCCTAAAATATTTACCATCTGGCCCTTTTCAGAGCATTGCCAGCCTCTCTTCTAGATCCAGCCCAAGGGCACGACAGGCTTCGGGCCCCTCATACACACGCCAGCCTGTTACAGCTCCCAGGCCCTCGCCCGTTTCTGCTGCTGGAGATCCTGCCCCAAAGCAGCCGAGTCCGGCGTTCCTTCAGTAAGAGTTCACGGAGGACCAGACGGGTGCCTGGCTTGCCGGGTGCTGGGACGAAGTCCTTGTCTCAGCTCACGTGTGGTTGACACAGGCTGTCATCAGAAGCACCTTGGACCTTTAAAGTAACATCTCCAGGCCTCTCGTTTTATTATTTTGATGTCTTGACAGCCTTGAGGCCAGGTGCCTGCCCTTCGCACTCAGCTAAGTCACACAGTGCACGTCATTATAGCTCATGTGACCAAAGGAATGGATTTCTCTCTCTGTTTCTGGTTTTCACCCTGGGGACTAGACTTCATCTCCCCCATGCTTCCAGCTGCTTCTGGAATCCCATTTTGGGCCAATACTATATGTATCAGTGCTTCTCGAACTTTGACGTGTACCGGAATCACCCAAAGATCTTGTTAGAATGCAGAGGCTGATTCTGTAGGTCTGGGATGGAGACTGAGACGCTCCATTTCTGGATAAGGCTGTTACTGCTGGTCCACGGATCACACTTTGAGTATTGAGTATTGGTTCGCACCTCTCACTTCATCCTACGATCACTTGGGGGCTTTTGAATGCTCATGTCTGGGCCCAGGCCAATCGAATTGCTGTAGGGGGTGAGTTAGGGCCCAGCCTTTCTGGGTGGTTTTAAATGTAGAGCCAGCATGAAACTTTGACCTAGAACCACCGGCCTAGAACTATGAAGCTTCTTTCTGAACATCCTCCCCTTCACATCACTGCCGTCGACAGCAACAGGGCTCAACGTTCTCAGGCCAGCAGCGTCCACATCACCTGGGAACATGTTAGAAAGGCAGAGCCTCAGGTTCTGCTCCAGAGCTGCTGAATCAGAAACTCCGGGGTGGGGTCAGGCAATCTGGTTTTTTTTTGCGGTACGCGGGCCTCTCACTGCTGTGGCCTCTCCCATTGCGGAGCACAGGCTCCAGACGCGCAGCCCAGCGGCCATGGCTCATGGGCCCAGCCGCTCCGCGGCATGTGGGATCCTCCCGGACCGGGGCACGAACCTGTGTCCCCTGCATCGGCAGGCGGACTCTCAACCACTGCGCCACCAGGGAGGCCCGGGCAATCTTTTTTTTAATAAGCCCTCCAGGGAATCCAGAGGCCACACAGGTTCGAGAACCACTGTCCTAGAAATGTCTGACCTTGGGTCCACCCTCAGCTCCTAACTGGTCTTCCTGCTTCTGGCCACACGCCCATCCGATCCAGTCTTTATTCTGTAGTGATAGTGACTTTGCAGAAAGGTCAATTCGACTAGATCACTCATGTGCATAGAACATTCTAAGGCTCCCCACTGCCCTCAAACCCATGTCCGCCCACCTCCCACTGCAGGAACATGGAGCCACAGATGGTTTCCCCTTTCACATTGCGGGGTTCACAGGTGCTGAGTCTCGGAGGACAAAAGTCAAAGGAGAGGAGTCATTCTCTTTTCTGTTTCTCTCTTCTGTTGACCAAGGCACAGGGCTTTTTCTGATCTAAAGAGATTTTGTGACCTTCTCTGTTAACCACAAAGCCCCCGTTCTCCGGAACTCCCTGCTACTTTGTTACTGGAAAGTGGGGCAAAAACTCTGGCTCTTTCGTCTTTTGATCACGTTACCCTTCAAGCTACTAGCAGAAGTTTTGGGGCCTAAGTGCAGGGGAAACCCGTCTCTATGATTAGCACCCTGGCTCCCTCTTCTCTCCCATTAGCTCCGGTGGTTCGCAACCTTGTTTGCTCACTGGAATCACCTGGGCGTTTATAAAGATACTGATGTCTGGGTCCCCTGCCCAGAGATTCTGTTTTAATTGGTTTTGGGGGCAGCCTGGGTATTGGGGTTTTAAAAGCAGCCCACCCCCATCCCTGAAGATCCCAAGGAACAGCTAAGGTTGAGAACTTCTGAATTTGGCAAGAGATCTGTTATTTGAGTCCAGAAAGCCTATTTAATAAGGGACGGAAAAATTGTTTCCTTTGCTTGAGGAATTATGTGTCTCTGGGTCCAAGTGTCTGAGCCCCAGCGCTGATGCCAATTTGACACAAGGCCGTGGGCGTCTAGATCCTGGAGGCATTCACTCAAGCCCACCCAAAGGGGTAGGGGTTGGATCTAACAGTAATTGCATCCCACACACATTCACTCTTTAAATCGTACCTGACCATGTAGGTATTATTATCTTGATATCACAGACTAGGAAACTGGGGTTTGGAAAGCTTTTTTAAAAGCTACCTTTCATTAAGAACTTTAAACTGTGCTAAGTGCTTTACATCCATTTCCTTAGTAAATTATCAAATGAGAGATAGAGATCTTCTTCATCAGTGAAGAAGTCCAGGCTCAGAGAAGCAGAGTTACATGACAAAGGTCACACAGCTCTTAGAGACAAATAAACTTGTATTTGAGATCCTTTTTTAAAATAACCCCAAACCCTGGTTTCCCAGCCCTCTCTCTCCTTCATCTGCAACATTAAGCAAACATTAAAAAAAAAACCCAACCCCCCCCCAAACAACCAAACCTGTTAAGGTGAACACAAGGAATCTGCAACTTGGTGTCCCATCATCTGTATGCAAACTTCACCTTACCAGTTTCAGCTGTCAGGAGAGAGTCTAATCCTCATTTGAGGACACGTTCAAAGTTGTGTTAGTAAAAATTACTTTGTGTAATGAACTCTTAGATCAGTTCTCATTGAAATGAGCTGGAATTAGATTTTTGCTCTTCCCATATGTAATGCTTTCAATTCGATGATGAATTACCAGAGTCAGCAGCTATCTGCCATCTCAATGCCATGCACGGATAGTTACAGCTTTCTTGTTTGCTGGTCCTTTGCAGAGGCAAAGCACGCTTACTGGAGTGAGTTTTTTAATTTATGAGGGCTGTTTGATAGAGGCTTTTTTCTTTATTCAGGGGGAATTTGCCATTTTAACATTTAGATTCATTTGTTTTCAAAATCTCTTGTGGGTCACTGTGTGAATATTAATGACGATATGCCCATATTATTTGTGTGACTTAGGGCAAGCCGTGTCACCTCCCTGGGTTTTCCGTTTCCTCATCTTTGAAATGAAAGGATTGACTCAGGTTGCTGTTTGCCCAAATTCCGTAGATCTGAAGGTGTTAAGAAAAAGAATTAGAGAAATATTGGGCTCCACGAAGTCAGGATTTCTGCCTTTCCAATGGGAACTGCTCCTTTATTCTGTGTGTTTCTGCCCCAGCCCATAAAGTAAGGACTCATCCTAACACACCTGCCCTCTCAAGCAAGTGGGGAAGCAGCTTTGACCCCGAGCTGCCTGTTTCTCAAGGGAAGAAGAATGAGTCATAACCAGGGAGATGAGGAAGGCTTGTCATTCCTTGGACCCTTTGCACAGTCTGGGGACACAAAATCCAAGGGCTGCCCTGGACACCCAAGGTCATTTCTTCCTGCAACCGGCAAAGGTGGAAGAAGCACTGCATTGTATATCGTAAAGTTATTTGATGAGGTGCCTGTACTCTTTGCATTGTGTCATCCTGGTGAAGTGAATGTTTTACCATTCTGAGGTCACCCTCTCAATCCCAATCGTTCTTTTTTTGACTTAAAGATCATTTTGTCTGGTACTAAATAATATGGCCACTCCACCTTTATTTTGCTAGTATTTGCCTGATGTATCTTTGTTGTCCCTCCCGTTACTTCCAATCTTTCTATGTTTTTATGTTTTAGCTTTTTTTTTTTTTTTTGGTAGCAGATAGATGGATTTTTCCCCAGTCCAATCTGATAATCTCATGAATTGGGATGGTTATTCCATTTACAGTCATTGTGAATATTAATATAATTGGACTTGTTTCTCTCATTTTAACTTCTTTGAATTCTATTTGTCCTGTTTCATATATATATATAATTTTATATTATATACATTTTATATGTTAATATAAAATATATTTATATAAATACATTATACATTTTAATTATTATACTATATATTTTATTACATATAATAATATCACATATGCAATCACATATCACAATATGCAATATTATAATTAAAATATTTATAATTTTTTCTTTTCAGGTCTGTAAAAACTAAGATTTTTTTCATATTACTTTTTTTCTCTCTCGGGATGAAAGTTATAGCCTCTGTTTTTAAACAGTTAACTTTGAAATTTACTGTGCACATGAAATGTCCTAATCTTTTTATTTATTTATTTATTTATTTATGGCTGTGTTGGGTCATCGTTTCTGTGCGAGGGCTTTCTCTAGTTGTGGCAAGCGGGGGCCACTCTTCATCGGGGTGCACGGGCCTCTCACTATCGCGGCCTCTCTTGTTGCGGAGCACAGGCTCCAGATGCGCAGGCTCAGTAGTTGTGGCTCACGGGCTTAGTCGCTCCGTGGCACGCGGGATCTTCCTGGACCAGGGCTCGAACCCGTGTCCCCTGCATCGGCAGGCAGACTCTCAACCACAGCGCCACCAGGGAAGCCCTGAAATGTCCTAATCTTAATGTGGATACCTTGACTGTCGCCACCTCCCTTCTCTGCCTGAACATACAAAGATGATGCAGTATTTTAACCGGAGTCATTTCCCTGCTAACTTACATGCTCTCATGGCTCAGGATTTTAGTTCGGTCTTTTCATTAAACCTACCCGTTAGGCAGTTATTTTCACTTTATGAAAACGACTCTCCAGACTTACCCAGGTGTTATCTCCCGCCCCACTATGCCATTTCTTTTTGTATCTCAGACCTTCTTACCCCGGGTCATTTTCATTCTTCCTGAACGATATCCTTTAGAAGTTCTTTTAGTTCGTCTACTGGTGGTTAAGGCTTTTAGCTTTTGTTCTTCTGAAAGATGCCCTATTTTGCATTTGTTCTTGAGATATAGTTAAATATGTCCCTATAGACTGAATGTTTGTGTTCTCCTCAAATTCTTATTTTGAAACCCAGTCCCCAGTGGGAGAGTGTTAGGAGGTGGGGCCTTTGGGAGGTGATTAGGTCATGAGGGTAGAGCCCCCAAGAATGGGATTAGTGCCCTTATAAAGGAGGCCCCAGAGAGCCCCCTCAGCCTTTCTGTCATGTGAGGACACAGCAGGAAGATGAACAAGGAAGCTGTATTTATATTTCTAGGATATCTTCCATTTACACTGGACATTAGCCCCAAAATTCCTGCTAGCCCTTGTGAGACAGTAACTTACAGTTAAATACCGACTATCATAAGGGTAAATGTGTGAGGGAGGAAATGGATGTGGCTGAGGGGCTGAGGCTTCGGATGACCACAGAACGGGACTGGTGGAAGATGGGAGGCTGTGGGGAGAGCAAGGGGCCAGGAGTTCCCTCTGCTATATTCATGGAACATTTGCAAGTGCATTATGCTGAGGTGGGCTGGGGAATCCTGTTTTCCAGCAGCCTCAGCACTTCACCAGGAGGCTGGGAATGTGGAGAGAGGATGATTTGTTTTCTGAGTTTCCCATATGGCTGGAACTGTTCTACGTGCCATGGAGGCATACTCCCTTCTCTCCTGGAGCTGACATTCTGTCGGAGGAGATGACAATTTTAAGGAATTAAATAAATAAATAAAGATAATTTTAGATGGTTGTAGGGTCAGTGGAGCCGAGTGCGGCAGCAAGAGGGATGGTTAGATGGATGATAAATAGAGGCATCTCAGATGTGGGGTTTTGAGCTGGAACTTGCAGGAGGGGGGTGCTTGGCTTTGCAGAGAGCGAGGAAAGGGTGGTCCTGGCAGACAGAGCAGTGAAGGTAAGACAAGGAGGTGAAGGTGAAGGCCCTGAGGTGGGAGGAGTACTCACAACCAAGTGTCAGGAGGAGGCCCTGGCTATATTAGTTACCTCTTCCTTAGTAACAAATTACCACAATCTTGGCCATTTAAAACAGCCCTGGCTTATTATCTGGTAGAGGGTCAGAGGGTCAGGCATTTGATCACAGCTTAGCCAGGTCCCCTGCTCAGGGTCTCACTAGGCTGCATTCAGATGGCATTTTTGTCTCAAGGTTCAACTGGGGAAGGATCTGTTTCCAACCTCATTCAGGCTGTTGGTGGCATCTGTTTCCTTAAGGATACGTGACTGAGGACCCTGGCTTTTTGCTGGCTGTTAGCTGGAGGTTACTCTCGGGTCCTAGAGTCTGAAGTTCCTAGAGTGCCTCTGCAGCCCTTTGCCGTATGTCTACACGACTGTCTACATCGTCAAGCCAGCAAGGAGGACTTCTCAGCTCAGGGAGATCCCAGTCCTTCTTGTAAGGGCTTTCACCTGATTAAGCCAGGCCCACCGATGGTGATCTCCCTTTTGAGGAAGTCAGAGTCAACATTTGGGACCTTATCTTACCACAAGATCTTACTTCACTGTTGCCCTAGTCTACTGGCCAAGGCAAGTCCCACCCATCCTTAAAGGGAGGCAGTTGTACTGGCTGTGAGTATCAGGGGGCCCCATTGTAGAATTCTGCCCACTGCAGGCATATTGTGAGTAAGAATGGGAGCCGTATGGCAAGTGCTGCTGGTTGCCTGCTCAATATTTAATACTCCCTTTCTTCTTTGTCAATAAAACCCTGATTTTGTTCAGAAGGCAAGGGGCACATCTAAGCAGACTTGGCTTCCCAGGCCCCCTAGAGGCTACCATTGTGATGTGGCATAGTTCTGGCCAATGACTTGTAAGTTGCAATCTAAAGAGAAGTTATCATTTTCCTGATAAAAAGGGACAGACTGAACTGGCATGTGCTTTTTCTCCTTCGCTTCTTTTCCTTCTGTCCTCCTGGAACTTGGACACGAAGCCTGGAGGTGGAGCAGCCATCTTGTGACCAAGAGGCTTCTTATTTTCTGAGGATGGCTGAGCAGGAAGGTAGAAGGATCCTGGGATTCCAAGGGGATTTTGGAGCTTCTTTGGACCACTCTTGGACTTCTTATCATGTGAGAAAAATATGCCCCTGTTTGGTTATGCAAATTATTTAAGTTTCTATTACATGTAGCCAAATGTAATCCTAACATACAACGATATAAGGCAAAATCAGGTTGGACACATTGCAGAGTGTTGGCTTTATTACGAGTTAAATGGGAAGATGTTGAAGGTTTTTAATCAGATGGGTGCCTGGATTCATTTATGTCTTGGAAAAATCTGCCTTCTTCCAAAGAATGAGCTGTTCGATGGGGTATGTGTGCAAGGTTGAAAGTGGAGGCTCAGAGAAGGTGAGTAAGTCACCCAAGGTAACAGAGCGAGAGAAGGACAGAAATGGGATCCAGACTGCATGTTTGTCTGACTTTGGCTGTTGTCTCTGATTTTAATCAAGGGCTTTGTCTCCCTGCTGTTGCTGGAGGAGCCCAAAACTGCCTCTTCTCTCGATTTATCTCTGGAGTCCCATTCTCTGAAAAAATGATTTTCACAATCATAAAAGAGAAATGCATTGTGGGTCTGGAAATTTTTCCAGATCAATCTGGGCCAACCTAATTAAAACTAAACTAATGAAAGAAAGATGTGTATGTAAATATGTGTGTGTGTGTGTGTGTGTGTGTGTGTGTGTGTGTGTGTGAACTTTCCTGTCTGTTATGATTTGCTTACAATTTCTTTTTAAGTCCCTATTGACTAATGCCCACCTGCTACTAAATTACTAAAGGTTGGAAGTAAAAATGATTTCAGCATTATAATCAGAGCTCTAATCAGCTCCAACTGATGCTGAATGCTAAATGAGCTTGAAATAGGGCACCTCCCTTGGACATGGTATTGAATTTCATCCAGGGGTGTCCAAGGAAATCACACAAAATTTGACATGTTGAAGTGGTGTAGCGGCAAAGTGCCACTATTCACTATTGTATCGTGAAGGAGGAGGTCTGGGCTCTGGCTCCCAGTCCCGATTCACGAGGTGACCATGGGGCAGTCACTTTCCCTCTCTGATCCTCTGTATCCCCATCTTCCAAGTGGTGCTCTCTTGCCAGAGCGAAGGTTTTCAATCTGTGTTCCCCAGAGTCCTGGGGTTTCAGGGCTGCTCCTGAGAAACGGGTTTGCCTCTATGGGTCACTTGAGTCTGGGACTGAAAGCTGGTTAGAGGAGGACAAGGAGTTTCAGAGGTAGAACCCACAACCTTGTCCCTGAGAGAGCTCACTTTCCATCATGACGCCACTGTTTTGTTCCAGAGGAGGGGACAGGTGAGGAGAACCAAGCTCTGTAATTCATGGAGAAAAACATCTGCTCTAATTAGATCCATCATGGGTGGGCAGGTGGCCTCTCTCCAGTCTTCCTGGGGGAGCTGGAAGCTAGCCATTTGCTCACATCCCATGAACAAAGAAACCTTTGCCCTCTTGGATCCTTGGGCAAAGCTGACTTGGTGAGTCAGGGAGAGTTGGGGCAATCTCTAGAGAAGAGAAGTGAGGAAATGATGGAGAGACGCAGTGAGAGGGCTGGGAAGAAACATTCTAGGGCGTGGAACCATTAAGGTTCCCTGGAAGAGGGAACCCTGAGGCGTGGAGGTGGGGAAGATGTGGGGACCGACTTCTATAGGATACTAGCTGTTGAGAGTTCTGAGGGTATTATTTATTTCCTTCATAACTTCAGTCCAGTCACTTCAACCCAACCCAACACAACCCAACCCAACCTAATCCAATCTGCCCGTCCATCCATCCACCCACCTACCCATCCATCCACCTATCCATCCATCCATCCACCCACTTACCCATCCATCCACCTATCCATCCATCCATCCATCCATCCATCCGTCCATCCACCTACCCATCCATCCACCTATCTATCCATCCATCCACCTACCCATCTGTCCACCTATCCATCCATCCATCCACCTACCCATCCATCCACCTATCCATCCATCCATCCATCCATCCATCCACCCATCCATCCACCTATCCATCCATCCATCCATCCATCCATCCATCCATCCATCCATCCATCCACCTACCCATCCATCCACCTATCCATCCATCCATCCATCCATCCATCCATCCATCCATCCATCCATCGATCCATCCATTCACCTACCCATCTATCCACCTATCCATCCATCCATCCATCCATCCATCCACCCACCTACCCATCCATCCACCTATCCATCCATCCATCCATCCATCCATCCATCCATCCATCCATCCATCCATCTATCCACCTATCCATTCATTTCTACACTCATGCATTCACCTACCCACTGGTCCACCCATCCATGCATTCACTCATTTGGTTCAACCACCTCCTTTTCCCGCCTCTGCCTTACTCATTTCTTCTTTCAACCATTCCATAAACATTTGTGGGGCACCTACTCCGTACCTGGGAATGTAGAGGGGCATGAAGTCTTCAGGGAGCTCATAGTCCCAGTGCTGTAAACAGATGTGCAGGCGAGTTTGAGAAGTGATTGTAATACAAGGATGAGCAAAGTGCTGTTACAGTTTGGAACAGGGACGTACTATGTAGAGAAGTGGATCAGAGAAGGCTTCAAGGAGGCAGTGACGTAGGAACTAGTTCCTGAAAGAGGAGCTTCAGTTTATTGGCTGGACAGGTGGAGCAAGGGTTTATTTCTTGGGATTCTGCTGATTTGAGGAGCTGAGGCCATGCGTATCCTTTAGAGATGATATACCCACCTTCCAAGCCTCAAGAAATTCTGAATTATTCAGTTCAAATTTCTAGGCTGATGAAATTCAGGTTTAATTCAACAACTGATTGTTCTTATTCAAAACATTGGAGGGGAAAAAAACTATTCAAGGAAAAATGGTAGAAGCTCATAGCAGGAAGTTACCTTCATCAAACCTCTTTGTGTGCATCTCCTGCAACTGAGAACCCAGCTATTCATTTTGCTCAGAGGCCAGGAGGGTGTGTGTGTGTATGTTTCTGGACTGATTTTGCTTCAGATAACAGACTGTGTCTTAGCGTTTGGTACCATCTTGCTGATGTGTGTCTTTTGTGCCAGCACTGTCACATGGTCAGAGAGCTTAACACTTAGACGCACTCAACAACCATCAAATATTCATTGAGCTGCTTCTGTCTTCCAGGCTCGGCACTAGATGTTGGTGGCCATACACTAACGAACCAGGCAGGATTCTTGCCCTTAGAAAACCCACAGTCTAGAGCAAGGGGCAGCAAACTTTTCCCACAAAGGGCCAGATAATATTTTAGGCTTTGCTGGCCATACGATCTCTGTGGCTGCTATTCATTTCTGCTGTTGAATTTCAAAAGCAGCCTTAGAAAGTCTGTCCAAGAGTGGGCATGGTTGTTCCAAGAAAACTTCATTTACCAAAACAGATTTGGCCCCCAGCTGTAGTTTCCTGATCTTTGCCTAGTGGGGGAGACACATGAGAAACTAGACAATGATAAATTATTGAAGTAAGCGCCACCAAGCGGGTAAACACAGCATTCAGAGCAGTCCGCAGTGCGGAAGACTGCCTGGAGGAGGTGATGTGTGGTCTTAGACCTGAGAGGTGAGCGGAGGGGGCAGGGTGAAGAGGCTGGGGGTGGGGCGTGGTGGGGAGGGCCCTCCAGGCACAGAGGATTGTATGCAAAGAAGCTTGAAGATGGAAGGAGATACGTGTGTCTAGGGAGAGGGGCTGGGGGCCCTTCTGAAGGGGTTGGCCAGGTGAACAGGGCATAGTAGGGAAGGATCTTGTAGGAGCAGGACGTGGCTCACTGTGGCAGGTTTTTAGCGCCTTGTTTTATTTTGTCTTATTTTAAAAGACCCAGCACTCCCATCTAAGCAGGCGTCGGGGCGCTCCCAGAGCAGGACACGCAGGTCTTCACAGGGTGGCTTTGTCATCCTCTTCCCTTGATCTGTGAGGGCCCCCAGGCAGCTCGAGGGCTGGTCCAAGAGGCAGGTCACTTGGTAAGAGGTTTTAACTGCAGAATAGAAGCCATAGTGGAGGGAGAAATAGAAACAAAACCAAAGCAGGCATTAACGTGGAGCTGGGACAATTAACGGATGCTTATTTACCAAAGCTCTGTACTCATGGGTATTGGCGAGAGAGAGGATTAAATGCTATAATGTGTATGAATTTCTGCCTTGTACACGCTTGAGTGTAATACAAGCTAAGATGCTCTAATGCTCCTCTCCTCTCCCCTGGTCCTTTCCTTTCTCCTCTGTTCCTCTCCCTTTCCCTCCCCTCCCTTTCTCTATGCTGTCCTTGTAAACCAGGATTAAGCAGTGTTCTTTGCTTTCTAGAACCTTTGGTAGAAACTGGTATAGAGCAGCATGATTAAAGATACGTGTGTTTTTGTTTTTGTTTTGCTGCGCTGCGCAGCTTGCGGGATCTTAGTTCACCAACCAGGGATCGGACCCGTGCCCTTGGCAGTGAAAGCGCGGCAGTCCTAACCACTGGACTGCCAGGAAATTCCCACGGTTAAAGATATGAATCCCTAGGAGAAACAAACCTTGGTTTGAATCCTGGCTGTCGCATTTACTAACAAGCTACTTCACTTCGCTAAGGACCATCTTTCTCCTCTTTAAAAGGAGGATCCTGGGCTTCCCTGGTGGCACAGTGGTTGAGAGTCCGCCTACCGATGCAGGGGACGCGGGTTCGTGCCCCGGTCCGGGAGTATCCCACATGCTGCGGAGCGGCTAGGCCCGTGAGCCATGGCCGCTGAGCCTGCGCGTCGGGAGCCTGCGCGTCGGGAGCCTGTGCTCCGCAACGGGAGAGGCTACAACAGTGAGAGGCCCGCGTACCGCAAAAAAAAATTTAAAAAAATAAAATGAGGATCCTGTTTATACCTCTCTCATGGTTTATTGGGATAACCCATGTGAAATGTTTATTAGTGCTGTGCTTGGCAAGAGTGTTATTGTGATTTGTTTTAAATTTTGGGACCTGGCACATAGTAGGTGCTTAGCAAATGTTTGTTGAATGACTGTATGATGGCTTATGTAGTATGCAAAACATAGTATTTTTAGATAATAGAACTACAAACCTTAGTTTGCCAGTTGGCATATTGCTTATAGGACAGCTCTCCTTGGATTATAGACAAGGTGGTCCCATTGAGTCCTCATCCTCTTTTCCCCAATTCTGTGGATTCTATTTTAGAAAAGTCACTTAAGTCAAAGTTCCCTTTTTATTCCTGCTGCCAAGACCTTGGTTCATCATACCTTGTCTGAACTCTTGCCAGCAAGGTCCATTTTCCAGCCATTGGTCTTTTTCTACCCCACCCATTCACCCAACTGTGGACAGATTGATGGTCCTAAAAATAAAAATGGTCTGTATCCTCTGCTTAATAAAAGATGTTGATGACACTCTGATGTCTAAATTTTAGAGTGTGACCTCAGGTCCTTCACCAGTCTGGTCTGCTGATGCTTCTAGTCAGTGGTTCCCAAATGGGGGTGATTTTGCACCTCCACCTCCAGGGGACATTTGGCAATGTTTCAAGACGTTTTTGGTTGTCACACCTCGGGGGTGTGTGTGTGTGTGCCGTTGGCATCCAGTGGGTAGAGGTCAGGGATGCTGCTAGACATCTTACCATGTACAGGACAGCCATAACACAAAATTATGTGCCCCCAATTATCAATTAGTGTTGAGGCTGATAAGCCCTGTTTTATTCCCATCTTTCCACCATCCACGGCACCATCCTGACCCTCTCATTAACTTCTGAACATGCCTCCCTCTTTTTGCATCTCTGATTCCTTTTTTCTGGATTACTCTTTGTTTCTCTTTTTGCCCTGACACCCTCTTATTCACCCTTGAGACCAATTTCATATGTCTCTCCTTCCAGGAAGACTTGTAGGAACGAATTGCTTCTTTCTTTTGGAGCCCACAGCCTTTACGACATTATAGTGTTGTAAGTATTATTATTACAGAATCTATGTCATGTTCCACCCCAGTCCATTTCCAGGCTTCTTTAGTATCGAGTCTTGTTTCTTCCCTTTTCCCAATATCGTAAGTGTTTTTTGGATGAATGAGTAAAATAATCAGGAAATAAGTGTTCAAAAGATTTACTCTAAGGTCCCACGCTCTTTTGAGAGAAATACTCTGGAATGACGTGTTAACACACACATATCTCCCTTTCTTTCTCATCTCACCCATCTTCCGGATAAATTTTATGCAGACAAACTTCAAACTTTTCTGAAACTCAGACATGATTTGTGTTCGTTCAATTTCATATCTTCAGCACTTTCGCAGTCAGTAATGTTTTCCATTTTGCAGTAAATCTATGGATGTGGCTTGAACACAATTTTCTTCGGTCCCACCCCGTGACACATTTACTGCCACCCACCAAGGGTCTTCTTTTATGGGAATGGAAACGAATGCTTCCCGCGTATATCTGCCGACGTCTCATTCACATTCAGACCACGATTGTATCTTATTCGAACTGCATTGTCCCGCCTTGTGGGAGCAGTCGAGGTCCAGTGAACCCAGGGATCCGGATTCGTCTTTACCATTGCTGTGTCTCTAATGAGGCACATGGCACCTGGCACCATAACCTGGTGCTCAGTGGAAACCTGTTGAATGAATACGAAACATATGGGCTGTTCTAAAGCTTTGGTTTGCCAGACCAAGATCTGAGATCACAGGGAGAAGTAGTGGAATGAGCACAGACTTTGGGTCACGCAAACTTGGGGTCTAGACCCATATGTACCATTTACTATCCATGTGCCCTTGGGCACACTGGCCTTTTTAAGCCTCACTTTCTTAATTTTTCTCATGGGCCTAATTTGCATCTATCTCCCAGATTTTTGTGCCGAGTAAACCGATTAGCATGCAGTAGGGTATTCAGTAAGTGGCATCTATTAATAATAACAGGACAACCACGTGGTGTGGATCATTCTGTAACAGGCAGCAGCCAATCTGACTACATGCTGGATCTGTTTCTTTTACTTTTTTTTTTTTTATCTTTTTGGCTGCATTGGGTCTTCGTTGCTGTGCGCGGGCTTTCTCTAGTTGCGGTGAGCAGGAGCTACTCTTCGTTGTGGTGCGTGGGCTTCTCATTGCAGTGGCTTCTCTTGTTGCGGAGCACAGGCTCTAGGCGCACAGGCTTCAGTAGTTGTGGCACGTGGGCTCAGTAGTTGTGGCGCACGGGCTTAGCTGCTCCGCGGCATGTGGGATCTTCCTGGACCAGGGATCGAACCCGTGTCCCCTGCATTGGCGGGCGGAGTCTTAACCACTGCACCACCAGGGAAGTCCCTGTTTCTTTTACTTTAACCTTTGCTTTCCTCTGCTTTTGTTCACTAAAAGGATACTGTCTATACATAATGGCCTGCCTCGGGGAACCCTGCCCCTCTGCCTGAATGTTAAACCAAAGTGCCTTTGTTCAGGTAAACGTCCAGACCCTGTCCGTGTGGATGGCTACAAGAAAGAAGAAATTAACACATCCCCGCCCTGAGGCTGGCCATTCCAAGTGATATTTGTAAAATGTATGGCCTTTTTACTTGCCTTCCTCATCTCCTCCCCCTCTCTGTGCTATAAAAGAAACTGTCATCCAAACCCGGATAAGATGGTTTTTCGTAGACACTAGTCTGCCATCTTCTCTGTCTGCTGGCTTTCCAGTATTCCTTGCCTCAACACCTCTTCTCTGATTCATTGGCCTGTCCTGCGGCGAGCTTGGACTCGGGAACAATTCCACGTAATTGGTCAGATATTGAGGGCCATTCAGGTAACTGCACAATCACTACTATGGGTAGAGATTTTTCTAGACCGTCCTGCAGGGTATTATTTTTCTTTCTCAGGATTCCCCCCCACCTCCCCATTTGGGTCCCAATCACATCGGTCTAAACCGCAATTGCAGACAGAAGCTCAAGCCAGTTCGTGGTGCGTATTCAATGAGTGGCACAGGAACCCTGGGTGTTGGAGGCATCAGGGAACTTCGAAAAGCCCTGATTCATCACCCTCAGTGTACAGAGAAACCTGAGGCTCGGAGAGGCTAAGTAACTGGCCCCTGGTCACACAGTGAGTCAGTGGCAAAGCCCCAACTTGATCTAAGTTCTCCCGACTTCCAAGCCCTTGTTCTTTTTTTGCACCGAGAGGCCAGTGGCTTACATTTAGTGCTTTAATGGTCAAAGCACAAATGCTATTATAGTTGAGCCTATAGAGACCCACACAGCATTGCTTTCTGCAGCATTAAATTAAGTTCGTGATTCAGCTCTTTGAAGCCTGACGGCTTCTCATGAGAAGGGGACGTGCAGGAGAAGCGTTTCCAGAAGGGTTTTCTCAGAGCAATGCCCTTAGCAAAGCAGCTGCGGCCCTGGCTCAGACGTCCTTGGGCTGCAAGGTCGGCTTCTGATACACAAGACTTCGATGGTGGAGCTGCTTCCCTGCAGGAAAACACCTGGAGTGAGCCCAGCCCCAGGGCACGTGGTTCCCCTCGGCCACATCCTCAGTCTTTCTTCTGCGATGGGGGAGCACTTTATGCTCAGGGTCTGTGCTGAGACTTTGGCTTGCCCATGCACTTTGAGAAACCTTAAGAGAGAAAGAGGCTTGTGGGCCAGACTCTCAGGTTCAAGGTCTGGTTCCACTGCTTGTTGTGGGGTGACTGCAGTGAGTTGTTCAGTCTCTCTGCATCTCAGTTTCTTTATCTGTAATAGGGGAGCACTTGTTTTGGGGGTGCTGTGATGATTGAGTCAAAGACAGACAGTGCTTACAACAGTATTTATCACATAGAAAGTGCTCAGTAAACAGCATCAACTGTTGGTAAACACAGGTGCTGGATTCCACCCTGATTCACATTCCGCTCTGTTTCTCCTTGCCTGTGTGACTTTGGGTGAGTTACTTGACTGCTCTGAGCTACAATGTCTTATCAGACAAATGGATATAAGAACAATACTGGAAGTTCTGATTTTCCTTTATCCATCTTTGGGACAAACTGTGCTTTGTAGGCCTTTACACTAAAGCCCATACACTATTTCTTCTGTGTGAGTTTGGGGTTTTGAACATCAGCTGAGACAAATCCATCTTGACATCTGTGTGATGATGCCTCTTGGCAGGCAGTTCCTCTCCAGGACGGTCTCTACCTTTGTCCGCACAGCAGATTATGCCAAGGACTTTAATATTTTATTGGATTTTTGTGATTACTGTTTAAAACCAAGCAGAAAGAAGAAGTGCTGATCCTACTGGTAAAGGAGCATGAGTGTCATAAACACACACAACTGAGCCAAAGGGAGAAAAAAAAAAGAAGATAAAATCATCAAAGCCATCCAGCGCAGCAGATCTTTAATTTTAGCTGGAAGATCTCTGGGCTTAGCTTACTGTCTGTCACGCAGTTGTGAGAGAAAAGAATAAAATGGAAGAATATGTATGAAAATGCCACAAATGTAGGGTCGAAGATTGCATCAGGAAAGTGAGGTTTAATTAAAGACTGTATACAAAGATTATCTTTCCCTCCCCCAACAGACAAACTGATTATTCAAATTTTGGAGACATTTGCAGTTGTGCATTATGTATGCCCACAGGGCTGGAGACTGCTGTATATGTAAATGACCAACCTTAGTGCATGGTACATATAGGTGCCTCCTAAATTATGGCTATCATCACCATCACCACCATCACCGTCATCACCATCATCATCATCAACACCATCATCACGATCATCACCATCACCATCTTTATCACCACCATCATCATCAACATCATCACCATCATCACCACCACTATCACCACCATCATCACCACCACCACCATCATCATCACCACCATCATCATCATAACATCATCACCATCACCATCATCATCATCAACACCATCATCATTATCATCACCATCACCACCATCATCATCATCATCATCACCACTATCACCACCATCATCATCACCACCACCATCATCATCACCACCATCATCATCAACATCATCACCATCATCACCACCACTACCACCACCATCATCATCACCACCACCATCATCATCACCACCATCATCATCATAACATCATCACCATCACCATCATCATCATCATCATCATCAACACCATCATTATGATCATCACCATCACCACCATCATCATCATAACATCATCACCATCACCATCATCATCATCAACACCATCATCACGATCATCACCATCACCATCATTATCACCACCATCATCACCACCACTATCATCACCATCATCATCACCACCACCATCATCAACACCATCAAAATCATCATCACCATCATCATCATCATCCTTAAGTTTGTCTCAGAAGATTTGGAGTCAATCAAGGCAGACTGAAAGCATTAGAATATCATCCATCACTTAGGTAATTCAGAAATTAACTATGATTTTCCCCAACAAGTGTCCTTTCTGCTTGGATACGCCCAGTCTCGGGGAGTTCATTGGCTGTGGTGGTGTGCTTGAGTGTACCTACTCTGTGTCAGTGTATTTCCCTGGGAGACTACCTGCTAGTGGGTTTTATGCCCCGTATGGATCCACAGAATTAATGAAATCTCACTTTCTCAGAGAAGGGCATCCAAATAGTCTACCCATCCCACAAGAACTCATTCATTCATTTATCTGCAAACATTTCCTGAGCACCCACTATGGGCCGGCCTCTGGGCTGGGCCTTGGAGGAGTTCCAGGGCCCATGGGGGAGACAGACAATTGCATTGGGAATTGTAATTCCAGGGCAGTTACAGCCTGGAAAGATAAGGAAGGGAGCACTGTGGCAGCTTGCCGAAGGTGGCTAGCCCAGCTGGTGGTGTGGTGGTCATGAAAGGCTTACTGGAAGAGGTGACTCTTGAACTGAGTTTCAGGGGATGGGGAAGAGGAAGGCACTTCAGATAGAATGGAGAGGATGTATGAACAGACCTGGAGCTCAAAAGACCGGTGGGTATGAGTACAGATGCTGGTCCAGTGTGTGTATGTGAGTAGGGAGTGGTTGGAGGGTGCAGAGGACTTGAGGATGAAGCCAGGAAGGTGAAAGGGTACAGGAGAGCCTTCACGCCAAGCTAGAGTTTGAACTTTATTCAGGGGTGTGTGGAGCTCCTGTGGCAGCCCTTTAGGTCACTCTGACCCTGGGATGGGGGCCCCCTCCTCTGGGTCGAGCTGAGTTGAGTGCAGCGCGTCTGCTGGGGATCTGCTCTTGGCTTTCGTGTGGGGGCCAGTTCTGTTGCTCCCACTTCCTTGGCATTTGCTTCGCACGGCTCCTTTATCCCTCCCTCCCTCACCCTTTCACGGTCCAGTGGTTAAGTCTCAGCTCTCTGGCTGCCTACTTTTGAGCCTCAGCCTGGTTCCTTAACCCCCATCAACGTCAGTCTCCTTGCTTGTAAAAAGGGGACAGTAATAAATGGAACAAACATTTACAGGCAGTTATATGTGCCGGGCACCATTCTAAGCACTTTACAAAAATTACTCATTGAATCTTTACAACAACTATTATGATCCCTGTTTTACAGATGAGAAAACAAGGACGTGGAAGGTCCCATTCCTTCTGGTAAGTGGCAGGACCAGGAGGCCAGAGTTGCCATGACGATCAGAAGAGTTAAGACACGCAGGGTCCTTGATGTACTGCCCAACACATGGTTGATACACAGACAACTGTCATAGTTATAAGCTCTCCAAGAAACATACAGAGCGATGCTATCAAGGATAGAGCAGTCCCCAGAGTTAAGCAAATTCCCTTTATCACAGGGAGCCATGGAAGGCCTAATTGAAACTGACTCATTAACTCCAGACAATAGAAAATGACAGATCAAGCCTCTGATGGAAGAGACTGGAACAGCCGTTGATTAGAAGCCAGATTTGTTTCTTTCTTCCCCTACTGATTGACCGACTTCTGAGGGCTCTGCTTTCTTTGTAAAAGAGCTAACTGAACTGTCAAGCACGGTTCCCTCTTCAGTCACCATCGTGGGGTGGGGGGAGGACGTCTGATAAGCCATAGATTTCCTCCTGCCCAGTACAGCTCAAACTCCAGCCAAGCGGTCTTCCCTGGTGGCGCAGCGGTTAAGAATCCGCCTGCCAATGCGGGGGACACGGGTTCGTGCCCTGGTCCGGGAAGATCCCACATGCCGTGGAGCAACTAAGCCCATGCGCCACAACTACTGAGCCTGCTCTCTAGAGCCCACGAGCCACAACTACTGAGCCCACATGCTGCAACTACTGAAGCCCGTGCCTAGACCCCGTGCTCCACAACAAGAGAAGCCACCACAATGAGAAGCCCGCGCACCTTAATGAGGAGTAGCCCCCGCTCGCCGCAACTGGAGAAAGACCACGTGCAGCAACGAAGACCCAACACAGCCAAAAGTAAATAAAGAAATAAAATAAAGAAAGAAAAAGAAAAAAAAATAATTTAAAAAAGAAAAAATCCAGCCAAGCGCTGACGTTTCCAACCTGCCACTCTTGAATCCCTGAGGTCACATGGACTCTCTTTTTTACCACCCAAATAAGGTATTGGCAACGGGAATCAGCCATTGAACAAGAAAAGAGGATGTTTGCAAAATCGCTGGATGTGAAACTTGGCTGTAATTGACCAGGGAAGGGAATGGAAAGGTGGAGGGGAGGAAGCTGCCGTGGGTTGGGGGCAGCAGAGCCGAGTGTAACCTGCTCATGTTTGGAAACAGCAGACCTGGGTTTGCATCCAAGGCTGGCCACTTCCTAGCCATGTGATTTGGGACATGGCTATAAGCGTGAATCCTTCCTAGTTCCTGCCCAAATTCAAGCCCAGGATTTGGTACAGGCATCAAGGGTCTCTTTTCAAAATAGATGCTGCATGGTGGCTGGGAAGAGGGTTTGTTTTGGGGTCAGACCTGGATTCATGTATGACGGTGGGGACTGACTTCCCTCTGGGAACCTCTGTTTCAGGCGAAGATTGGAGATGAACAATAAGGTCTTTGTGTCACGTAGCAGTTAGAGAAGCTGGCTCCGGAGTCAGACTGCCTGGATTCAAATCTTTGCTCTACTGCACTGGTTCTCAACCTGGGGTGATTTTGTACCCTCCTTCCCCAGGGGACATTTGGTCATGTTTAGAAACATTTTTGGTTGTCACAGCTTGGGAGAGTTGCTACTGGCCGCTAGTGAGTTGAGGCCAGAGACGCTGCTCAATATCCTACAATACACAGGACAACCCCCAACAGCAAAGAATTATCCAGCCCTAAAAATCAGCAGTGCTGAGGCTGAGAGACCCAGCTCCATGGCCAACCAGGCTGGGGAGAAGTCACTTAACCTGGTCAATATTCTGTTCCCTAGCAGTGCCTGCCTTGTGAGGTTGTTTTAAAAATAGAGGCATTGGGGCTTCCCTGGTGGCACCGTGGTTGAGAGTCCGCCTGCCGATGGAGGGGACACAGGTTCGTGCCCCGGTCTGGGAAGACCACACGTGCCGCGGAGCGGCTGGGCCCGTGAGCCATGGCCGCTGAGCCTGCGCATCCAGAGCCTGTGCTCCACAACGAGAGAGAGGCCACAGCAGTGAGAGGCCCGCGTACCGCAAAAAAACCAAAACAAAAAACAGAGGCGTCACGGCACCTTGCACAGCACCAGGTGCCCAGCAAACCCTCTATAAATGTACGCTTGGATTTTGTGAAAATGAGCCAATAGCATATATTAACTGCTTGGACATAGTAAGTCAGCAAGTAACAGTAGGGACGTGATGGTGATGACGGCCATGTGTTCTATTTTCACAGGATCTTTGCAGTGCCCCCAAATCCTTCTTCTATCCTCCACACCTCAGCATCAAAGTGATGATCAAAGCCATTGTCAAAATTAAAACAGCAACAGACTTGCCCCCAGGGAGGCTGATGATGGATCTCGGGTCTGCTGGTGCCGAAAATCATAAAAGGCAGCTGCCTCGTCCCCTGAGTTTTCTAAAAGCTGTCTCCAACTTGAGCAGTTCTTGTAACGGGGACTTGTTTTCCTGGAATGGCGGGGGCGGGGGGACAGCTCTTTATCCTCCTCTCTCATGTTCTGTCTGCGCCTGTCATGGCCAAATGTTTGTGTCCCCCCCCAAATTCATATATTGAAGTCTTCACTTGCAATGTGGTGGTATTTGAAGGTGGACTTTTGGAAGGTGATTGGGTTTAGTCAGATGAGGTCATGAGGGTGGGAATCCTTGTAAGGATTAATGTCCTTATAAGACGAGGAAGAAGACACTAGAAGGCTCTTTCCCTGCATCCCTCTTCCCTCTCCCCTCCCCCTCCCTCTTCCTCTTCCTTCCTCTTTTTCTTTCTTTCTCAATCTCTCTCTCGCTCTCTCTCTCCCCGCATGGAAACACAGTGAGAAGCCATGATCTGCAAGTCAGGAAGAGCGTTCTTGCCAGGAACAGAATCTTCCTGCATCTTGACCTTGGACTTCCAGCCTCCAGAACTGTGAGAAGTCACTGTTTATTGTTTAAGCGCTGGAGTCCATGGTGTTTAGTGATAGCAGCCCAAGCTGACTAAGGGCCCTTGAAATAGGGATTTTGCCAATACCTCACCTTTTCAGGGAGATCCTGGAGAGGGGTACTCCCCTCCTTCTTCACCCCATACTCTTCACTAAGCAAAGAGCGTTTTTTCCAGTAGCTGGAGCTTGACTTCCTTGGGCCAGGAGGAGCAGTACCGCCCTGTGCAGGTGGAGACAAGAAGCAAAGCAAGAAGCTGGCTCCCTGGTCTCGCTCCTTCTCTGGCGCTGATGTCTGGTGGGACTGAGAAGGCTCAGTGCCCCGGCCACCTGGAGGGCAGCTTTGGGAAGGTCCACACTCTCCTCTCTTCTTTGCCTGCCGTAGGGTGGATGGATGGGGTGGTGGGCCAGAGCCTGATGCCTTCTTCAAAACTGTTCTATAACCAAATCGAGTATAGTCACCCATCATGATTTGCGAATTCACCTACTGGCTGAAATTGATTTGTAATCCCACAGTCAACACTCGAGGCGCGTTCATGATCATTTGTGGACAAGGAAGAAGTGCTAATGTTCTGAGTCACCCGATGGTACACTCCCAGCTGAGGATGAACCGGGCAAAGTCCATACTGTAACCAGGTGTCCTTTTTGCTGTCTATGTAGTGCCATGGTTTTGTTTGTTTATTTTTTTGGCATTTTTGTGCTTTTTGTTGGTGATTTTTGCTGTCATTCTTTGGGCATTTTGGTGCTGTTTGTTGGTGATTTTGCTGTTTAAAATGGCCCCCAAGTGTAGAGCTGAAGTGCTGACTGCATTCCTACGCACAGGAAGGGTAGCGTATGCCTTATAGGGAAAGTAGTTGTTAGATAATCTTCTTTCAGGCATGAGTTACAGTGGCCATCAGTTCAGTTTTTATGAAACAAAAATGTTTATTAAATAAGGTGTCTTTAAACAGAAATCCAGATAAAACAAGGTTATGCAGTGATCGGGTGATGGAAATGTTGTGACCGAAGTATCTCTCTCAGGAGCAAAGGGGCAGTGTTTGCTGTTTCAGTGTTTGCGGTGATTTTATAGAATATAACCGTATTGGACCACAAGAATTGACTGTACTCTAATGCCTTCTTCTCTCCTTGTGTGAATTATCTGCTGGTTAGAATCTGGAGGGGAGGAAGGGGGAGTGACTAGTGACCAAATCCTCCCGGCTTAGTTTCCTCTTTACCAGATATTCTCTGCTCTTCACCGTCGCAATGATTTTGCCACTAGGAAGGCGCTGCAGAATCTTCTGTGCGATGGAATCCTTACTGGGAGGCTAGCTGTTCCTCCCAGGAACCTGTCAGTGTAGAATCTGTCAGAGAGGAAAGGGCCCAGGTTCAAATCCCGCACTGCCACGTTGCCCCTGTTTAACGCAGGCAGGTCGCATACTCTTTGTGACTTAGTTTCCTCATTTTGGGGGAATAACAAACTCCTACATCCCAGCACTGGTGTCAGAAAACAATGAGGCCACCCAATCCCAGCATAGGTGCCTAGAAGAGTCGGTTTTGATTTCCTTTCCCCAGGAAGGGTTGTAACAGCATCAGAAAACTTAGATTCCATTGAAAATATATTGGAAGCAAGGACCACAAGCCCCGTGTTCATGATTTTTTTTTTGTAATGCTTTTTACTTCTTTATTTCTTATATGTATATTTAAGTCGAAGTATAGTTGGTTTACAATGTTGTGTTAGTTTCAGGTGCACAGCAAAGTGATTCAGATATATCTGTTATATTTATATATTTTTTATATATATATATATTCTTTTTCAGATTCTTTTCCCTTATAGGTTACTATAAAATATTGAGTATAGTTCTCTGTGCTATACAGTAGGTCCTTGTTGTTTTATCTGTTTTATATATAATAGTGTGTATATGTTAGTCCTAAACTCCTAATTTATCCCCCCCCCTTTCCCCTGTGGTAACCATAAGTTTGTTTTCTATGTCTGTGAGCCTCTTTCTAAGTAAATTCATTTGTATCATTTTTTTAGATTCCATATGTAAGTGGTATCATATGATATTTGTCTTTCCCCATGTTCATGACTTTACCAAACCACTGCTGCTTCGTGTCTTTGGTCAATGACACTGCTTGAATGTACTGGCCACTGTGAGCCCTAGGCTCCCTGAAGCCTCTGGATTTTCATGGAGAAACAGTGGGGATGGGAATGGGCAATTCTCCATTTTCTGGGCCATTGTGGCTCAAGTCTGGAGTCCACGGCTGCCTTTGCTGACAGGCAGATTTCTACTCACTGACTGGGGTGGTTATTTTTATGTGTTAACCTGGTGGGGTGACGGTGCCTAGTTATTTAATCAGACACTCATCTGGGTATTGCTGTGAAGGTCTTTGGTAGACGTGGGTAACATCTACAATCAATCGACTTTAAGGAGATTACCCTTGATAATGGATGGGGGTGGTCTCGTCCACATCCACAGTTGAAGACGTTGAGAACAAAAACAGATGTCCTGGAGAAGAAGAAATTCTGCCTCCAGACTGTAACATGGAAATCCTGTCTGAGTTTCCAGCCTGCGGGCCTGCCCTACCCACTGTGGACTTGCCAACTCCCATGACTGCATACACCAGTTCCTTGAAATCTCTCTGTGTATTGTTCTTTCTTATTCTGTCTCTCCGCGTTACCCTCTCTCTTTGCCTGTCTATCTATCTATCACCTATCTATGTATCTATGTATCTATGATCATCATCTCCTATTGTTTCTTGTCTTAGTCTTTTCAGGTTGCTATAACAAAATACCATAACCTGAGTGGCTTATAAACAACATAAGTTGATTTTTCACTGTTCTGGAGACTGGAAGTCCCAGATCAAGAAGTCGGCAGATTCTATGTCTTGTGAGACCCACTTCCTGGTTCATGGATGGCCGTCTTCTCACTGTGTCCTCACATGGAAGGAGTGAGGGCTCTCTCTGGGGTCCCTTTTATAAGAGTACTAATACCATAGTCCCCACCTCCTAATACCATCATACTGGGTGTTCGGTTTCAACATATGAAATCTGAGGGGACAAGAAACATGGGGTCTATGTCAGTTCTGCCTCTCTGGAGAACCCTGACTGATACACAAACTCATCCACTCCTGTGGCTTCATCCACCATCTCTGTTAGTGTTTCTTAATGCTCTGGGCACAGACCCATTTGAGAAGATGATGTAGGACTTAGAAATTCTCTCCAGAAAAATGCACATGCGTGCCTAACATCGCATGCAAGCTTAGGGATCAGAGACCCCAAGGTAAGATCTGCATGCTGATGGATCCCTAAACTCGATCCAACCTGACTGCTCTTCCGAGCTCTAAACCTGCTTAACGTCTCATCTTGGCTGTTTTGCAGGAGTCTCAAACCCAACAGGTCCAAACTTAACTCATCATTTTTCTGCCCTATACTCCATTTGCCAGTGAACCGTGCTGGGATCTCTCACACTCTGTTTGCCAGTGAATGGCACCGGGACCCACCCAGGAGAGAAATTTCAGGTCATCCTTACATTTTTCTTTCCTCCTCTCCATCCACATCCAGACAACCACCAAGATCTGTCAAGTCCAGCATCACCCTCCTCAGATTACCGCACTGGTCTCCTAATTGGGATCCCTGCTTCCAGCCCTGGTCATGTCTGGTCTGTTCTTCACTCAGCAGCCAGAGTTGAATTTAAAAATGAATATTTTATTTTATTTTACTGAGATATAATTGACACAAACCATTGTGTAAACCCACAGATATAGAGAACAAACTAGTGGTTACTGGTGGAGGGACGCAATATAGAGGTGCGGGGAGTGGCACGTACAAACCGTTGAGTGTACAATAAGCCACAGAGATGTGCGGTTCAACATGGGGAATATAGCCAATATTTTGTAATAACTGTAAATGGAGTGTAACTTTTTAAAAAATTCATTCATTCATTCATTTATCTATTTTTGGCTGTGTTGGGCCTTCTTTGCGGTGCAAGCATTCTCTAGTTGCCGTGGGCGGGGCCTACTCTTCATTGTGGCACGCGGGCATCTCACTGCAGTGGCTTCGCTTTTTTGCAGAGCAAGGGCTCTAGGTACGCTGGCTTCAGTAGTGTGGCATGCAAGCTCAGTAGTTGTGGCTCACGGGCTCTAGGGTGCAGGCTCAGTAGTTGTGGTGCACGGGCTTAGTTGCTCCACGGCATGTGGGATCTTCCTGGGCCAGGGCTCGAACCCATGTCCGCTGCATTGGCAGGCGGATTCTTAACCACTGCACCACCAGGGAAGCCCCTGGAGTGTAACTTTTAAAAAGAGTAGGGAATTCCCTGGCGGTCCTGTGGTTAGAACTCCACGCTTCCACTGCCGAGGGCATGGGTTCAGTCCCTGGTTGGGGAACTAAGAGCCTGCGTGCCCCACAGCGCAGCCAAAAGAAAATTGTATAAAAATTTAAAAATCAAAAAACCTCACAAATCCAACTTTCACATATAACATGAGACTCTTTCTCTAATATTTTATTTATTATTTTTTTAAGTATTTTCGTGAGTAAGGTAGGGTGTTTTTTTTTTCTTTGTCATACTGTCATTATCTAGTTTAGGTATCAGGGTTACGTAAGATTCATAAAAGTAGTTGAGAAGTTTCTGTTCTTTGAAAGAATTTGTGTGCCATTGAAATGATCTGTTCCTTGAATGTTGAATAGAATTACCTTGTAAAAAAAATTGTGTAAGTTTAAGGAGTATGATGTGATGATTTGTTACGCCATATGTATTGCAAAATGATTACCACCATAGGGTTAGCGGACACCTCAATTGTGTCACTCAACTAAAAGTGAATATTTAGAAAAGTCGTTTCTGAATTATATCTTTCTTCTGATTAAAGAAATCTTCAGGGGTTCCACCTTGCCCTCTGGTCCATGCAAGTTCCAGTGTGGGTCACAGCACTCTCTGTCTGACACTGTTGCTACTCTCCCATCATGCATTCACTCCACAGACATTTACTGAGCACCTCTGTGTGCCAGGCTCTATGTTGGGTGCTGGAGATTTGGAGGACAGTGGTCTTTGTCTTCCAGGTCCTTACGGCTCTCGTCTTGCATTTTCCAGCCATGCTGTGATGATGATGGTTTCCTTATCCAGATGTGCTGCTTGGTGTCACACCTTTGCACCAGGCTTTCTGCCCTTTCTTCCCCTTGGCCTCTGGTGAGCTCCTTTCTTTTTTTCAAAACTCAAGTCAGATCTCTCCCTACGTGGAGATTTCTCTATCTCTGACGATAATCATTCAACTCTGTATAACCTGAGAAAAAAAGAATTTATTGGAAGATAGAGCCAGGGCCGCTCTGGGGAATCTAAGTCAAGGAGTTCAAAGATGCGTCTCTTCCAAGTGCCAACTGTTTGTTGCTTCTGTATCACTTTGCTTAATCACTTTGTTTAATATTCCTGGGCTTGTGCTAGAGATGGATGAGAGATAGATGTGCTAGGCTTGAGTCAAATGGCCACCCCTGGGGATGCCACCTGATTGGCAGCCTCCGAAAGACTGCCTGTAAATGGGGAGGGAGAATCCACCAAAGGAAATTGGAATTCTTGACCTTTCTGCTGCAGCTTCTTGACCTCTCTGCTGCAGAATTTATTATTCCTTCTTCTGGTCTTTATCTTGTACATTAAAAAAACTAATATCTTACAAATAATTTCTCTGGCCATGTTGAATGACGATTACTTATATACTTTGCTTTGGCACTTGACTCTGTGTATCTTTGTGAACTGGGTTCCGATTACGGGGCCTAGCACATAGTAGGTGCTCAGAAATGTCTGTGGTGTTGACTGAATAAATATTAAAATGAGAATTTAAAACCAGCCTTTTCAAGGACCACCTTTATTTTTATTTACTTACTTATTTTTGGCTGCGTGGTATGTGGACTCTTAGTTCCCCAACCAGGGATCGAACCCGCACCCCCTGCATTAGAAGCCTGGAGTCTTAACCACTGGACCGCCAGGGAAGTCCCTAAGGACCACCTTTAAACACAGGTTTCTCTTAAGAGCAAAGTCTGGTTCCGACTTTGAGATGGCAGCTTTTAAATTTCTTTTTTCGGGAGACTTTGGGTCTTGAAATATTGCCTATAACGAGAATTTGGGTTTAGGAAAATCAATTTGCTGAATGGTTTTAAATGATCATAACCACATATATGGTCGCCCAGAAAAGAGGATGCCCAAGGACAGAAGAAATTAGCCTATGTTCACACCCAAGACATTTACATGGAGAGAATTAAAGGAAAAAGGATCATTTTGGATAAAATATCCAAATAATGATGCATAAAAGGTTATTGAATATAAATGCAAAGTAGCCTAGGTTTATGTTATACTTGGGAGAAAAAAAAAGACTAAGGCTGTACATGGATGGAGCAATTGGCCTTGAAAATATCTACTCCCTCTCCCAGCAATTACAGACACCTAGTATGTGCCAGGTCCTGAATCAAGCACTTAGACACACGATCACCTTTAATCCTTACAAATCCCTGTTTGGTAGGATTCACTGTCCCCAATTTACAACTGAGGACATTGAAGTTCAGCATATTGATATAATTGGCCCCAAGTTCATGCAGCTGGGAAGTAGCGGAGGCAGGATTTGAAGCCTGGTCTTCCTAATGTCAAAGCTAATGTTTTTACCCCCATTTCAGCCTGAGGATGGGGCACAGGCATGACTTCCCAAAAGGGAACCCAAAGTGCTTAGTTCACAATTAGTCCCTGCGGTTGACTCAAGGCTCTTTATTTTATTTTATTTTTTAAAAAAATATTTTATTGAAGTGTAGTTGATTTACAATGTTGTGTTAAATTCTGCTGTACAGCAAAGCGATTCAGTTATACATATACATACATTCTTTTTCATATTCTTTTCCATTATAGTTTATCACAGGATATTGAATATAGTTCAGCCCAGGGCTCTTTAAATCCCTCCTTGCTCTGGTGTAATTTATTTTGGTATGTAGTATGAGGTACAGATTTTAGTTTTAAATGGGTGTGCAGTTTTCTGGGCATCAATTTTAAAGATTACAACTTCACTTTGTCACAATCAAACTTCCCAGACATACTTAGAACTATTTGTGGATATTCTTTTCTGTTTAATTTGTATATGTGTTCATTCATGTAGTAATGCTACAATGTTTGAATTGTAGTGGCTTTATAGTAAGTTATATAGCTGCCTGCTAATTAACAGATACTCAACTTCTAATAAAATTTATTACTTGTAAAAAAAGAAAAAAAATCCCTTCTTGCTGAGGTAAGGACTGGCCCTAGGGGCCAGGGAGGGCTGAGCTTTCTTGCTGGGGAAGAGGGGGAGGGTCAAAGGATCAACTGTAAGATTCTTCCTTGGCATGGTTTGCAGGTGAAATGCTCTAACTCTGAGGACAAATCCTCTAGGGACGAACTCACTTCCAAGTAGGCAGGGTATTTCCTCCTGCCTGTCTGGGGTGGTGAAGGTGAATGTGAGTGCGTGCACGCAGATGAATGCGTTTGCATGTGTGTGTAAGCCCAGGTGCTTGTGCATAAGAGGGTGGGCATGTCTCTGTGAATATTTGTATGTCTTTGCATGTGTATTTTTTTGTGTCTAGGTGTTGTACATTTCAAGATTATTTCTGCCTGTCTCTGTATGTGTGTGTTTGTGTGTGTGTGTGTATGTGTAGAATGACTACAACAGCGAGGAAGTGTGTAAACAGAGATCCCTGACTTCCATCCTGTTTAACAGGTTTTGGAGAGTGTCTATTTACCTCTTATTGGAAATGTTCTGCTACACTCTGCAATTTCATTTCCCATTTGATCAAACGGATTTTGTTTATCTTCCATAAATCTTGCATTGACAACTCTAGCTCTGCCGAGTCCCACACCTCTCATTGTTCTCAACATTGTAGTGTTTTTTATGAGGTTTAATATTCTGCTCAGTCTTCATGGGATGCTTATTTCCTATTGGGCTGTGATCCCATTGTGTTGGCCTGGACGTTGAGGAGTCTGGCTTCAGTAGCTGATGTCCAGACCTGTCCTATTAGCTCTCCTAAAATACAGAGACAACCTTGGGTGTGGGCAGATTTGGCATCGTCTTAGGCAGCATGGAGTGAGGCACATAAAAAGATGGGTTTTGAATTAAATGGAACTAATTTCAATTCTGGCTGTGGAACTAACCAGATGAGTGACCTCAGGCAAGTCATTTTGTTTCCTTTCTGCCATGAAACCTATTAGAACAAAGAGAATTAGAAATTCTTAGTTGCAAGGATAAAAATAATATATTTGAAACATTGGTTACTTGCTAAGTGTAGCAGACAGATATTGCTGTGTAACAAACCATCTCAAAACTAAGGGGCTTGAAAACTATAAACATTTATTTTTGCTCATGATCCTGTGTGTTGGCTATTTGGGGGGGGGGGTTCTTTGACTCCCAGTGGGGCTCTGTCCTGTGTCTGTGGTCAGCTGAGGGTCAGCTTGGTGGCTTTTATTGGAGGTTGGCTGGCCATTGGCTGAGGTCTCTTGGTTCTTTTCCACGTGGTCTCCCAGAAGACTAGCCTGGGCTTGTTCTCATGGTGGAAGCAAGGGCCCAAGAGAGACAGTTGGAACTGCAAAGCCTCTTAAGGCCTCCGCTCGGAACTAGAATGCCATCCGACCCACTGCATTCTATTGGCCAGATCAGGTGATAGGACCAGCCTGGGTAAGCTGGTGGGGAAATAGAATCTACCTCTTGACGGGAGAAACTGCAAAGTCACATTGGAAAGATGTGCAAGCAGGGAGCTCGTTAACCGAGGCAGTCAATGCAATCAGCCTATTGCAATAGGCGCTCAATGCCTGCAGCCTAGGAGGCATTTTGTGAACATTAGTTCATGGTACTTAGTGTAACCTGTAGTGGGGGAAAGAAAAATAATTTTCCCTCCACCCTTCTAATTTCTTAACTGAGATTCCCCTGTAATAACAGACAGATTAACAGGAGAAAAAGAAACAAAAGTTTAATAACATGTACACCTTCTGTACACATGGGAGAGACGCAGGGAAAACTGAGTAACTCCCTGAAATGGTCTAAGCCACCACCTTAAATACCATCACCAGCTAAAGACAAAAGAATATGTTGGGGAAGGGGATGGGCAGCCAGTTCTGGGAGGTGACCAGGAAAGCGCAGTAAACAGGGGTAAGGTTGTGATGCAGACTGAAGTCAGTTGCTTTCTCCACTGATAAGATTTTCTGGAGATTTAGTCATCTTTCTTTTGGTCCAGAGAGGGAGACGCCTTTACAAATGGAGATTTCCCTTATAAATGTAAATTTCTCTTACAAAAGGTAACTTCGACTACTGGGTTCTCAGAGCTCCTCCTGTGTCTGCTGTTGCTTAAAAATAATCAGCCTAAAGTAATCTGGATGCCAGAGAGGCATATTTTGGGGTGACAAGTTCTACTTCCCTTCCCCGTATAAACCTGGATCTCTATGTGGCCCAGTCTCAGCACAGATTTGCGTTCATTCATGGCCTTTTGTTTTTGTTTTTGTTTTTTTTTTGCGGTACGCGGGGCTCTCACTGTTGTGGCGTCTCCCGTTGCGGAGCACAGGCTCCGGACGCGCAGGCTCAGCGGCCATGGCTCACGGGTCCAGCCGCTCCGCGGCATGTGGGATCTTCCCGGACCGGGGCACGAAGCCGTGTCCCCTGCATCGGCAGGCGGACTCTCAACCACTGCGCCACCAGGGAAGCCCCATTCATGGCCTTTTGATTGCCGTGTCTCTCAGTGTCCGGCTGCATCCCCACATCTGGACTTGATTCCTCCCTTTGAGCTTGGTAGGCATTCAGAATGCACCCTGGTAGCTCACTTCTTCGGAATGATGAGGATAAACATGTACTGGATGCTTATTCAGCTCCAGGCCTTATGCTACTATAGGGGAGCACAGTTTGTCACCCCAAAATGTCTCTCTGAGGATTATTTTGTGCTGAAAACAATCAAGGCCCAAAAGACTTAGGAAGAACCTTTGACCTTCCTCTAACTGCCTAAAAGAATGTAGCTAGAAGACCTGATCCAAGAAGGGAGCATCACCAGAGATCACTATAGTGTGAACTAGGTGTGCAGACGGGGAGGAAGCCAGCAAAGTCTGTTAAGAGTCCTCTCTGTGTCCCACTGTCTCTGCTGGCCTAGCAAACGTTTGTTTACCAAACATTTGCTTTTCCAGCTCCATGTCAATTGCCTTCCTCTGCTGAAGTCCCAAACCCCTACCCCCAATATCCTCTTTTGTCTTTAGCTAAAAGATGGTATTTAAGGTGAGGGTTTTGTCCATTTTGGTGAGTTACTCAGTTCTCTGGGTCTCTCCCATGTATACATGTTATTAAACTTCTGTTTCATTTTCTCTGTCAGTTTAATTCTTAGATCAGCCAAAAGCATCTAGAAGGGTAGAGAAAAATGTCTTCCTCCCTGAATCTACATATTTCATTTGCATCCATTTTTATCCCACTACAGCCCTGTGATGGATGTAGCTTAATCATCCCCATATTACAGACAAGGGGAGGGGAGTAGCCTGCCCAAGGTCACTTAGCTAGCACAGGTGGGATTCAAACCTAGGTCTGTCTGACTTTAAAGACGATGCTTCATAAACTATGTTAGACTGTCTCCCATACCTAGGGTGACCCGCTCGTCCTGGTTTTCTGGTTTTAAAATGGAAAGCCCTGCATCCTGGGAAATGACTCTGTCCCAGGCAAAGTGGGGCGGCTTGTCATCTCCCCCGACCTGAGCCGTCGTGCCTCAGGCAGGCTTGGCTCAGGATCCAAGATGCCTCCCGCTTCCCCAGGCCTGATCAGAAAAGGAGGGTTCCCAGGTCCCGCTGCATCGCCTGCGTCCTCTCCAATTCCTGACACCTGTCTTACTGCTCATTTCCTGCCTGTGCAGCCTTGTGTGCCATCAACATCTGGTTCGTTCCACACTGAAAGTGCCCACATCACTGCAAGTGGCTGCTGGCTCTGTGATTCCTGCCCCATCCCAGTAGCTGAGGGCCCCCTGGGGTCCCTAGGTGATAAAACAAAATAGGGATCCCATCAGTCTTGCAAAATCTTAGGAAACTTACTGTCTTCTTAATGCCTCCCAGTTGCCCCAGGAGGATAGGCAATGCCTTTTTACTGTGACATCTTTGCTAAATCACCTGCATCACCTTGACAACCCAGCTATCACAATAAACAATGGGGTATTAACAGGAAAGAGGGGAGAAACTAGTATCCAAGGGATTCCCCCCTCCCCCTCAATCAAACATGCTTGCCCTTAGAATCTTATGTTCTTTTTATACATTCTTGGATTCTTAAAATAGAACACTGCCCCTAATAATTATCATTTAAAAACCTTCATTCAAATCAAAGGACTACAAACATCTAGGCACCAGAGATATTGCTCAGAACCATAGAGGTTCTCTCCAACATGCAGCATAGAAGGCTTCCCCATAAATATGGAGAATGCTGAAAAAGGGGGGAAAAGCAATATTAGATGCCCCTGAGTGTTGACTTAACCAGCACAAAAGCACAGAAGAACAAATATATTGGAAATGCAGACCTTGACAGGTTTGCTACATAACAAGAGTGGCCACTGAATTTGCCCAGGTCCAAATGAGCAGCTCCGTTTGGAAGTTTCTCCAAGCTTGACCTCTAGGGGATCATAAAGATACCCAGCAGAGCAAGGAAAATTGATCCTGTATTATTTAACAGCCACGACAATGACTTTTCTGTATACAACGTTCTTAACTCAGACATGTGGGGGAGCCACAGGTGGAGTGATCAAAACAAAGAAAAAACTGTAAGCGCTCGAGTTGCTCCAAGTTGAATATTAAACAAAAACCCTCAGTGCCCTGTGTTGCTGGAGGTTGGTGTGCATTTGTGAGATACAACAGTCAAATCAATATTCACCCAGAGAAACAAATTAGGAATGAGCAGTTCTATACTTAGCCAAGCGTGCCAAGCTCTCCGTGGATGTAGAGGTGAAAGATTTCCTCGGCCCTCTGTGCCTGCCCCAAAGAACATCTAAAAGCTCCCCCAGAATAAAAAAGACCTTTGGCAATTGTGATATTCTGAGAATTTCCATTAGATAAAGTTAATGGGATTTTGAAAGTACTTCTTGGTCGCTATTAGGTCCATGCTGGGAAAATAATGGGAAAAAAAATCCAGCGAAAATGCTTTTCGAAATTAAGGGAAAATAATATTGGGGAGAAACAAAAATCCCCCACTGATGAGAGCAATCTAATTCCTGGAAATGGCCAGTGTGTTGGGTAGACTTTCCATTGTGTCAGTGATGAGTGTGATTAATACTGAGAGTAATTGGAAACAGCAACAGGAATCTATAGAGTTGAGTAGTCGCAGAGCCCAGGGAGTGGGGGATTGTGGGTAAATCCTTCCCTGCCCTTTTCAGCATCTTAGTTTATCTCCTTATCTCGCTCACTTGGCAGATACTGGGAGTTGAGGGAAAGAAGGGGACTAACACAGGTCTCCTGATTTAGGCAGAGAATCAGAGCCAGTATTTCCGGTTGGATGGGAAACCAGAAGTTGGCAGCCCTGTTTGTTCCCCAATTTGGCTGCCCATCAGAATTCCTTGGAAAATTGAACAGACTGTTGGAAATAACTGCAGACCCATGGAATCAATGTCTTTGGGGTTGAGGCCCAGAAATCAGTATATAAAAAAAGTTCCTGGGCTTCCCTGGTGGCGCAGTGGTTGAGAGTCCGCCTGCCGATGCAGGGGACACGGGTTCGTGCCGGGAAGATCCCACATGCCGCGGAGCGGCTGGGCCCGTGAGCCATGGCTGCTGAGCCTGCGCGTCCGGAGCCTGTGCTCCGCAACGGGAGAGGCCACAACAGTGAGGGGCCTGCGCACCGCAAAAAAAAAAAAAAAAAAGTTCCTATGTCAAAATAGTCACTACCTAGTTTGTGTGTGTATGTGTGTGTATCATATATAATATGTTGTATATTTCAATTTAAATATACATACCAGGGACTTCCCTGGCCGTCCAGTGGTTAAAACTTTGAGCTTCCAGTGCATGGGGTGCCGGTTCAGTACCTGGTCAGGGAACTAAGATCCCACATGCCACATGGCATGGCAAAAAGCCCCCAAAAGACAAAAAACATTCCAGATGGTTCTATAATAGGAGCAGGTCTTTGGAAAGAAGGGGCTGGTGTCTTTTACAAATGAGAAAACTCAGTTCCGGGAGGTAAGGGACTTGCTTAATGCCACCGGACACAAATCCATGCCTGGAGGCTTGGTATCTCAACTCAAAGTGTAGGCTTTCCTCTCTGGGCCAGGCCACAGCTCATGAAGTAGTTCTGGAAACTTCTGGGAAGGTTTTAGGCCACCCCTCACAAAGACATATCCATGGAGGGGCTGGCTTATTTGACAGAATCTAATGGTGTTATCAGCTCCGACAGCCCTTCTATTTGCTGATTCCCCAGAAGCCCCGAAATACAGAGATACAACCCCTTCCTCCCACTGAGTGGCCTCCATGGGCAACCGGACAAAGCAGAGTTCTGCAACAGTTGCTGGCTTCCTGTGTGACACTTATTGAGCACCTACTATATGCCAGGCACTTCCCCATCCCCTTAAACTTGACATCAACAACCTGAGAGTAATGTAAGCAGTGAGCAACGGGACCCGACTTGGTAACACAAGGATTAGGAATTATTGTTCCCATTTTATAAATGAAGAGGTTCATTTTACAAAAATTTCACAAAATGAAGGATCAGGGAGGTGAAGAAACTGAACCAAGATCACACAGCCCAAAAGCACCTAAGATTCTGGGAATTCCCTGGCGGTCCAGTGGTTAAGACTCTGCCCTTCCACTGCAGGGGGCGTGGGTTTGATCCCTGGTTGGGGAATTAAGATCCCACACATCGCCCGATGCGGCCAAAAAAAAAATTTTTTTTAAAAAAAGGACCTAAGATTCAAGCCCAGGTCATCATGGCTTCAAGGCTCATATTTTTTCCTTTGCTTCTATGGTAACTCTCACAACTCTCCCACCACATCTGAAGAATTTCAGCGACTCTCACCTCATTTAGAAACCAACCCATTCTCTTGGTTAAAAATAAAAGCTATGAGTATCTTATTCAGGTGAAAATAAGCTCCAGTGATATTATTTAATACTTTCTAAAACTTGCAAAAGTGTTGAGGTGGAAAGGGAATAAACCATGTGGTGAGAACTCTTTCTGGTGGATTCTCGAAGAACTTTCTAATCAGAGAATTCTAGATTGGGAGTGGGCCTTGGTGAGGTCGGCATTAGTATTAACTGAAGTCTTTCATGTTCAGATGTCTTCCAGAGGATGGAGGTCAAGTTCAGGCATTTGTAATCAGTTGATAAAAGACATGATTGTGTAGCCACGTGGGAAATCTATGAATATTATCAAATAATGGTGTCAAGTATAATTAAGGTTGAGCTATTAAGCAGTAATTAATTAAGCTGTCAGATTTTAATCAAGGAATTGTTTCTGTAGAGAGCTTGGATGGTTCCGCACCTTTGCAAAGCTCCGGAACCTTGATTTACAAAGATTAACAAATTAAAGGGCCAGGCTCCAAGAGGCAGTGAACTTTTCTGTTTCCTGGAGAGCGCAGACCTGACCACTTTCTGATTCTTACAGACAGTCAAAAAGCCAATGTGGCTCTCTTGGGTAGGACCAGACCCAAAGGTGGTCCTTAAAATTCAGCTCCTTGGTTATCATTCTACAGATTCAAAAAACCCTTCTTGAATACCTACTCTGGTTGGAAATGTGTTGTCTCACTTTATCCTCAAAACAACCCATTTTACAGAAGAGGAAACTGAGGCTTAGAGAGAGGGTGGGACCAGCCCAAGGTCTATTACTGAGGCCAAACATCCTGGGGTGGGGGGCGGTGTTAGGTTTCTCTTCTCTGAGGCCGAGCGGACTGTATTCTCTTGGATTCTGAGGATTCAGCTGTGTTTTTTTTGCATTTTGCATCACTGCAGCCCTTCTCTCCAGTCTCTCCTCCCATTGCACAGAGGTCCGTTGCCCCATGGAAAACACACTGCTTTTGAAATCATACACATCAGGGTTTTTTAAAAAAATTAATTAATTAATTAATTATTTTCTATTTATCTTCATTGCTGCATGCAGGCTTTCTCTAGTTGCAGAGATCGGGGGCTACTCTTCATTGTGGTGCGCGGGCTTCTTATTGCGGTGGCTTCTCTTGGTGTGGAGCACAGGCTCTAGGTGTGCAGGCTTCAGTAGTTATGGCATGCGGCCTCAGTAGTTGTGGCTCGTGGGCTGTAGAGCACAGGCTCAGTAGTCGTGGCACGCGGGCATAGTTGCTCCACGGCATGTGGGATCTTCCTGGACCAGGGCCCGAACCCATGTCCCTTGCACTGGCAGGCGGATTCTTAATCTCCGTGCTACCAGGGCAGTCCCCACATCAGGGTTTAAATCTGGCTTTACTACTTACTGGCTGCAAAAACTTGAACGAGTTATTTTCATTTCTCTGAGCCTCAGCTTTCTCATCTGCTAAGTGGGGGCAACGCTGCTCCCCCCCTTAGACAGGATTAAGTGATCTAATAGCGCCATAGCTCCATTGTACTGAGCACTTCCTATCTGCCAGATGTATGCTAAGCACCATGTATTCATCAATTGACTTCAACCTTACAATAACCTAAGACTGTGAACTTTCTGCCCGATAGAACTTTCTGCCGTGATGAAAACATTCCCTCTCTGTGCTATCCAATAGGGTAGCCACTAACCGCACATAGCCATCGAGTGCTTAAATGTAGCTCTCTTGACTGAGGGATAGAGTTTCAAATTTTCTTTAATTTTAATGAGTTAAAGTGTAAAGAGCCAGGGTTGACCGGTGGCTACTGTATTAGCGCAGCTCTCACCGTGTACTTACTCTCTTATCCTCATTTGGTCCACGGGGGCTCAGAGAAACCATGTGACTTGCTACAGTCCTACAGCTTGCAAGTGGTGGGGCTGGGATTTGAACATGGCAAGGCGACTCCTAGTCATCATACTATACTGCATGGGAACTCTAAAGGAGATCAGGGCATCTTGAGGCACGCATCGTGGCCCTGTATTGATGAGCTGGACTTCCTGCCGGGGCTGTAGCAGAAGCCAGGCCAGCTTACCATGTCCCAGTGCAGCTCTTCTGCCCTAGGTGGGTCACCTGTTTATAGGCAGGAGATAGAATGGACTGGAACCGTGGGCTGCCGAGAGGCAGTGGTGGAGGTTAATTCAACGATCTGTGTTTGCTTCCTGGCTGGAGCGATCCCATGCTTCGGGCTTTCAGTCATTGAGAAAGGGAGCTGGTGTCGAGTGGATGTTGGCTGTGTGCCAGATGCCACGTGGAGCCCTTTGTATGAGTGAGCTCATCGAACTCCAAGGCAGGCGCCGTCACCGCCCTTCTAGAGATGAGAAAACCGAAGCTCCAGGAGGCTGGATGACCTGTCCAAGGTCGTCCAACCTGGAGGGGCCAATGCAGGGGCTTGAAGGGAGGCATGACACTCCATGATGTATTAAAGCCTCGCTTGCCTTATTCCTTTTTGCTGGACGCTTTATCGTGGCCGTATCTCCCTATCAACCATCTTGGTCTGTCTCATGGTGGGACAGACCTTTGGGATCAATCTCTGTAGACAGGAAAACAGCAAGAGGAAAAAGGGGTTTTACTGAATTTGGCCGCAGCAGCCGTGAGCAGGGTCGGGGAAGGGAGATGGGGAGCTGAGAAGGAATAGGGAACGACAGCAGAGAAAACCGTTGTTATCATAATAATTAGGATTACGCTGACCCTCTGTGCCCTCTCCCTGGAATCCCAGTGACTCCCCGACACCCGACGCAATGGCCTCCCTGGAGTGACGGGATCTGTCATCCTCAGAGGAGTCATCATAAAAGATTGCCTGTCATATTGGAAGCGAATGAAAACTAAAGCGCCAATATATATATATATATATATTTAATAAATTTATTTATTTATTTATTTATTTTTGGCTGTGTTGGGTCTTCATTGCTGCGTGCGGGCTTTCTCTAGTTGCGGTGCGCGGGCTTCTCATTGCAGTGGCTTCTCTTGTTGCGGAGCACGGGCTCTAGGTGCGCGGGCTTCAGTAGTTGTGGCTGGTGGGCTCTAGAGCGCAGGCTCAGTAATTGTGGTGCACAGGCTTAGTTGCTCCGCGGCATGAGGGATCTTCCCGGACCAGGGCTCGAACCTGTGTTCCCTGCATTGGCAGGCAGATTCTTAACCACTGAGCCACCAGGGAAGTCCCTAAAGTGCCAATATTTAAGGAAATGTGTCTGCATTTAATACTTTGTTTCTTTTATGGTGCAATAAGAATGCCAAGGTTTATACATTTCGGGATTCCTAACTGAATTGTATAAAGGTAGGAAACGCGAGCTCTGGGAATCTTTGGAAAAGCGGGCCGGTGGTTTGTCAATGTCAGGCTGCCGTCAAGGCTTCCTTCTTGTACAGCTCAGGGCTGTGCTGGGGACTTGCTGGTGCCCAGGGTGTGTCTGTGCCGGCCTGTTTCCTCCTGGGTCTACACTGTTCTCCTGCAGGGAAACTCTTAAGAAACAAAAGAAAATAAAACAAACTCTCAGTCCTTGGAAGGAGGTGCCCCCTCGCCTTCCGTCGCCACCACGTCTCACTTCCAGGGGTGCGGTTTTCTGAGATATTGAGGTGGTGGGTGAGGAGTGAAGGTCTTAGGGCTTGAATCCTGGCTCTGCTATGTCCTAGTTGTGTGACCTTGCCCAAGTTACTAAACTTCTCTGAGACTCCAAACCTGATTCTGTGAAATGGAGAGCATTGTTCAAGGGTTGTTACAAGTTACATTGTAAGCAGCAAAGAGATACGCTGAAATCCTAACTGCTGGACCTGTGAATCTGACCTTATTAAGAAATAGGGTCTGTGCAGATGCGATCAAGTTAAGATGAGGTCATACTGGAGTAGGGTGGGCCCTTAATCCAATGACTAGTGTCCTTATAAGAGGAGAAGACACACAGAGACATGAGGGGAGACAGCCACGTGAAGACTGAGGCAGAGCCTGGAGTGATGCCGTCACAAGCCAAGGAATGCCCAGGGCCGCCAGGAGCTGGAAGAGGCAGGAAGGATTTTCCCCTACAGGCTTCAGCGGGTACAAGGCCCTAATAGCACCTTGATTTCTGACCTCTGGTCTCCAGAGCTGTGGGAGAATACATTTCTATTGTTTTAAGCCACGCAGTTTGGGGTGCTTTGTTATGGTGGCCCTAGGAAACTAACACAAGGGTGGATGATTTTAAAGGGTTGAAAGGACCCATGTCAGTGCCTGCTAAGAGTAGACGCTTAGGAAATGTGTTCGCCTCCTTCTGTCATAGTTCTTGGGATCCTGCAACATCAAGGAAGAGAAGCAAGGGGATGCAGTGGTTTAAACCGAACACTCTAGAGGCAGGCTGTTCGCTTTTGTCCTAGCTCCATTATTTAACGAGCTGTGTGATTTGGGGCAAGTTCTGAGAAAGAGAAAAGCGGCCCCTGACATCCAGGAGCTGGCCTGTACTATAAGCAAATGTTGGGGTTACCTGGGGCTGGCCCGGCTCATAGCTAGACCCTGGTGTGCTTGCTTGAGCATGAACAATTTCACAGGACGTCAGCGTCAGACAAGGGCCTTCTGTGACTTGTAAAAACAGAGAGTAGAATGGTGGTGACCAGGGGCTGGGGGAGGGGGAATTGGGGGGATGCTGTTTAAGGATACACGCTTGCAACTAGTAGATAAATAAGTTCCGGAGATCTAACACACAGTACAGTGATTACAGCCAACAATACTGTATCATAAACTTCACAGTTGCTACGAGACGAGATCTTAATCGTTCTCACTACAAAAAAGAACTGATCATTACGCAACCTGGTAGAGGTGTTAGTTCACACTACAGTGACAATCATATTGCAACATATACATGTATCACACCAACACTGCTGTACATCTTAAACTCACATGATGTTATATGTCAGGTGCATCTCAATAAAATACATTAATGAATTACAAAAAAAGAAAAGGAACCTCTGTAACCATAATGGGTCAAGACAAAAACAAGACCACTTTGTAATCATGTCTAAACACAGACAAAACATGAGCATTGTCCAGATCACAAAAATGACCAAACAATCCCTTATCCTGGCTGACCTGAGGGACTGATGTTTCTTTGCCAATCAGCTTGTCTCAGTTCATTCCTGCCATCTTCCAATGAGACTTATTAAAATTGTCATAGAATTACTTTCACTTCCTGATACTGCCAATCCAGAATAAAGCCCCACTTCCTTAAACTCTTCCCAACATACCCAACATGAGCCTGAATCCTATAATAAATCCTTTCTAACACCTTGTTACAGACGTACCTTATGTTTCCCCATGGTGTGCGTTCTCCATCATTGCAATGAGTCAGTCAGGCCAACCTTCTAACTGCAGGTGTGTTTCTGGTGATCTTTGATTGACTGTAAGATGAGGAAATGCATAGACCCCGGCCAGCACTGTTGTGGAGGTCAATGAGTCAGCATACACATCACTTAGAGCAGTGCCCAGTACGTGTCGAGTGGTATGTAGTGTCTGCTGGCATCAGGATTATTGTGTTCGGGATGCTCAGCATCCATTCCCTTCTCTCTTTCATCCAAAGTACCAGGGCTTCCCTGGTGGCGCAGTGGTTGAGAGTCTGCCTGCCGATGCAGGGGACACGGGTTCGTGCCCCGGTCCGGGAAGATCCCACATGCCACGGAGCGGCTGGACCCGTGAGCCATGGCCGCTGAGCCTGCGCGTCCGGAGCCTGTGTTCCGCAACGGGAGAGGCCACAACAGTGAGAGGCCCGCGTACCGCAAAACAAAAACAAAAACAAAGTACCAGAGTGCCCCCAAAATGGACATGCACTTTTCTGCCTCTGAGCTCAGAAGTCTTCCATGTTCCCTTCCTTGATCAAATAAACTCCTACTCATCTCTCAAAACCCAGTTCGGGCAAACCCTCTTCTGTCAAGTGCTTAAGAGCATGGACTCTGAAGTGAGGCATCTAGATTTGCATCCTCCTCTGCCTCTTACTGGCTGTGTGTTCTTGGGCAGTTTGCTTTACTTCTCTCTGCATCAGTTTCCCTTCTAAAGAATGGGATGATGATAACAGTATTACTCTTACAGTGATGTTGAGGGTTAAATGAGATAATAAGTGTATGAGTACTTGGAACAATAGGTGACACATAACAGCTGCTTAACTGATGTTAGCTATTATTATTATTAAGCTTCATTTGCTGTCCCCCCCCTTCCCCGTTACCACTCCATCACACCTGCTAGACCCTGGTTGCAAAGGGCATTTCTGGATTTATTAGTAGGTATTCATAAGTGTTTGTGGAAAAAAGGATTGTGATATTCAGTAGTCACACTATGTGTGAGTGGCTGCTAAAATCTGAGTAAAAATCCCAACCTTAAACAAACTTCTGAGCCTTGAATAAACAGATTGAAGAAATCCTGTTATGGAATTGGGAAGTGATATGCACAGTTTGCTCTTATGAGAGACTATGAACTGGCCCCAGCACATCTGGTTAAGCCTCTTACAATAACTCAGCTTTGTTTGTCAGTGCCTTCCTGTAGCATGGTGTTAAGAAAGATTCTGAGGCTGTGTCTGGGTACAGAGGAAAAGAATGACTTAGTCGTTTATGACTGTCTGCCACGGGTGATGGAGGGGAGGTGGCACACATGTACAGGTACTTATTATCTCTGGATTTATGAGCTTTTAGGCAAAGGCCCTTCCAGGATTTGGCACCCAGAAGGCAGTCAATAGATGGTACGTAGTACAGCGGACCAGGAAACAAAGGCTGTCTTGCTCTTCTTGCAAGGCCACTTGCTGAATACACATGGAACAATTAATTAAACCAAACGTTGATAAGTGCTTTGAAAGCACAAGGCTCTGTGGTGCAAAGGAAAAAGCCTGGGCTTTACAGTCACGTTGACCTGGCCTCGTATTCCAGCCCATTAGCTGTGTGACCTTGAGAAAAATTGCTTATCCTCTCTGACCCTCAGTTTCCTCATCTGAAAAAAGGAGACATCACTGGGAGGGTTGATTTCAGGTATGAAAATAAAGCGCGTGGCTCATCGCTGGTGTTTCCTTTCTCCGATTCAGTTTGAAGCTGCAAGTGCATTGCCTGACCCGCAGCCACGTCAACATCGTAAACCCTGAAAATCCTGTGACTGATTTCCAAGCAGCAGTAAAACTCAGAATCACTCACAAGACTTCTCGTTCCACTTAAAATGTTCCTTGAGTTATTCTTTTCTGTTTGCAAATAGAAAAAACTAAAATGGAAAAAAAAATGCTGCTTATCCATACTCTGCAGATGAACATCCACAAGCCGCTGAACCCGAGGCACTGTCTGCAGTGAAGGACAGGCGGAGTTTGCGTTTGCCACGTGCTGGGTTCATTATAATCCCTGGAAAAAGCTGGTTCCGAGAGAGAAATGCTGATGCAGCCCATCTCCCTGTTGCTATGATACATACCTTATACACAATCCGATCCTGAAATGTGGAAGCTGTTTTTAATGACCAAACCCCTGCCTGTCTTGTGGGAGAGGCTGCATCACTGTATCCTAAGTGCTACCCTTTGTTTTATCTCATTGATGGCTAATGAGACTAGTTGAGTGTCCCCCACAACTTGGCTTCCTTCTACTTGGAAGATGTGAATGGGAGCTTGGACTCAAGTAGGGGAGCCAGTTTCTTAATGAAACGGAACTCAGGAGGCCAGCAGGGCAGTGAGGGGTGGGCGTGCAAACTCAGGGCATGCTGTTTCTGTGTGTCTTCAGGTAAGTCACTTAACGGCTCTGGTTATAACAAGGACATTCTCCTCGGCTGATTGGATCAAGGGTTCTAAGTTCGTGCCCGAGATCATATGGGGTCTTGTTACAATGCAGATGCTGAGTGAGTGGGTCTGGGGTGGGGCCCGAGACTCTGCATGGCTATCTAACAAGTATATGGTGATGCCAGTGCTGTTGGTTCCTGGTCGCTACTTTGAGTAGCCAGCTTCTCAGACACGTGAAAGTGCTTTGGAAACAGAAAGTTATTGTACCATCATAAGGCATTTTACTTGGGAAACACAGATATGGAAATTTCCTCAGCTGCTTAGCTAAGTAATGCTTACTAAGTACCTTGGAGGTACCTGGCAGTGTACCTGGATGGTAACTCACTAAACTCCTCCAGTGTGGCGATGGGGAGAGAGAGAGAAAGGGAGAGGGAGAGAGAGAAAAGATGTTGGCCTAAAACAGACCTGAGTTTGAATCCTGGCTCTGCTGTTTCATGGTTGTGTGGTCATAAACAAGTCAGATGGCCTCAGTTTCTCTGTCTGTTAAATGGGCATGATGTCACCATCATAGGATACCCTGAGAGGATTAAATAACATGAGGGTTGCAAAGCACCTGACTCATTCTATCAAGGTATTACCTTAACAGCTGAAGAATAGGCTCAGTGGATTCCAACGCTCTCTTTATCTCCTTTCCGCTGGACCCCAGCTCTTGAAACTTACACTTCTCCTCCCTACCCATGTCTAGAAGGTAGTCTGGGGCAGAGGTTGGGGCTCAACGTTTGGAAGTTGTCGTATTATCTCAGCAGTGAGATCTACACCCAGGGTGTCTCCAGTCCTAATTGTATCCTGAGTTGTCAGGGGGAACAGTTTCTGGGGGCCTGTCGATCTTTCTAGAAAGGAAGAGAAAAAGCCTTGAGATGACAGGGTTGTGGACAGGGCAGTCAGGAGGATAACCAGCTGCTGAAACCAGCTCGGTCTGCAGCCAACACTTGAGACACCGGTTGCAGCTTCCCCCTGCTAAGGAGGCCTCGCTTCCTGGGGTGCCACTGCGCACTGCATGAAGCCAGCAGGGAGGATGGGCTTCCGCCCCCGACACGGAAGCCTCACCAGCTCCAGGCTGATCACTCTGTGTGCACCTTTGGTCCACGCACCTGGCCTCAGACTAGCGCTCAGGAACCGCCAGGCAGAGAATAAACACCACCCATAGCTTTGGGGGGTTGGGTCACGTGTGCTAGGCCAGTGTGGGGAGCAGCTGGGGTGCAGGAAAGAGAACAATGGACTTGGATACGGACTCCAAGTGGCTTAACACTGTCTGGCCTCAGCTTTCTCATCTGCAAAATGGGACCATAAACTTTGATTCAGAGAGGCAGGGCAGTAGAGGGCAGGAAATCAGCAAGTCTGGATTTATAATAATATGTGGCTCATGAGAGATGAGTTGTCCTCTCTCTGGCCAACTCAACAATCTTCTCCTTTTTTCTCTTCTTGAACGTAGCTATTCTGGTCACGCACAGAAGTTAGAGATCTAGAGAGAGGCATGTGGTTAGAAGAATTGGCTATTACAGTGTGAGGCAGAGCTGAGTTTGCAGCCCAGCTCTCCAGCCTCGCCTGTGCACTCTCAGTTAATCCATAGCCTCTCAGAGCCTGTTTTCTCTGCGATAAAAGAGCTAGAACAGTCCTACCTTCCCTATAGCATTGTCATAAGGAATAAACGAACTGCGGGTCAGACAAGTGCTTAGCTTAAGGCTTCCATGTCAGCTGTTATTGTGTCCCTCCCTCCCTCCCATCATCCTCCCTCCCTCCCTCCTTTCCTTCCTATTCTCTCTCTCTTTCTGTCTTTCTTTCTTTCTTTCACCCTATTTCCAACTGCTACTTCACCCATCTTGCTAACATCTTCTAAAATGGAACACAAAGAGATTCACTAAGAGAATATTCAAAGTAAAAAGCATCACTCTCCACTGGCCTTGGAAGCCAAAGAACAACGACGACATCACCTGTCATTTTCCTCTTCGAATAGAAAAGATTCAAGTGGCCCAATGCTTTCAGATGGGACCGCAGTGTCATTAACATGAGAAAGCAGCCAAGGAGAGATGGAAACTCTTTGGTGTTAGAGACATTGCACGATCTGGCCATTACCTGCCTCTGGCCACCTGCTCACAGGCATGAAGGGTGACTCTACAGCATCACACTTTCCCACCTCCATGCCTAGGCCCATGTTGTGGCCACCCTCTGGAATGTTCTTCCCCAGCTCATTCATAAATCCAAACAGATCCACCCTCACTTTCTCTGCATCTTCCCAGGCCTGGCCACACAGAGGGGACAACTGTTACACTGACCTTGTTAAACAATCATTCTTCTTCTTTTGGCAACGCCCCTCTCCCATGGGGTTAGGTTGGGGTTGATGCCTACCATCCATCAGAGTGGTCCATTCTTGTGGACCAGGAAAAGGGGAGGATGGAAAGAGCAAAGGGGGCACTTCGTAGGGGAGTCGACTCCATTTAAAGAGCCTTCCTGGAAGTCCCCTGTCTCCATTCCCTGACTTATTATCTGTTTGCATCTCATGTGGCCATACCTGGCAAGGGAGCCTGAGAGATAGAGTTCTTCAGCTGAGTGCTGGATCTATGTTCCAATACTAGCAAATAAGGGGGCATCAAGTAGGCACTGCAGCTCTGGCACTCTCCCCATGAATTTACCCACCCCTCAGACGCAAGCACGAGTTTAAAATATTTTGGGAGCAAAGCACTGAACTTTAGGGCTGATCCTCGACTGTCCTCTTCCAGTCCTCTTTGGAGACCGGAAGTCAGCATGGCTTGGGGAAAGCCCTGTAGAAGGGGTGTCTTGACCTGGATTCTTGTCTTTGCTTGCATGACCTTGGGGACCCCAAAAGTGGGGATTTAATGGAAGCCCCCGCCGGTGCTGGCTCTCAGCTATGCGTGTTTCTGCTGTCCTTAAGCTTCTTACCACTGTCTTTGCCTCCCGTTTATAAATGTTTAAAAATATTCGCTTGACACACAATGGGATTGTAGACTCTTTCATTTCTGAAATGAAAAGCAGCTCACGCATTGTTCAAGAGAAATATTATATTATTGAACAAAGGATGGGTGCATTCAGCCCTTGTTATGCATTCCAGTCTTTGCTACCTTATTGGTAGATGCGTTCTGTGAGGATTTTACTGACGGGGTTTGTAAACAAAGGCAAGATCAAACACTAGTGTGTTTGGATGGCAAGATTGAGAGATTATCATAAAGTCATCAAATTGCATGCCTGGGAGGTTATCCAGTCTACCCAGTGCCTGGGCTCCTTCTACGCATTCCTACCAAGTGGAAGTTCAACCTCAGCTTGAACTTTTCCAGTGGTGGGAAACTCACTACCCCAATTTCACCATTGTGGAGTTTGTAAGGAAGTTCATCTCATATTGGGCTGGGATTTCTCTCCGTGTGGCCTCTACCCATTGAACTTCCTTTCTACCTGGAACAATTCTGTTCCCCTTTCTCCACAATTGCCCTTTAGTTATGTGAAGATGGAGATTGCCATAACTTACCTGGGTCATTCCTTTGAAAGGCTGAATATCCTTTGATTCTTCAGCCAACTGGCCATGGCAAGAAGGAGAATCAATTGGACTAATAAGTATTTCTCAAAGAACCTCCTCTTTATATTCCAGGCACTTTGATAAGCATGTGTGTGGCTTATAACTCTTTGCAATTCAGTGGAGAATTTGTAGAATGTTCAACTAGCAGGGTTTGAAATTCGTGTACCCCCTGTACCTCTCCAGCCCTGTCTCCCACCACTCTCCCCTCTCCCTCCTTCCTCAGCCTCTTTGGCTTTCTAGCCCTCCAACACACAAGCTCCTCCCTGCCTCAGGGCCTTTGCACATGCCATGTTCACTGCCTGGGACGCTTTCCCAAGGTCTTTGTATGTGCTGCATGCTTCTCACCAGGCAGCTCTCAACTGAAGGGACACCTCCTCAGAGAAGCCTTCTTGGACTTTTATCTAAATGAAGCCCCCAATCCCACTTCTGTCCCATCACTCTCCATCCCATTACCCTGCATTATTTTTCTGTAGCACCTTTGCAGTCAATAAACATTTACTGAGCAACTACTATGTACCAGGGATTGTTCTAGGAACTTGGGCTACATTGGTGAAAAAAAACCACAATAATTCTCGCCTTCATGGAGCTTACATTCTCACAGGAGAGACAGAAAATATGCCATATATGTGTGGATAAATTATCTGGTATGTTAGAAGGAGTTAGGAACTATGGAGAAAAAAGCAGGGGATTGGGATATCAGTGGGGTGGGCGGGATTACTTATTAAATAGGGCGGCCTCTTTCAGAGATGAGTTTTGAGCAAGGACATTTCCAGAGATGAGATAATATTTTTTATTTGTGTATATATTTATTGCTTGTTTTTTTTCCTTTCTAGAATGTAAGATCTACGAGGGCAGGGTCTCTTCTGTCTTGTTTCTGTCTGTACCCAGTGCCTGGCAATATCATAGGAACTCAGTGGATTTTTGTGAAATGATTGCCAAATGCCTATATGACAAGGTAAGAGGCACTGGCAGAAGTTTTTTCCAAGGTATAATGTAAAATCCACGCAGTTGTCACCTGCATCCCTCACTTCCCCCATGATTTTTTTTTCCTAGGTCTTGCCTCTCACTTTCCTTTCCCACAGAATGGCAAGAAGGATGGAATTGCACCCACTTCTTGCTAACACATCCCGTGATGTGGCTCAGAGCAAGCGCTATCATTCCCATTCTGCAGGTGAAGAAACTGAGGTTTGGAGATGTCCAAGGTCATGCAGGTTTAGTGACAGAGTGTGGATTTGAACCACAGTCCTTTCCACCGATAGGAAGACCAACAGCAAGCCCACCCCCACGGGCTTTTCTGCACCGTCCTCACACCAGAGCTTCCCTGAACAGCAAGGGTGGTGGGTCCTCCCCCGGGGTGTGGGTGCGGGTGCGGGGGGTATCTCTCAGGAGCTGGAATTCCTGATTGCCTCCTCCAACTTGCATACTGAGATGGAATTTTCCCAAGAGTGAACTTGCTGCTTCCCAGCTCTCTCTGAACCAATCCAGTTAGAGCAAATCCTGCTCAGCCTGCTGGATCCTCTTAAACAGAACCAAATAAATAAGCAGTAAGCTTCGAATAATTGGCTTTTGCTTCTCAAAGCCAATTGTTATCAAAATGAATCCTTCATTCTGCCTCTTTCATTCCATTGAACTAAATTATCTTTTGGGTCTCAGGGGAAAGATTAACTCTTTTCCTTCCAGATGTCTTCAGGGCAATAGCAACCCTCACTTACCTTTCTACAGAGCTTTAGGATTTACAAAGTCCTTCCATATAAATCATATGATTTTGGTCCAGACATTACAAACCATCCTGTGATGTATAAGGGCACTTAAAAAAATTGGGAATCCACGGATGAATGCATTCATTTTCAAGTAACAGAAAGCTCAACTCCAATGGACATAAAAATAAAGGGAACTTACTGACATAGAACTGAAATACCCAGAGGAAGAAACAGTTTTGGGTGCCGTGCGATCATTACTATGACTTAATTTCTCTGTCTTTTTTTTTTTTTTCAGTTATTTTGCAAGTCAGATTCATTCTCAGTCTGGCTTCTTTCTTGATTGCAATATGGTTACAACAAACAATACTTTATGCTTTCTCATTCACATCCACAGAGCAGAAAGAGTGTTTTTGTTTCCACACTGCATGCAGGAGTCTGGAGGTTCACCTCAGTTGCACCCGCAGAGGTCACATGCCCACTCCTGAACTAGGGACAGTGGCTTGAGGGGGCTCTGAAAATGCTGATTGGCTTGGAGTCAATTTCCCATAAAGGATATTGATGCCGTTAGGGAGAAGGCAGTGGGTGCAGATGCGGAACAGGCAGCCAACACATTTCTACTACAGATCCATGTTAGGATAGGAAAAATTGAGGATTGAGTCTTCTTTGTTTTTAAATTTTTGGCCGTACCCCACGGCATGTGAGATCTTAGTTCCCAGATCAGGGATTGAACCCGTGCCCCTTGCATTGGAAGGCAGAATTTTAACCACTGGACTGCCGGAGAAGTCCCTGAGGATTGAGTCATTTATTTAAGGTCATTTGGTCACTGGGTATTGCAGCAGAGACTAAAACCCAGACTCACATCTTTGGATTCAGAGATCTTTCCAAACATCAAATTCTCCTCACCTTTTGCCAGTGCTGAATTTGTAATCTTCCTTTTGCCAGAGGCTGGGCGGTACCAGCAGAGTAAGATATTGAGGGTGAGGGAGGACCTCCTTTGTGTCTTGCTGATACCAAAAATTTCACATAATTACTTTCTTTGGGGTTACAGTGTTACTCATCCATTCATTAATAAATGTCCATTGAGCTGGGAACATTGCCTGGCCCGGACCATCTGGAAACCCGTCTCTTAATCAAGAGTCTTCTAGTTGCAAGACATAGAAACCTGTTCAAGCTAATTTGAGCAAAAACAAAAGGAGGGGATTTCTTCTAAGAGTACAGGATTCTCGGTGTCATCCCCTATTCTCCCACAAATTACGTCATAATCTTATATGATGAAATGTTTAATAACAATACACACATTGCTTATTGAAAATCTTCACTGACCCTGGAGGTCTCTGCAGCCTGTTCAGGGCAGATTCTCTGCTCCTGTTATTATATTTAGGTTCAGGGAGCTTCAAATAAAATCTCACCCCGTTTGAATGCACTTCCAGCTAGCTCTTTTTGGCTTAATTAGATGGATGTGTTCAAAAAAAGGGAAGGAACTAGAAAGTTTCTCTGGAAAAAAGCTATAGGGGATGGATTGGAAATCTGCATGGTGGAGTCTGCTCCCCTCATTACCCGGCTCATTCAGTGGCTGCAGCCTCAGTGCATGCCCACTTTGTACTGAGCTTGCATTCTGATTCTGGTCCCACAGGTGCAAGCCAGAGTGTACTCTGAGCTTACAGGAGGCGTGTTAGTTTTATAAAGTTTCCTCTACTCACCCCCATGCAAGACCTGGGGCCATGGAAACATTTCTTGGCCACTCAAGTATCCAGAGAGGGGAGGTGTTTCTACCGCTTCATGAAGACCCTAGACGGCCCTTACTTGGGGATGGTAAGAGAGTCGCCTTCCTGTGCATCTGGATTAAATCATCTTGAACGATCCTTTCCAGCTCATGAGCGTCATAGCTTCTTCCTCTTTCCAGAAGCAGAGGAAACCAATGTCTAGACAACTTGATGAGTAGGCAATGAATGAGTGAATGAATGAATGAATGAATTCCTCCTTTGCTTCCCCTATGAATTCTGCAGAGTTTCTCTGCTCAAACTGTGTGGCATCAGAATCAGCTGAGAGCATGCTGGAAACATCGACTCTGAAGCCCCATTCGAGACCAGGCACATGAAAGTGTGAGAAGCACGGCTGTAGAAACTGCTTCTACATCACCTGTATTCCTTAATTCCTTATTTGATTGCTTTTATCTTCATCCAGGAGAAGGGCCAGGACCATGTCTATTCACTAGAGTATCTCTATCTCCTATGTGGGAGTTGTATCCAGGAGGTATTCAGTAGCTATTAGATGGTTGGATGGGTGGATGGAGAAAACAAGTTTCGCTGCCTTCAGGGAGGCTACCTATTCTAGTGGAAGAACGCTGGGGTCAGAAGAAAAGGGAAGGTCACTGAGCAGTTTTGTTGCCACCACATTTCTTGAGCATACTCACTCCCCATGAAACGTTACCAGATAGGTATCAATATCATCATTTTACACCTGTGAAAGTGGTGAAGCTACAATTTGAACCTGGAACAATGCTTTTTCTTTCCCGCTGCACTGCCACTCGGTGTCTGTGAGACCTTGGGTATCTGGGGCACAGGCTTTGGCTTCTCCTCGCCCACCACTCACTCTTCCCAGCAACAGCTTCTGTCTGCAAGGAGCCTGCAGCTGTGCCTGAGTGCTTCCCCCCAGTCTTAGGATCATGCTTGTCCTGTGTGCAAGGTGTCAGGAGTGGGGGGATACAACACCATCAGAAGCAGCCCTCAACAAATAGGAACAGGAGTTGGTGCATAAATGCCCCTTGGGTGGGATAACTCTGGGGCAATGTTCTACAACATCTCCTAGAGTCTCGCTTGGGATGGAGCCCCAGCGGCCCACAGTGGAGACCTACTCAAAACACATCCTTTATTGGGTTCCTTTCCTTCCCTGTCTCATTTCCTTCTGGTGCTTCCTGGGATCACCTCACAAATACATTGTTTGCATTCAAATCCTTATCTTAGGGTCCCCTTCTCAGACCCCAAATCTAAGACAGGTTCTGTTAACTAAAAACCACTGTAGCCATCTATTCTGATTGCCTGACATTGTGACAAGCACCTTGAGTGCATTATCTCATTAATCTTCACAACATCCCTGGGAGGTAAGTTCTGCTCCAATCTCCAGATGAAGAAATTGAGTCTCAGAAGGGGAAGTGATATGCTAAAGGTCCCCAGGCTGGTCACTGGCAGAGACAAGGTTTGGACCCATTTCTGTTTGTTGTCAAATCTCATGGTCTTTAAGAGGACCATGCCTCCCAAAAGGATTTGGATTATCCCCTGAGATCATGGATGTGAAGATTCTTTGCAAAAACTGGAATTTCAGTTGTCATCACTGTGTTTCTACAATGGGCTGACTTTGTCAAAAGATTTCTTTCCAAGGGGGTTAGGACAAGTCAACAGGGGCAAGGGTGTGAGGGGATAGTTGAAGAGTGATAATGTAAGGAGTCCAAGGGACCAGAGGACAATGGGAAAACATTAGATCTAGGGATAGGGGAGATCTTATCAGTAGAGTAAGATGAGGCTGAATAGATTCAAGGATGAGCTTGGAAAAAGCAGGAATGATCTGGGTCCCTCTGCTGACAGTCTATGTCTGATGCTTGGGTGTTGGAGAATAGCCAAGGAATGTGATAGACAAGTTTGGAAGTAGGAAGAGGGATTATATGTGGTCCATAGCAGTCAAAGTTGAGCACCTGGCAGCCACATAAATAAATTCTAGATGGTGGAATGGCAAAACAGCTTTTATCTTACATGCCAACTCTCACTGACTGATAGTGGCTTCTTGGAGCCCTGTGTAGAGGGCAGTTCCGAGGCTGCTTTCCACCTCAGAGTGAAAGAGAGTCAGGATTGATTAGTGATGTCTGCCTGGGGCGCAGGAGTGGAGAGTGTGGGTACCAAGGCCACATGGAGGAACAGACTGAATTCCAGTATGAGCCGGAAGAATTCTTTCCGTTAGGATTGAAGCAACATTTACATTTCAAGTAAGCTTTCACTTTTGAATAGGATGATTTTTCCTTGAGAGTTTATCTTTCATTTGAACATATGTGGCTAAACCGAGGCCATATGCAAAATTACAGCTTTATTATAACTCCCTAGAGGCAAAGACAAGAAAAATCAGCACACGATTTACTGAGTAGAACCCACAGAGAAGAGGGAGTGTGTTGAGTGGCTTTCTCCTCCTCCTCCCCTTCTCCTTCTTTTTCTTCTTCTTTTGGGTCACGGTGGCCTCTGTGTTGGGTGGGTTTTGATGATGCTGAGTCTTATCACAGTCCTTTCCGAGTCTGTGATCTCCACCTCCAGGAACTCTGGCTTCTGGGTCTCATCTAAGTGGTAGTGACAAGTTCTGATTGTGGGAGTTTTGTTTTCTTATTGCAGTTGGGAAAGGAAGGCAGGAAGCCCCCACACAGGTCATGGTGAGCGGGTGCCTCTGGCTGTGAGGAATGTTGAACACAGACTATGAATAATGCAGCCACATCTGCCCTGGAGTTTGGAGCTCATGTAATTTGCTGCATCACGTAACTTAACTGATGCTCCGTGCAGACCTGTGTGGTGGGGAGATTCAGACTCACACTTTTAGTTTAACCCATAATTGGTACACTTGCTTTCAAAATGCCCTTGGCAAAATGGCCTTTATCTCACGAGATGTTTTGAAATTCTCCTCAAATTCTCATAGGAAATTTGAACATTTAGGTGAAGTCACATGGAATGAACTTGTTATGAATTCAGGTCGGGACAAATTCTGTTCGTATTTAATTAATACGTGTCAGGTTAAATGGTTTAACAGAGTACTCCACACTCAGATTCTATTATAGGAAGTGGCTTTTCTAAAATGAGCCCGGCATTCAGCAGATTGATGGGGTGAGGTATGGTATTATCTTTCCAGTGCAAAAGGGTGGTTTGGAAACACCATTAGATGGAACATTGCTGTAGAAAAAGGATGGACTGGACTGTAGATTAAAGTAACACAGTCAAATTTCCTGAATTTGATAAGTGTATGGTGGTTACAGAGGTTAAAGTCCTTGTTTTTAGGAAGTACACACTATAGTATTAAGGGATAAAGTTACATGATAATGTATTCTCAGATGGTTCAGAAAAAGTGTATGTGTGTGTGTAGAGAATGAGAATGCTGAATCATGTGGAGAAATAGTAAAAACTGATGAATCTGTATAAAGAGTGTATGAGAAACAGTATTATTCTTGCAACTTCTCTGTAAGTTCAAACCTATTTCAAAATAAAAAATGAAAAAACTAAAAAAAAAAAAAGAAAAAGGATGGAAAGTCAATTCCTTTGTGTTGGTAGTGGATGCCTGGAACTTAACAGAGAAGATTGAGGTCGAGGTGAGGATCAGTGAAATGGAATGTCAAGATTGATTAGAAATGTCTGCCATGGGCAAAGGAGGAAAGAGTGCACGTGCATATGTGTCATCCCTTCTCCAAGAGGAAGTTGTTTAGAAAAGCAGGGTGGGAGGAACAGACACCAACTGTCCTGGAAGTAAAAAAGAATTGGACAAGGTCCACCCTGACTGCCTGTTACTGGAGGAAAAGTTTTGATTTAGACATTGTCAGGTTCCAGAAAAAGCTAGTCCCTATCCTCCACTGTTGCCTAAGAGAATGAGCCAACTGCATTGTTTAAGACCTAATGCAAATGAGTTTTTCAGGCAGAGGAGAGACAAGAGAAAGAAGAGCAAATTCTTTCTTTTGGCACCCAGCAATCATGAGCAGAAGTATAAAAGAAATGGCTTTGTGGGAACACATCAAGCATGGCTCTGTGATTTTCATGGAATTTCCATGTCTTCTAGAGCCGTGAAGTGGAAAGTGTTCATTGAAGTTTGGATATGGATTCAAACACTGACCCCATCACATATTACCTAAGTAACTTTGGACAGGTCATTTGAACTTGCCGAGCCTAATTTTCTTCATATGTAAATTAAGACTAAAAATACAAAATCTACCTAACTTACAAGGTTTGGCCAAGAGTGGAATGCTAATACCTCCCGTGTGGAATCAGCACATGTGGATGTGACTAGTACAGTCAGGCACGTAGTGTATGTCTGATAATATGAATTCAAAAAGGAACAATCCGGGCTTCCCTGGTGGCGCAGTGGTTGAGAGTCCGCCTGCCGGTGCAGGGGATACGGGTTTGTGCCCCGGTCCGGGAAGATCCCACATGCCGCAGAACGGCTGGGCCCGTGAGCCATGGCCGCTGAGCCTGCGCGTCTGGAGCCTGTTCTCCGCAACGAGAGGGGCCGCGGCAGTGGGAGGCCCACGTACCGCAAAACAAAAAAAAAAAAAAAAAAAAAGGAGCAATCCATTTAGGGTCAGACTACCCTGGCTTTTGCTCCTATCCTTAAGGTTCTGGAACGCTTCTTCTCAGAGGTCATGCTTTCCAGAGTGTCTCTAGAAAACAGAAAGACAGCTCGAGATCCTAGTGGCCTTGGTCACTTTATCACCCTTGTGAATTTCAAGAGACTGAAGGAAAAAGTTGTGTGGTGGTTTGAGCTGATCTCAAAGGTGATGATTTGGCCAGACTGCCTAGATCATTGAATCCTCTTCTTTATGCATGTCCTGGATGTTGAGTTTAGCTTCTTGATTTTCTGCAGGTGGGAGAGAGAGACAGCGACTGCCCACCACCCCAAGTCTTTATGAAGCCCCAAGGTAAGGACCGCTGCCTGATAACTTTCTCACTGTCTTGTTCTTTCTGGAGCCAAGTTCTGCATGTCATTTTTGATGTTCTGGAGTCATGAAACACTTATAGGAGAATGAGGTTTCCATCATTGCCATAAATGGCCTCACGGTGGAAGGGCCTGGGGGGCTCGGCAGGGTAGTCCTTATCCCAGTAGCTCCTCTAGCAGAAGGAAAGTCTGTGCAGATGTCTGGGCCTACAACCCTCTCTGCCTTCAGGTGATTCACAAATTGCTAACAGTTAATAGATGGAGAAATCGAGGGTTCTTGCTTGTATTTTCACCACTTCCATTCTGGTTGAATATAGTCGAGCTTCTGTGTTAGTAACACATCCAAACAGTAGATTTTTCTGCTAATACTATGCCCAAGACCAACTCATCATCACTCCATCCTTGGCTCTATCTGTGCAGACACCTGGTCTACCAGGGTCCTTCCTCACTTTGGAATTTAAGCACAGTAATTATTATTTTTTCCCCAGTCTGGCTATTGAGAAAGGACCAAGGCTGGCATTTAGCTGCTGCCTCCTGCTTCTCCCTTTGCAAGCTGAGGAGGTCTGGAGATCTGTGCCCAGAGTCATGCACCCACTGGGCTTCGGGATTGGGTGTTTTCCAACCTCTTGCCCACAGAGAAGAAAGACCATGCTCTCTGGGCCTCTTTGAGAGCACTGAGATGGGGGGCACAAGAGGCATCTCCCCACAGGCAATCAAGGGAGAAGCTAAAGCTGATTTTTCTGTTTTCTGAAAGCAGCCTTTTCTTTCCTTCCCCCTCTGGGGAAATTAGCTTGCTGGCTCAGAAAGGGAAAATAAACAAGTCTAACCTGAAATATGCATTAGAGTTTAGCTATTTTTGGAGCTTTCCAAGATTGAAAATGGCTGAAGCCTGACCGTTCCCATCTGCCCTGAATTAACTTTCAGAGGTTTTGGGGGGAGAGTGAGGGGCCCGTGGACCATCAGAACAGTTGAGCTGAGATTGGCAGTGATCTGTGGATCTGGGTGAAGGAACTGTGGCTTCCATTCCTCTTAGCGACTGGCTCAGAGAGGACGTTGAGAAGGAAGTTGTTGGGATGAGCAGGGATTACCTCTTCTGTAGACCCACTGCCTGTGACCCACCCCCCGTCCCCCACAAACTCATATGTTGAAGCTCTAATGTGATAGTATTGGGAGGTGGGGCCTTTGGAAGGTGATTAGGTCATGAGGGTAGAGGCCCCATGATGGAGTTAGTGTCTTGATAAGAAGAGGAAGAGAGTTAGTTCTCTCTCTCTCCACCACGTGGGGATACAATGAAAAAACAGCCAGTGCAAACCAGGAAGAATACCTCACGAGAGACCAGATCTGCTTGAGCCTTGATCTCAGACTTCCCAGCCTCCAGAACGGTGAGCAATATATGTTTGTTATTTCAGCCACACTGTCTATGGTATTGGGTTACAGCAGCCCAAATGGACTAAGACACCCTGTGAGCTCTCTCTGCATCCAGAGCCTCTAGTAAGATGCCTGGCACATAGTAGGTGCTCAATAAACGTTTGCTGAGTAAATGGGGGTGAATGTGAGGAGAACAAGTATTGAACCCTTGTTGAGGGTTGCCTCTGTGCTTTATGTGCTATCTCCCTTTAAGACCCATTTTACAGATGGGAAACTAGAGGGGAGAGCACACATTATCAGTACCCATCACTTCCCCTGTCACCTACTCTGTTCCTGTGCCCACCTCGGCACCTGTAGCTCTCTGCCTGGGGCCTGGCTCTCAGCCCCCCATGTGAGGCACCAGTGTCAAGGAGGTAAAGCCCCAGGGAGAATGATGAATGGGGATTGGAGGCTAAACACTCCAGGGTCTTCTCATGTCAGGTGGGGCAACTCAGAGGTGTCTCCTACACCACTGCTCAGTGTGGCCGGCCAGGTGTGGACCCCAGGTGCCCACAGCAATGACCTGCTTCTTAATGCACTTTTCCTGGGCTCCTCTCCTTCCCGCCTCACACCCTGGACCACCCCCCAAATGCACTAGTCACTCTGAAGATCTTATCTCAGGCCCGGGGGGCTCCAGCCTGACGCAGAGGAGCTACGTGAGCCAACCCAGGGCAGGGGACAGAGAAACAAAGAGCGGGAGTGGGGGCCACGCCTGCCTCTCTTCCCCTTCCCCACCCCTGCTGCCCTTCCTCCGGATCCTCCCTGCGGGGAAGCCGGGGGGCAGCTGGAGCGCCTCTCAGAGCACACACAGATGGCCTTCTGACACACTCACTTGGGAGCGGGGGGGCAGTGTAGTTGGAGGTGACCTTGACAGTGCCTCCAGAGATGAGGGTCTGAGCCTTGATCTGCCTCCCAGAGCAGTGTGACTCAGGCAAGCCCCTCTCCCCTCTGGGCCTCACGTCCCCATCTTTAAAAGGAGATGACTGGAAACAACCCACATATCGATTGACAGATGAATGGATAGACAGACGTGGTCCATCCGTACAATGCGATATCATTCAAACATTGAAAGGAATAAAGTACTGATGCGTGTGACAACATGGATGAACCTTGACAAGATGTTATGTGAAGAAGCCGGACACAAAAGGTCACAGGTTGTGTCATTCCATTTCTATGAAGTGTCCAGAATAAGTAAATCCACAGAGACAGAGCATAGATTAGTGATTCCAGGGGTTGGGGGAAGAGGGTGATGGGGGTGCCTGCTTAATGGATCTGGGCTTCTTTTCGGGGTGATGAAAAATGTCTTGGAACTATATACATAGAGGTGTTGCTTGCAAAACACTGTGAATGTACTAAAAGCCTTTGAATTGTTCCCTTTCAAATGGTTCATTATTTTATGTTAGATAAATTTTCCCTCAAGAAAAAAAAAAAAAGGACAATCCAGTGGTCCTCATTCCCAGGTGTCATATTCGGGTCCCCTGGGAGCTTTAGAAATATGGATGCCAGCCCTACCCCCAGGGATTCTGATTCCATTAGTAATTTCTAGAATTGCTCTGGAGATTCTAACCTGCTGCAAGGTTCAGAATTGCTGAACAACCTGTAAGGTTCCTGCCAACTTTATGCTTCCCTGTCAAGTGTGAATTTAAGTCAATTCATCCCTTCTTTGGTATTTTTAATCTTTGTGGAATAAAAACCTTAAATCATTTTTTTGGGGGGTAAAGCTATTACAGGCATGGGCTTGTAGGAGAGGTAACTTTTGGAGTGGGGGTGATGGTAAAGGGAGAAGGAGAGTTTCTAGGTGCCTTTGAAATTACCTCTCCCCCCAGCACACTCGATCCAGCCTCTTTTAGCTACAGGAAAGCATCTTTTCCACCGGCACACTTATTCTCAGAGTATTTAATACCTAAAACCACACATACAACATTAATCATTTAAAGGTATTGAGACTTAAATGGGTTCAATTCCCTTCAAACACTTAAACTGAGGACCTACTGTGTGCCAGGCATTGTGCTAGGTGATGGTGGAGATGAGAGAGGAACCAGGATGAATCAGAACTCCCACCATCCAACTGTGGAAGACAAAAGCATCGTAAAAGAGAACTATAACATTCCTGACAGTGGATAACCTGGATTGACAACCTACTGTGTGCAAGGCCCTTTATATGGACCATCACATTCTAAGATGGTTAAGTCATCTGCTCCAGGTGTGATGCTAATTTTATGTGTCAACCTGACTGGGCTAAGGGATGCTCAGATAGCTGGTAATGTGTTATTTCTGGGTGTGTCTGTGAGGGTGTTTCTGGAAGGGGTTAGCATTTGAATCAGTAGACTGTAGAAAGAAGATCGCCCTCACCAATGTGGGCGGGTATCATCCAATCTGTTGAGGACCTGAATAGAACAAAAATGCGGAGGAAGGGCGAATCTGCTCTCTCTGCTTGAGCTGGGACGTCCATCTTTTCCTGTCCTTGGACATCGGTGAGCCTCATTCTCTGGCCTTTGGACTCGGACTGGGACTTATACAACTGGCTTCTCTGGTTCTCAGGTTTTTGGATTTTGACTTGAACTACACCACCCGCTTTCCTGGGGCTCCAGCTTGCAAATGGCAGGTCGTGGAACTTCTCAGGCTCCATAATCCCATGAGCCAATTCCTTATAATAAACTTCCGTTTGTATATTTCTATCTGTATCTTACCAGTTCTGCTTCTCTGGAGAGCCCTGACTGATACACCAGGTTACACGTCAGGGAAGTGGTTGTCACAGAATATTAGCTCCTGACCACTGTGTTTTCCCTCTTGTGTTTCCAGGGCTGCCTCTAACCCTGCTGCTTGGAGACTTGAGTGGCATCAGGAGAACAGAGAGGAGGGGGTGATTCATATTATAGGAGGGGTACCTACCCATAATTGTAGTCACCTAGAGCTTTGTTGTCCAACATGATGGTCACGGGCCACATGTGGCTGTATGACTTTAAATTAATTAAAATTAAATTAAACAAAAATTCAGTCTTTAAGTCACACCAGCCACATTTCAAGTGGTCAAGAGCCAAACACAAATTTATTATCTTATGGTTTGGGGCTGGGGGGATCAGAAGTCTGAAAAGGCTCTCCGTGGGCCAAAATCAAGGTTTTTAGTAGTGATGCATTTCTTTCTGGAGGCCCTAGGGGAGAATCTGTTTTCTTGCTTTCCACCTTCTAGAGGCTGCCTGCTTCCCTTGCCTCATGGCCCCTCCTCCATCTTCAAAGCCGGCAATGGGCAGCTGAGTCTTTTTCATTGACGTAACTCTGACCTCCTCTCCTGCCTCCTCTTCCACATTTAAGGATCTTTGTGGTTACATTGGACCCATCTTGATAACCCAGGATAAGACCCCCCACACCCTCGCAAGATCAGCTAATTAGCAACCTTAATTTCACCTGCTACTTTAATTCCCCTTTGTCATGTAACATGACATATTCACCAGTTCTGGGAATTAGGGTGTGGACATCTTTGGGAGATCATTATTCTGTCTACCACCCCATCTAGTGTACTAGAAGAAGCACAGCAAAAGATATATAGGGACTTCCCTGGTGGTGCAGCAGTTAAGACTCCGAGCTCCCAGTGCAGGGGACCCGGGGCTCAATCCCCAGTCAGGGAACTAGAGCCCACGTGCCTGCTGCAACTAAGAGTTCTCATGCCACAACTAAGGAGCTGGCAAGCCGCAACTAAGGAGCACACATGCTGCAACTAAAGAGCCCACCTGCTGCAACTAAGACCTGGCGCAACAAAAAGAAAGAAAAAAAAGACATAAAATTCATGTGTGTGGAGGATGAGTGGCTGGTGAGAGGTGAGGCTTTGTGATTTGAAAAGCAGTATAAAGGGGGCTTCCCTGGTGGCGCAGTGGTTAAGAATCCACCTGTCAATGAAAGGGACATGGGTTCGAGCCCTGGCCCGTGAAGATCCCACATGCCGCGGAGCAACTAATCCCGTGCGCCACAACTACTGAGCCTGAGCTCTAGAGCCTGCAAGCCACAACTACTGAGCCCACATGCCACAACTACTGAAGTCTACGTGCCTAGAGCCCGTGCTCCGCAACAAGAGAAGCCACTGCAATTAGAAGCCCGCACACAGCAACGAAGACCCAACAGAGCCAAAAATAAATAAATAAATTTATTTAAAAAAAAAAGAAAAGCAGTATAGAGTTTTCTGGATTTCTGAAGTCAGACTGCCTGGTTTTGAGTCTTGCATCGTGACCTTGGACAAACGTCTCTGAGCCTCAGTTTCCTCGCCTGTGAGTGGAAATAATGACAGACCCCTCCCCCCCATCTCTTGGTGAGAATTAGAAGCGATGATCCATGTAAAGGCTTGGCAGATAGTAAACCCTGAAATGTCAGGTACCATTTGGAAGCTAAAAATGCCTTCACATTACAGTGTGAATGTGTTCTAGCTTTGAAAATAGCTCCAAATTCCATTTATGTTAAGAACTACATTCTGTTCTCTATCTCTGTGTGTGAGATGGCCCCTGGGAATTGGGTGGTCATCAGTGCCGTGAGGAAGGGAGTTCTGCCTGTTCCCAAGGCCATGACAGGGGGCTGGGTGATCCAGAGAGCCTCCCTCAGCCATCTGCTAATAGCCTTGGGGACCTGAAGTTCAAAAGCATGTTATGCTTCTACAAATCTAATAGAAATACTTCCTTCATCTCTAGTGCAATTAAATTAGCTACTGCTGACGTATTTCAGGAAATTCCTAGAATTCCCAAGTTATAAAGGAATCTATTGGAACCATTCTAATGATGCTTGCTTATTCTTTATGGTAGTTGGCTAAAATAGTCATCCCTCTTTAAATGACCCAGGGATGGCAACTGAACTACATTTTGTTTTTTGTTGCTCTGCACAGCTTGTGGGATCTTAGTGCCCTGGGGTAGAACCCAGGGCCCTGGCAGTGGCATCCTAACAACTGGACTGCCAAGGAATTCCCTGCACTACCTTTTAAATTAAAAAAAAAAAAAAAAAAAAAAAAAAGGAATAGGTGATACATGCACGTGGTATATAAAAGGGTATGCTGCCTTAGCAATGCATTTCCCCTCTCCAGAGTCAACTATTGGTATTGGGTTTCTTGTGTGTCCTTCCAGATATATTCTGTGCACTTCCATCCTATACATTATGCCCTATCTGTTCCCCCCCACCTCCGTCGCCTACATCAGCTTACTATATTCACCGTTCTGTACCTGCCCCACCCTCCTGGTCAATTTTAACAATGTATCTTAGAGACTGTTCTATATTGCTACAAAAGCAGTATTCCATTTTAAGCACATACCATAATCTATCTTACTGATGATTTATTTATAGTTTTTAGGTTATGCTCACTATTTCACTATTGCAAGCAATATTGCAAATAACCTTTGTATTTACAGAATTTCACGCAAGTCCAAATATGATAACTTTTTCCAGTGGAATTGCTGGGTCACATAGTATGTGCATTTTTAACTTAAAAAGTTTGTGCCACTGTTGGTGGGAATGTAAATTGGTTCAGCCACAATAGAAAATAGTCTGGAGGTTCCTCAAAACATTAAAAATAGAACTACCAGATGACTCAGCAATCCCACTTCTGGGTACATATCCAGAGGAAATGAAGTCATTATTTTGAAGAGATATCTGAACATCCATGTTCATTGCAGCATTATTTACAATAGCGAAGATATGGAAGCAACCTAAGTGTCCATTGGTGGATAAATGGATAAAGAAAATGTGATACACACACACACACGCACACACACACACACACACACACACACAATGGAATGTTATTCAGCTATGAAAAGAAGGAAATTCACCCATTTGTGACAACATGGATGGACCTTGAGGGCATTATACTAAGTGAAATAAATCAGATTGACAAAGACAAATACTGTAGGATTTCACTTGTATGTGGAATCTAAAAAAGAAAAAAGCCACATGTTGCATAGAAACAGAGGGTAGAACGGTGGTTGCCAGGGGTTGGAGGGTGGGGAAATGGGGAGAGGTTGGTCAAAGGGTACAAACTTCCAGTTATGAGATTAACAAGTTCTGGGGATGTAAGGTACAGCATGGTGACTATAGTTAACAATATTAAATTGTATAGTTGAAAGTTGCTGAGAGGAGATCTTAAATGTTCTCACCAAAACAAAAATTGTAATTATGTGATGTTAACTAACCTTACTGTGGAAACCATTTTTCAATATATACCTGTATCAAAAAAAAAAAAAAAAAAAAAGGTGTGGGGCAAATTGCGCTTCATAGAGGTTTATCAATTTATCTTCCCATCAGCAATTGTGAAAATGACTATTTCCCAAAACCTCAGTGACAATTCATTATCAAACATTCAGATTTTTGCCAGTTAGATGTTAAAAATATATTATTATAGTTTAAATTTACGTTTACCTTATAATTAGTGTGGGTGACCACATTTTAATATGTTTAAGAACTATTCATATTTTCTTTTCAAATGAAGGATCCTTGGTCCATTTTTCTATTGAGTTGTGCATCTTTTTCTTATTGATTTCTAGAATTTCTTTATATATAGGAAATGGCCTTTTCCTTTGGTTCACACAACTGTTTTCCCCAGTTGTATCTTTTTCAACTTTGTGGATTTTAAAGGCAGAAATCGCTTATTGTATTTGTTCAATATACCTTTTTAAATATGTGGATTTTGAATTTTATGTCGTCCTTAATGTTTTCTGGTCATCAAGAGTTTATAAAAAGATCGCCCACGTTTTCTTTTAGTATTTTAATGGTTCTATTATTTTGCGTTTAAATCTTGGCTCCATCTGGAATTTGTTTTAGCTCAAAGGTGTGAAATAAGAATTCGACTTTATATCTCTCCAGATGGTTTTCCAGTTGTTACCATTTATGGAGTAATCTGTCTTTCTCCCACTTATATGAATGTGAGGCCATTATATATGAACATCATGTATGTACTGGGGTCTATTTCTGGATCTTTTCTTCTGTAACTCTCTACCCCTTGAGGTATCTTAGTCGGTCTTTGGCAATCTCCAGTGCTTTTTGTCCCAAGTCCTCTAAAACACAGAAGGACGTTCCTGCTCTTCTGACTGCATTCTAGACTTTTGCGATGGCTTCTACTTGGGAGTAAAATCATGCTTGAGATGCTAATTAGAAAGCAGGGCATAGGATCAGGACATTCCTCCCCATCATTAGCCACAATCATACTCTTTCAGGATTCAGAGGCTTTAAATTGCTGCATTGGAAAGATGCAATGAAAGATGAGTTGATTTTCCCTCTTGTGGAGGACCAATTGATGATAATAACAATAATATAGATGATTATAAACTACCATCCTGGTGGTGCTAAGCAGTTGAAATATGTTAGTCCATTGATTCTTCCAACAACTGATAAATTAGCATATTTATCCCCATATTACATGAGAAGGATGTGAAGGGAAGTGAAACTTATGAGACAATACAAAATAGAGGAGGGGTTTAGACCCAGGTGTAACTGATTCCAAGGCTAGGTCTCTTATCCATTCTGTAATGCAGGATCTCTGGCACAACACAGCCAATGAAACACACTTTGTTCACTTATTCTCTGCTTCGTTAATTTGCTGCATAATCACTTTGGAGCACTTGGTCACTATAAATAGGAGTCAGAAAATCATATGTCTCCAGGGGCAAGCAGGTGACATAAATGAAATTGCCCAGATGGGGGACGATAGGGAGTGGTAAAGACTGGCAAATGAGAGAGCACCTGTCACATCTAAAGTTGGCACTGTCCCTCAGCCCAGAGCATTGTTGCCGTGGGAGAAGGTGAGTTTAGTGTTGCCCAATCTTCAGATTCCCAAAAGGAACCAGAAATCCAGATTTTTAGGTGAAACCTCCTGATTTTTAGATGTCATCAAATTAGAAAAATCAATGTATGTTCTTTAAAACTCAATACTTAGTTCTAAAAGATTCCTTGTAGAGAGGGCATTAAACAGAGATATTGATTCAACCAAATTTGATTCAGCAATGGAAGGGAAAGAATTACTGATACACGTACAAAATGTGAATGAATCTCAGCAACTCCGTGTTTAGTAGAAGAAGGCAGACATAAAAGAGCACATTGCCATATGTCCATTTATTTGAAATTCTAGAACAAGCAAAATTAACCTACGATGAGGGTAGGGATTGACTGGGAAGGGAGTGAGTACCCTTTCAGGCATGGTAGTAATATTCTATATCTTCATAGGGTTTGGATTATACTGATACTTGCATTTGTCCAAACCTAGTGCATGTACACTTGAAAAAGTGTGTATTTCAATGTATGTAAATTGTATACAAAAATCTATTAACAAATATCGAACTCTAGTTAATGACAATGATCCCGAAGTATTTCGGAGGAAGTATATGGATATCTGCAATTTATTTTGAGATGAACTAAGAATAAGATGGATTAAAGGATGAGTGGAGGGATGGATGAAAAGATACGTATGTGATACATCAAGCTTAGTAAAATGTTAATGCATCAGTGTTGCTGTGCATTGAAAATTTTCATAATAAAATGTTGGGAAAAATTAGCAAAAATAAAAACCAATAAGAAACTATGTGTGAGCTTAACATACACACACACATAACCCTATGGGCTAGATCGGGCTCATGGGCACCAATTTCAAGACTCTTGCTCTGTCCCATCATGCGTCCCCATCACCCCATTACATGGTGTTGTCTCAGCAAGTTGATTATAAGGGGGTCATTCCTGCAGTCAAGCTCTTCGTTCTGCTATCCACCCTGCACAGGGCTTGATAGGTCTGGCACGCTTCAGTTAGTGAAGGTATGAGAAAATCCATCACCTGGTGACATCATTAACATTTCTCCAACATGACCTGCCTGAGATAAAAGTGAGCCTGGCCTCCTTCTCATCAATCAAGGGGAAAGAAGAAAACCGTTCTGGCAACACAGCTCCTTAGCTCCTTCTGCTAATCCATCTTGCTACATCCGCACTCTCTCTACATGATATTTAAATTCAGAGGGGACAAATATTAGCCCAGCACAGTTCCTTCATTAGCGAACAGGGTTTCAGAAGAGTGTTTGCAGACTGCCTCTCTGTTCCCAGTGTTGGCTGAGCAGAAAGCAATCTTCACTGGTCAGCAGCATTTCAGAGCAAGGGGCTGTGTCTGTGTTGAATACCTACTGTGTGTCCTTGGCTGTGGTTGGGTAATAGAAAATATGACCAAGGAGTGTCAGTCTTGGAGGCATTGCCAGAACTATAGGGAGAAGGGAACAGGAGAGAGTACTTTCTCCTCTAAACACATTCCCTAAAAGCTGTACCTTTTCAATAATTTTAAAAGGCAACTTGTCATCATAACGATAGTTAAGACTATGATGCATACAATTAGACAAGGAAAGTGTCAGTCTTGTAAATATGTGATTGACGTATCAGAGGTCAAACCTGCAGACGTTTCTAGATTGTAGTCAAAACATAGCACCTTTTATGGGCTTTTCCCTTATGCTAGTTGAATTATTCACTGGAATATTCACTCCTTCTCCCTGAAGGAGAATGATGCTTCCCTTCCTCAATGATGTCATACTTTTGACTTGCTTTGGCCAATGAACTGGGAGCAGAAGTGACATGAGTCATTTCCAAGCAGAAGATTTAAGAGGCATGTTCTCTTTTCCCTCTGCCAAAGCCATGTCTCAGATTGTGGCTGCTCCAGCAGCCTAGGTCCCAGAGAGAAGAGATGTGGAGCACAGCTCTCTGCTGGCCATGGTGTATAGAGAGGATGAATGAGATACAAATATTTGTTATTGTCAAGGCTTTGGGCTATTGGGGTCATTTGTTACTGCAGCATCACCTAGCCTACCCTAACTGATGCACTCCCCAGCCAGCAAAGGAGGTTCCTGCCCAGGTGCCACAGATAGGACCCTCTTGACATTATGACTTCTCCATAAAACTTCTGTGTAGTTTTGAAATAACAAGGACTACACAGTAGAAGCTATCTTGGGTAAAGATAAAGATAAGATAATTTAGGTGCGATTATGTGAGGCGAGAGTGGTTGCTAAGGGAAGAGACCACGTGGGCTAGCGGAGATGAGTATAACTGTTAGGGATGACGGAACACAGGGCAGTGGTCTAGGGTTCAACAGACTGGGCTTGAGTCCTGGGTCTACTCTTCATTAGCTGTGTGGCTTTGGACAAAGCCCTTGGTGTCTCTGATCCTCTGTACCTACTAGATGGGGTTTTTGTGAACTAAGTCATATGGAAGAACTGGGTCACCATCAGGGTTCTTGTTGCTTTTTCCCTCTTCTTTCTCCTCTTCCTCCGACTCTCCTAATTGGCCTGAATGATAATACAGAGGAAGGCTAGGAGATTGTAAGTGTAGCATGAATAACACAGAGTGTGCCTGGAGATAGAGAGGGCTCCAACCTACTCTATGGAGGGGCCTTGTGCTCAGAGTTTCTGGCAGACTCATTTGGATCACAGCTCTGCCATTCATTAGCTCTCTTATCCTTTTGGGGAGCATGGGTGGGCCAGAGGGAAGTTGGGTGAAGACATAGATCGCTCCTCAAAAACTTTGTTTTTTAAATGAATAAAATAATCAGAATTACACAGGGAACCAATTTTATTGCTGGCAAGACATTAAAAAAAATACAAATATGGGATAGAATAACACACATACTTCTTTGTTAGTGCATTAAATAACGGTATCTATTGTGTATATATTGTATATCTACTGGCAGATTTAATAACTGTCAATATTTCAGACTTGTGCTGAGCATAAATAATATTTTGCAATGTTTATAACAATTGTGATGGGAAAAATATCTGTGGTTTCCTTTGGTGACACAGTCCCAATAAGGTAAACACTGTTGTTCTTGGTTGTCTACATTCAGTTGAAGGAAATAAAAAACTTGCAGCTAGAGGTTATTGAAAATCGTTTTCTAATTTGTTCCCATTCAAGTTCACAGACGCCCTAAATTTTACCCAGGACACTTGAGGGTCTGTGGACCCCAGGTTAAGACTCCTGCATTAGCTGCATTTTCTTAAGGGAGTTCCATCCCTTCCTGAGCCTCTATATCCTCACTTGCAAAATGGGTACCTTGCCCTTGATATACTTTCTAAGCATGGGATTTGGTTATCCTCAGGTGAGCAGGCATTGTGGGACTCTGATTCCCTGGATAATGGATTTCAAGGGATAGCACCAAGGTAAGGAATGAGCACATCCAGCTGTCTCTCCTCTGGCCCAAAGTCCCATGAATTGACAAGAGAGAGGGAGAGGGAGAGGGAAACAGAGGATATAAATGAAAATATATACAAAGCAACAGACTGGAAAAGAAGAAAGAGTGGCACCAACAAACCAGAATTCTTGAGAAATTCGTGACACATCATAACCAGATCACGTATTTGGAGAAACAGCTATTGAAAATCACAACCTAAAACATATTTAAAAGCATATCTAATTTTAAGGAGCACTTACCTTGTGCCAATCTTTGTACTTGCATTATTTATTTTAATCTTCATCATAACCCTTTGGGAACCTTAGATTCTGTTCTTATCGCATTTTATGGATGGAGAAAGTGAGCCTCAGTGGGTTCAGGTACTTTGCCCGAGATCACACTACCAGAGAGTGACAAGCCAAGATGTCTGGCTATGTGGCTTCACACATAGCCCACGATCTTGTCTACTGCACTCTCCGGGCATTTAATTCATGGGCAGGAAGAGGCTTTTTTTTTTTAAGTCCTGCTAGAATCTGCAAACTTCCGAACTAGGATGAAAATTGTTCTGACACCGCTTCTGGATTTAGGAAGAGCTTAAGCTGCACCATTGCATTTTAAGGGCAGTGTGGTCCTCGTTAATGTCCTTCCAGGTCAGCAATGCAGGCAGGAGCTGTCTAGCTTGGGGGCTGTCAGGGGAACCCACACTGACGCATTCAAGAATATCTGCACTTGAACACAATTAATGCGCTGTTTCTCTTCATCTCTTCTCTGAACACCATGTGCCCTAAAAATATTCTTTGACATTATGCACAAACATTGAAGAGACATTTATTTGACCCTGACTTTTGTACAGTTCCTACTAAAAGAGATTCAGTGACACACAAATGGGGCTGAATTATTTATAGGCTTGAAGGGAGATCAAAGTTGCTTTTATTCCTATTGAAAGTGTATTAGAAGGCCAAAGAGCACCAAATTAATTATGACGTCTCACAGAGGGAGTCCAGCTAGACTCAAGGGTGCTTATTAAAGCCGGGGTGCTCTCCAAGGCTGGGTCTTTGGAAATGCACATAAATCTGGGCTGTTGTTCCTTTCAAATGCCTTGTCAGGGAGTGAAAGTCTCTACCCTTCTTGACAAGAGCTGCCAGTATGAGAGTAGAGATGGAAGGAGTGTCTGGGGGCTTAAGACACCCATGAGGTTGGTCATTTTTGAACTTATTTAATAAGTCAACTGACGTTGATTGAGCACCTACTTGAGGCTGGGCACTGGAGAGAAAGAGACAAGTTCATTAACTTATTTGTCCAATGATTCAACCAATATTTAGTGTCTTCTCTTGAGAGGTACTGTTTTAGGCACTTGGATGTACATAACAGGACTGACAAGGTCCGGCACTCATGATTAAGAGACTGTTCCTGTCCTCAGGGAACTCAGCATAATGAGCTCTTTAATGATCATCATCGTCATCGTCATCATTTACTGAATGCTTACTATTTTCCAGGCTGTATCCTAAGTGCTTTACATGTATTAATTTAACTAATCTTCATCAGTATTCAATGAGATAGGGATTATTAAAATCACCCCCTTTTCATAGTTTAGAATAAAATTACAGAGTTTAAGTAACTCGCTCAAAGAGTCAGACCTTGGTTGCTATGAGGCTGGGATTCAAACCCAGACAGTCAGTCTACCATAGAATCTGTTATTACAGGGTATATATAACAGCTGTAAGACTCAGAGGCACAAGGAAATCAGGGAAGGGGTGTCTGAACTGAGTCTTCAAAGATGAGTTGGAGATTCCAGAAACATTCAAATAGGGTGCAGGAAGGACAAGTTACATAATCTGTCTGCAATTCATTTCCTCATTTTATGCCATCAGGTTCTTAAGAGAAATAAATGAGAAATCATAAATGTAATGTCTTCTTCGAGGTGCTTGAAGGCATCATATGTGCCTTCAAGTTGCCAGGCGTCATAAGAAGATGGTACTTTTCTACTGAGCTGTAATGTGAAAAGCTACAATGGGAAAACGGCCACTCAATTCATTCTTTTCAATTGTTTATTTCTCTTTTATGTGCAGGATGAGGTAGGAATTTGCCCCAGAGCCAGATTCTTGAGGCTTCTGTCCATTCAGGGAGGACCATAAACACAGCTGGACCTGTGCGTCACCTTTGTTCAACGCATGCCTTTGAGCTCACCAGCTGGGTTTATCATTCTGGGCTAATTCCCTCTGACACCAAGTTTGGGCCTTATTCCATTTGGCTTTTCTGGTGCATACAAATCAGAACGGTAGGGATTTCCTTCTGCAGAAGCGTACTGCCTTTCCAATTGGTTTAATTTACAAACAATAGCTTCATGGGGAGAGAAGGGAGCCAGCCCCCAGGGAGAGTTTGCATGGGTGAGCTCCACGTTTGCCTTGATTTTAAGCATCAGTTTATAGCATATGGTGGAGACCCTGATGGCTGGGGCTCCATTTCCTGGGAAAGCAGCAACACAATGAGGCCAGAGCTTATGTCTTTTCTCTCGAAGTTGGAAGAGAACCCATGTTGTTTGTGTGGGTGTGGGGTACCTGCTGGGATGAAATGCCATCATGTCATCTTTCCTGGGACCCAGAGATAAGTTCCTCGTCTCTGGGGTTGTAGGCAAAAGGGATTCATCCAGTTGGGAGCTCCTTTCTGGCTGGGAGTGTGAGAATCATGTGCATTCTGTATGATTTCTTTCAGCATAAGTACCAGGAAGTAAAATCTTTGTGGGAGAAGGTGTCTTTTGGGAGGAGGAGGTTATTTTAGTGCTTCTAGCTCCCGTGGATCCACGGCACCAGAAACTCTATAGCCAGTACGATGAATAATGCCAATAGTAGGTTTCTGTAAATATTGTTGCCTGTGTCTCTTATGGTTATTTCTCATCTGCTTTTCCCAAAGGTTTGGCAACAAAACCCCCAATGCTTTTCAAAATAGCTGGGACACCCTAGTAGGTACTTTAGCCAAATTCCAGTGGGAAGCAGAATTATCAAGGAATAGGGTGTATGTATATGGGGGCCGTGGCAGTCCTGAAATACCACAAGGGTAACAGATACCAAGCTGTGGGCAAGAAGCATTTTGTTGCTCTTTCCTGGGACACCAATGCTTAGCATAGTTTCTGGTACATAGAAGATATTGAAAAAATAGTTTTTTGAACAAATGATTATGATCTCTCATTAGAACAAAGCAATAGGATAATAATAACTTCAGTGAATTAGTGTTATTGAATTCTCAGACTACGCTAGGAATTGTGCAAAATGCTTAATCATCAACAGCCTATGGACTATTATTATCAACGCTATTTTGCAGATATTGAAACAGAGGCTCAGAGATTTCACAGGACAGGCCCAAGCTCTCAGAGCTAGTAAGTGGGCCGGGCTTCCAACCTGGGCTTGTCTGATTCTAGAGTTTTGCTCTTTACAGGCAGGAGGCTACAATGTAGAATAGATAAACCATAAAACAGTATGGAGATAACAAGAATGCAGCTGATAATCAAGGTAGCACCACCGGGACTTCCCTGGTGGTCCAGTGGTAAAGAATCTGCCTTCCAATTCAGGGGACGCAGGTTTGATCCCTGTTCAGGGAACTAAGATCCCACATGCCACGGGGCAACTAAGTCCGCGTGCCATAACTACTGAGCTTGGGCGTCTCAACGAGAGAGCCCGTGTGCTGCAAACTACAGAGCCCACACGCCCTGGAGCCTGTGTGCCACAACTAGAGAGAAGCAACGAAGAAACCGCATGCCACAACGAAAGATCCCGTGGGCTGCAACTAAGACCCGACACAGCCAAAAAAATAAGGAAAAGAAATAAATAAATATTTTTTTTAAAAGGTAGCACCACATAAGTTTTGGGGAAAGTAAAAATACAAAAGAAATAGTATCTTATTCAAATAGTACTGGACATTTGGTTATTTGGTAGAAAAAAAATTCAGAGCTCCATTCTCTCACATATAAAATAAATTGCGGATGGATTAAAGAGCTACATGCAAACTAAAAACTCGTATGAAATCTCTTATATATGACTGGGAAGGTGAGAAGGAACTACAGAAAAATGTATAAAGGATTATGAGAGGTTTTTTTCTTTATTATATTTTAAAATACTTCTACAATAAGCATGTACTATTTTGAAACTAGAAAAGACACAGTAAATACATCTTTTTTTCTCCTTTTTTCTTTTCTTTTTGTCCTTCTCTTTCTCTTTTTTAGGAAAAGGTCAGATGGGTTCCCTGACATCCTAGGGAGGCAGAAATGGGGGTCTAGGCCTGGGGATTTGTCAAGAGGCAGAAGCAGAAGGAAGGATGGGAGGGTAGGTGACATGTCACTGTGCTGGGTGCTTTCTGGTTCTCCTTTATTATCTTCCCAACCACGCAGCTACATAACTGTTGTCCTCCCTGTTTATTTTAACAGTGAAGGACACAGAGGCTGAAAGAGGGGACACCTTTACAATGAACAGGAGAGTGACACCTGAGCCCAGGTGTGTGAGGCAGCCCTGCCCATGTTCCTGGTCCCTCCTGTGCCTGCACTGTCCTCCAACTGGGCCCCCCTCCCTCCCAGTGCCACCCCTCTCAGGGGCTTTAAATTTCTCAGCTTTGGCTCCTGAGAATGGCGGTGAAGTCCTTCTTCTCACCCAGACATACGGTGCTGCTTCTTAGCGTTTTTTGGTCTGCCCCTGTGGACTTCTCAGAGACTGTTAAAATGCAGAAGGCCCCTCTCTGCTCCTGGAGCTTTGGGCCCTCTTGGATTTTATCAGACGCTTTCACCATAATGTTTACATCTCAGCTAAAGAAGAAAAGAAAACTGCCATCCGCTTAATACACATACTTGGCCGAGGTTTGCCCAGGCAGGGACAATTGCATCTAGAAGTTGTCACAGAGTTGGACCCGAATGGGACAGTGGGGGGTCCAGAGGATGAAGTGTCTGGCTGGGTGTGGGGTGGAGGGGAGGGAAACCCCTGCAGCCGCTCTGGGGAGTATCCATTTATTGCATGTGTGTCCTTGATGGTGCATGCAGAAGAAATAAACATTTCAAAAGACCAGGAAGTGGGGAATTGAATAGTGAACCAGACCCAGTGCGTCTCCCCCGCCCCCCAGAGCTCAAGGTCTAGTAGGAGCCTGCCACTGCCCACAGGCCCTCTTGGCATAGGAGGTAGTACTGGAGGGGAGCACGGGGTGAGGGGAGGCGCTTAACCCAGAGGAGATGGGAACAAAGACCTCTCCTGACCACATTCTAGCCGGGCTACTCTGAGCCCTCTTCCCCATTAGGCCTCAACCTTGGCCTTGAACTTGAACAAACTTGGCCTTGGACTTGAACAAGCACCACCATAGTTTTTTAACAGCTCATGGCTGCATCCCTGGGATGCAGTTTTCCTTAAAGTGCTGCCTGAGAAAAACTTGAGGATGCCAACAGAATTTACTGTTTGTTTCAGCCAACACCTGAACATAGGGCCCCCGCCTCTGTGGGAGGGTTGGAGCCTCACTTTCAGCAGTGCCAGTCAGCAAACCCGAATGGGTTTTACGTGGACCAACCCTCCCTCCCACTTTTTGTGAATTTTCATGTCCCTGTCTCTGCACAAGCTCCCTCCATTCCTCCTGCCCACTCCCTCCTTCTCCCTTTAGAAATCCACTTACCTCTGCACAAATGGGGATGGAGCTCTGCTCTTTCTCCTACTCTCAGTAGTATTTACCGATAAAAGCTGTTTTCACTGCTTCAACTAAGGTCCGGCTGTGTTTCTCTTTGACAGTGGGAAGTGTGGTCGGGGAGGATGCGCGGAGGAAGGGATGCAGAGCTAAGTTGTGGGGATGGAGCATCCCGGCAGAGGGACTGGCTTGTGCACATGGCACACGGGATCCAAGGCAGTGGGCGAAGTTTGAGGAGGGTGGAGAGCAAGCTGGGAACAGAGCCGACCCACTAGCAGAGTGCAGGTACAGGCACTTTTGTGTGATACTTGGCGTGCGCTTTGGAGTGCGTGTGTTTTCATAAGAGACCGTCTCTTACGGACGGTCAGAAATGGAGACTACTTCAAACTGCAATGGACCCAGATCAAGTTGCGATGCCCAGTGGTGTTGGATAACAGCTGGCCCCCCCTCTGCCACGTTACTTTCCCTTGTTCTCTGAGATCGTTCACGCCGTTGGATGCCTGTCTCCTCCATGCCTCTTGAGGGGTGGAATTGTAAATATCGTGGCCTCTAGCTGGGGCTCTTTGGGGGCCAAGAAGTCTTCCTTTTTTATATCACACCTCCTAGTTTTGTGATTCAGCTCCACCAGAAGTTGATATCCTCAATCCGTAACATTGTTAGCTTTCCCGAAACATGATACAGAGCTTCCATTCGTGAGTTCATCCTCTCCCTCTTGTCTTGTTCACCATGCCACCTGCCACAGGGAGGCCCTGAGGACTCCTATCATTGCCTTGTTTGCAGAATGAAGGGGACTTGAAGCTGTTGAATTCCTTTTTTTTTCTTGGAGTCTCTATACAAGGCTTCTCTTGATATGCCCAATCCTGGGCTATGTCAGGTCTTTGGATGCCCGAGGTTAGGGTGTTTGATTTGATTAAGCTTCTGTTGAATTTCTAACTGACCTTTTCAGACACATGTATTCCTACATTTAAGAAAACCAGTTTTATGAAAGTTAGAGTACATGGAATTGGCAATTAGCCCTAGAACTTTTTTGTTTACACACACTGAAAAATTGGGGGCACTGGAACACATTTTTACAAAGGTGGTCCCTACTGGTACAGTGTACCTCTGGTAGAGCTAGCAATTTTCATAAATGAAGAAATAGAGCTGAACTTCAAAATTTGAAAACGGAGTTATCAGGAGATTATGTGATCCAGGAGATCATTTTGTTGCCTGAAGAAGGTAATTCTTGCCTGGCAAGAGAGAAAAAGGATTTCATACAAAGTGCTGCAAAGCTCTGAAAACTCTTCAAAGATCATCTGTTCTTGTAACGCCAGCAACGAAAGGCCTGGGACCTGGCCACCGAGGTATTTTTTTTCAATACTGAATTGCTTTTTTGGTTTGTCTCCAGGGCAAACCTCTCTACAATTATATAAGGAAGTCAATGAAAAAGTTGTATTTACTTTACAAAATCACTTTCCTGAAATGTATCTACCTGCTAAGGCAACGAGATGCCTCCATGGAGATGAATAAAAATCAGATGCTCCAACGTCAAAATTATTGCAACGGTCTAAAGTACAGTCATTTGACTGTCACTTCTTCTCCAAGCTGTTCTGGAGAGCCAGAGTGGGTCCCAGGGCAGATTTCAAGGAGATGGCCCATTGTGAACGTCAAGGAAACATCTGGCAGTGTTTGGAGATCAGTTGCCAAAAATACCTCCGTATGCTGAGGCTAGTCACCCATGGTGGGAACTTGTCAGACTTATCTTCAATAACACCCCAGCTTGCTGTGTGCATGTGACAACTCCAGAAACTCTGCTCACGGTCCAAGGAATAAGAACCCAAAGGAAACAGGGATCTTCACCTCTGGCGCCCCCAAGTGGATGGGATGCAGTTCTGAAGATGTTATTGGTCTCAGTTAAATATTGCTTTCCTTATGTTGTCCATAGCTCCTCCCTAAAATTCAAATATGATTTGTGCCTCATGTCTTGTGAACTTGTGAACTAAGACCGTCATGGGATTTTTGAGATCATTTCCAGCCAGGATTCCACTGGCTAGTAGAACTGCCACTAGGGTCCTTTGCTCAGTACCTCACACACCATCCTGTTTAAACCCATTTCAACCCAAAGGATTCAGTGTTTGTGTTACATCCATTTTACAGATGAGAAAACTGAGGCACCGAGAGGTTGAAAGACGTTTCCATTCCCACCAGGAGTCAGTGGTACAGCTGCGATGGGAACACATCTCTGTCTGACTTCACAGCTGCACCTGTGTTTTTTTTTTTTTTTTTTGGTTGTTGTTTGTTTTGTTAAACAAGATTAATAACTATGATTTGTGTAAAAATGTTGTACCCATATTATAAAAAATTCAAGCCATTGGAGAAATATATGGAAGAAAGGAAAATAACTCACCTTGTTTCACCCTGTCCAGAAAAACGTAATTAATATTTAGTGAATGTCATTGTAGGCATCTCCCCACACATACACACAGACATCGGAATAGGAAGGTCAGTGCAAAGACAGATGGGAATTATTTTACTAAGTGCGAGCCTGTTCTTCACCTTATTCTTAACAAAAATAATTACTTTAAATTTTACCTGAAGAAAATTAAACGGAAATGGAATTTGAAGAAATTGTCAAAGTTTAGACAGCAACTCCTTTACCAGAAATAACTCTCATCCCAAAGTTATTCCTCTAAAGTGAAGGGGAAAATTATGGAATCATTTCGAGGTTAGAATCTTTGTTTTTCAGTGACTTGTTTCACTTTATCGAGGGCTCTTCTGTAAAAGGTGAGAAAGCATCTTCACATTTCTCTTGTCTGTTGTTCCCAATCCCATGGTTTTAATTACATAAAATACGGTTTACATTTTCAAGGTCATGGCATTGGAATTAGGTTCTGTAACCATAATTCTCACTGCTGTTTAGCCTTAGTTTTACATTTAAACAAATCAATGTTTGTTCCCAGGCGTATCCTTTCTTGAACTCTTTGCATTCATTTCTTATTTGAATTCATTTCATTGTGAAGCTCAGGAGTGCTGCGTTCTCTGAGCTCTTGTATGCTTGAGTTTCTGTCTATGACTTTCTTTTAAAATAGGATTTTATTGAGGTGTAATTTTAGTACATAGAATGCACAAGTCCTAAGTGTACAACTTTCTTGGGGGGGACCTTTGTCAACTGCTTTGCAGGGTGTAAATGACATAAGATAAACTGCACATACTTAAAGCATACAGTGGGGTGGAGTCTGGTACGGTGAAGTAACCGCTGGAGCTAAAGCCAACTGAAGAATGGGAGAAAGTATCTGTAACTATATATCTGACAAGGGGTTGATATCCAAAATGCATAAGGAACTCATACAACTCAATAGCAAAAAAATCAAAATATTCCAATTAAAAACTGGTCAAAGGACCTGAATGAACATTTTCCTAATGAAGACATACAAATGGCCAACAGGTACATGAAAAGTTGCTCAACATCACTAATCATCAGGGAAATGCAAATCAAAACCACCATGAGATATCACCTCACACCTGTTAGAATGGCTTTTATCAAAAAGACGAGAGATAACGAATGTTGACAAGGCTGTGGAGAAAAGGGAACCTTGGTTGGTGGGAATGTAAGTGGGTGCAGCTACTATGGAAAACAATATGGAGACTCCTCAAAAAATTAAAAAATAGGACTACCATATGACCCAGTGACGGCACTCCTGGGTGTATATCCAAAGAAATGAGATTCGTATCTTGAAAAGGTATCTGCACTCATATTTATTGCAGCATTATTCACAATAGCCAAGATATGGAAACCACCTAAGTGTCTGTCAATGGATGACTGGATAAAGAAAATGTGAAATATATATATTTCATATACATGTATATAATGGAATATTATTCACCATTAAATAAAGGGAAATCCTGCCATTTGTGACAACATGGATGAACCTGGAGGGCATTATGCTAAGTGAGATAAGTCGGACAGAGAAGGGCAGATACTGTATGGTATCACTGACAGGTGAAATCTAAAAAAAGCTGAACTCATAGAAATAGAGTAGAGTGCTGGTTGTCAGGGGCTGGGGAGTGAGAGAAATGGGGAGATGCTGGTCAAAGGGTACCACCTTCCAGTTAGAAGGTGAGTAAGTGCTGAGAATCTTGGGTACAGCATGGGGGCTGTAGTTGACAGTACTGTATTGTATACTTGAAATTCCCTAAGAGAGTAGATCTTAAGTATTCTCACCAAGGGGGAAAAAAGGTAACTATGAGAAGTGATGGCCGTGCTAATTAACTTGGTTATGGTAATCATTTCACAATATATATGGGTATCAATCATGATGCTATACTTTAAACATATACAATTTTATTTGTCAATTATACCTTAATACATCTGGGGAAAAAAGGGTACAACTGTGTAAAATTTGACATATATTCACACCTTGAAATCATCAGGTTAACAAACATATCCATCACCTCCAAAGGCTTCCTTGTACCCTCTTTTCACCCCTCTCTCCTCACCATCCTTGGTACTCCTGGCTCCTGGCAACCACTAATCCATTTTCTGTCACTATAGGTTAGTTTACATTTTCTAGGGTTTTATATACATGGAATCATAGGGTAAGTACTCTGTTTTGTCTGGAGTTTTTTATTCAACATAATTATTTTGAGATTCAGTCCTGCTGTTGAGTGTATCAATAGTTCATTCGTTTTATTGCCGAGTAGTATTTCATTGCATGGATGTACCATAATTTGTTTACCCGTTTACCCATTGACGAGCATCTAGTTTTTGGCTATTCGAAGTAAAGCTGCCATTAACATTTGTGTACAAGTCTTTGTATGGCTGTATGCTTTCATTTCTCTTGAGTAACGTGGGAGTAGAATGGACTGGATCATCTGTTAGGGGCATGTCTCAATTTTAAGACACCAAGAAACTGTTTTTCAAAATTGTAGCATTTTAGACTCCTACCAACAGTGTCTGAGGGTTCCAGTTTCTCTGCATTCTTGCCAGCTCTTGGTATGGTCAATCTTTTAAATTTAACCATTCTAATAGTGGTATATAGCGATATCTTGTGGTTTTAATTTGCATTTCCCTAATGACTAATGATATGGAGCATCTTTTCATGTGCTTATTTGCATCCATATATATTCTTTTTTTTCCGTTCCATATATAATAGCTTACATCTGCTAACCCCAACCTCCCACTCCATCCCTCCCCCAACACCATCCCCCTTGGCAACCACAAGTCTGTTCTCTATGTCCATGAGTCTGTTTCTGTTTTGTAGATAGGTTCATTTGTGCCATATTTTAGATTCCACATATAAGTAATATCATATGGTATTTGTCTTTCTCTTTCGACTTACTTCAGTTAGCATGATAATCTCTAGTTGCATCCATGTTGCTGAAAATGGCATTATTCCGTTCTTTTTTTATGGCTGAGTAGTATCCCATTGTATATATGTACCACATCCTCTTTATCCATTCATCTGTCAGTGGACATTTAGGTTGTTTTCATGTCTTGGCTGTTGAGAATAGTGCTGCTATGAACATAGGGGTGCATGTATCTTTTTGGATTAGAGTTTTGTCTGGATATATGCCCAGTAGTGGGATTGCTAGATCATATGGTAGCTCTATTTTTAGTTTTCTGAGGAACCTCCATACTGTTTTCCACAGTGGCTGTACCAACTTACATCCCTACCAACAGTGAGGGAGGGTTCCCTTTTCTCCACACCCTCTCCAGCATTTGTTATTTGTAGTTTTTAATGATGGCCATTCTGACCGGTATGAGGTGGTACCTCATTGTAGTTTTGATTTGCTTTTCTCTAATAATTAGCAATGTTGAGCATCTTTTCATTTGCCTATTGGCCATTTGTATTTCTTCTCTGGAGAAATGTCTAATTAGGTCTTCTGCCCATTTTTCAGTTGGGTTGTTCATTTTTTTGTTGTTGAGTTGTATGAGCTGTTTGTATATTTTGGAAGTTAAGCCCTTGTCGGTCACATCATTTGCAAATATTTTCTCCCATTCTGTAGGTTGTCTTTTTCATTTTGTTATGGTTTCCTTTGCTGTGCAAAAGCTTGTAAGTTTGATTAGGTCCCATTTGCTTATTTTTGTTTTTATTTCTGTTGCCTTGGGAGACTGACCTAAGAAAACATTGGTACCATTTATGTCAGAGAATGTTTTGCCTATGATCTCTTCTAGGAGTTTTATGGTGTCATGTCATATGTTTAAGTCTTTGAGCCATTTTGAGTTTATTTTTGTGTATGGTGAGAAGGTGTGTGCATCCGTATATATTCTTTTTGGAGGAGCGCGAACCCGCGTCCCCTGCATCGGCAGGCGGACTCCCAACCACTGCGCCACCAGGGAAGCCCCATATATATTCTTTATTGAAATGTCTGTTCAAATGTTTTGCTTATTTTTCAGAGTGAGTTTTACTTTCTTAGTTTTGAGTTTTGAGAGTTCTTTGTATAATCTGGACACAAGTCCATGATCAGATATATATCTTGCAAATATTTTCTCCTAGTCTGTGGCTGGGGTTTTCATTTTCTTAACATTGCCTTAAAAAAAATTTTTTTTTATTGAAGTATAGTTGATTTACAATGTTGTGTTAATTTCTGCTGTATAGCAAAGTGATTCAGTTATATGTATATATATACACACACACACACACACACACACACACATCCTTTTTCATACTCTTTTCCATTATGGTTTATCACAAGATATCGCATATATATCCCTGTGCTATACAGTAGGACCTTGTTGTTTATCCATCTTATATATAATAGTTTGCATCTGCTTACCTCAAACTCGCAATCCTTCCTTCCCCTATCTCCCCCCCAACCTTGGCAACCACAAATATGTTCTCTATGTCTGTGAGTCTGTTTCTTTAACAGTGTCTTTTGAAGAGTCAAGATTTAAAAATTTGATAAAGTACAAGTCATCAACCCTTTTTCTTTTATCAATCATACTTTTGGTGTCATATCTAAGAAATCTTTGCCCAACCCAAAGTTACAAAGATTTTATTTTAGTTTTCTAGGATAAAACGAGGTTCTACCTAGTCTTCTTCTAAAAATTTTATAGTTCTACGTTTTATATTTAGGTCTATAATCCATTTTGAGTTAATATTTGCATATAGTGTGACATGCGGATCAAAGTTCTTTTGAGTATGAAAGACTACCCAGTGTTTCTATAAATGTCAGGTCAAGTTGATAGTATTGTTCAAGTCTTCTATATGCTTGCTAATTTCCTGTCTACCTGTTATATTAATTTTTGAGAGACTCTGAATATGATTATAAATTTTCTATTTTTCTTGCATTTCTATCAGTTTTGCTCACATATTTTGAGCTCTGTTTTTTTAAAAACACCTTTCTGACCTTCTGGGGGGGAGGTCAAACTAGACCAGCACAGGGCCTCTCCTGTGACCTGACGATACCCCTGGATTTTGTCCTGATGAGAGATGATTTATGTATTTCTGGATAAGCCTTTCATATCTGTAACCTTTATTTTCAAGGAAATTGGCTTCCTGCTTGATGTCTGAGGAGGCAGGTGCTGAGATTCAGCCTCACCCAAAATAATGATAATAATGACAATAGCAGCTCCTCGCTGCCAGGTGCATTGCCTACATTATCTCTAATCCTCCCGGCAGCCTTTCATGGTAAATGTTATCTCTGTTTTGCAGATACATTTTATTTATATACCCCGCCACGTCCCAGGAAGGCTTATAGAAGGCTTTCTAAGGAGTCACAAAATACAGCATATTCATGAAAAGTGAAGGTAGAGAAAATAGTTTTTAAAAAGCAACACTGAAGTGGGGTCTCATTGCCTTTTAAGAATCTTGCCTGCAAACATTGAAGTGTTAAGTAGCAGAATTGCGATTTGAACCTGGCTCTTTCGGTTGCTAAAAGCTCTGATGTTTATATTCAGCCAGTCTGAATGACAAGAAGAGACAGGCAGATGCTGGAGGTCAAACCTCAGGGGGGACAGTCTGCAGGTGGGCTTTTGAGCCGTGATGCCAGGCTGGGTTTCTGGTGATGCCCCAGCAACGCCAACCACAGCCGCGATCAGGACGGCTGTTTCTGAAAATTTCCATGTGCTGGGCTGGGACTCATGAGACCTGAATGCTGCTCCCAGCTCCGGGGCTTATTTGAATGAATAATTACTTTACAAAAGTCACTGATGGTGTTTATTGAGCATCTGCTGTGGTCAAGGCCAGCACTGATAGATGTGGGATCCAGGCAGCATCCCTGCCCTCAGGGAGCTCCTAGGTCAGGGAGTAAGGCAGATATTAAAGAAATGCATAATAAACAAGTTATAGCTAAGAGGGAAAAGCAGTGGATTCATGAGAAGACTGACATAGGGCTAATCTGGGGTAAGGAGGGAGGGTTGGGAGAATGCTCACTGAAGAACTAACATATGAGTGGAGAGTTTTTAGTTGACACCTGCTATTTTTGCTTGGCCTTTATCCCTTTCTTTAATAACAGAGCTGCTTTGGGGGAAGCCCATTCATTCCATGTGGACTGGATGTGGTTCCCCCCTAGCCTCAGATGTGGGCGTGAGACCTGGACCTGGTCAATCAGAATTCTCTACTCCTCTGGCCACAGCGATAGCTCAGGGACAGGCACATGGTCTGAGAGAAACAAGAATCTGTTCTGGGCTCTTTTGTCCAGAGACAAAAGGGAGGATGCTGTCTCCCCAACGTGGTTCCACCCATAACCACGTTGAGTCCTGGGCTTCTGACAACCATGGAGATTTCTCCAACATCCTATGTCAAAAGTTCTTCCTTCCCTGATTGGGATACCTCAACCACTGGTTCAAGCACCTACTAAGACTGGTTAAGGACAAGGACAGAGCAGCTCCAGGCCCTCACGGCCTGAGAGGGAGGTGAAGCGGCAGTGCCCCAGTTCTGACTCGTAATGAAACTGCGTCTCCAGGCTGCCTGCTGGCTTACAGCTCACCTTCTCGATCTGTTCTGCACACGACTGCAAACACAGAGCCCTTAAATCCCTTCACTGAGTGCTCAGCGCCTGCAGAGTTCAGAGCAAGCACTTTGGCGTGGCATTCAAGGCCCCCCGTGGGCTGGACATGCCTTGACCACTCTCCGGCTCACTCCCTTCTGCCCTTGTGGGCACCTCCCTGCTCACATCTGTTGTTTCTCACCTTCGTCCTTTGCAGATGTGTTCCCACTGTCAGGATGCACATCCCCTTAGTCCACCAGCCAAACCTCTATTTGCCCTTAAAAAACTTGCTCAGTCTTATGTAGACTCCTGGAGCCTTCTCTCTCCCAGGAGTAAATCCCTCCCTGTACGCATGCTCCCCCATACGTGCTTCATCTGTTTTGGTTTCCCATGTTGAGACACTCGACTCTTTCTGTCTGACATCTGCCTCTCTCTCTAATATTCTTCATTCAACAAATATGTGTGGAGTTCCTACCACATCAGGGGAACTGTACTGGGAGCTGGAGATACACCTGAGAACAAACAGGTATGGGATCTCTGTCTTCTTGGAAATGAGAGTCTATCTGGGGGAGACAGACATTAAACAAATAAGTCACAAATAATTTAAAATGTAAGTGTGAAAGGTTCAACAAAGGAAAAGTTTACCATGAGCTCCTCCAAAGTTTTAAAAATTACCGTAACCAAGGTCCTCAGCAGGGGGTGATTTTGTCCACAGGGGACGTTTCACTATGTATGGAGACATTGTGGTTGTCATACCTGGGGTTTGGGTGCTACTGGCATCTAGTGGATGGAGACCAGGGATGCTGCTAACATCCTACAGTGCGTTGGACAGTCACCCCAATAAAGAAGTATCTGGTCGCAAATGTCAATAGTGCCGAGGCTGGGGAATCCTGCTGTAACCCCCTCACCCAGTAGTTTTTGCCCATAATAGATACACCATAATGCTTGTTGAATAAATGGCTGAAGAAAAGAAGTCATTCAATCATGGTGGCCAGGGATGCCAATACTTCTTAGATGGGCACCCAGGAGCAACTTCTCCAAATCCTTGGAGGATGGGGCGGGGCTGGCTTTGTGGGCGTGGCACTGGTGCGGTTGTACAGGACCCCAGGCTTAGAAGGGTCAGTCGAGTGCTATGCTAGCACCATCTTGAAATTTTTAATAATTTTTGAAAAAGGGCCCTGCATTTTCACTTTGCACTGGGTCCTACAAATTACGTGGCTGGTCCTGGGGTGTGGGTGTGAAGGAGGCTGTGATCAATGAAGCCTCTGAGAATGGGGTTAGAAGGGGCAGTGGGCTGAAGCATCTGGGGAGAGTGGGGGAGGTGCGTAACCCTCTCTCTGATGTCTCAGGTCTGGGACCAGCATTTGAATTTATGCTACAGGAGGACCTTAACCAGCTCCTTCCCCTGGCTTATCCATCCCCGAAATGGAGTGAATAGTGCAAGGCAAACTCATGACCCCATCACCCAGCTCCGGCAATGATCAGCGTATGGCCAGTCTTGTTTCATGTCCACCCCCCTAAAGTCTTCCCCTCCCCTATAATTTTGAAGTTAATCCCAGAATTATGTCATTTCATGTATAAAGATTTCAGTGTGGATCTCAAAAAGGTAAGAACAATGAAGAATACATAAACACACTACCATGATCACACCTAAGAAATTAATAATTCTTTAATATCATCCCATATCCTGTCAGTGTCTGGGAACTATAATTGCTTCCTCTTCTTTCATCGTCCTCCCACATTCATCTGCAAGTCCTGCCTGACTTCCTGACAACTCAGGATCCACCCCGAATCCATCCATTCTGCCAACTCTCCGTGACCCCCGCCCTGGCCTGTTCCAGGACAGCCTCTAACCCGGACAAGTGCACATTTCATGGTCTGACCTCTGTCCGCTCCAGGACCTGACCTCCTCCCAGCCTCTCCCCACCTCACTCCTCACCAGCCACGGGCCTCCTTGCTGGTCCCCAGACATGCTCAGTGCTCTCTTCTCGGGGACCTCACTTGGCTTTTCCCTGATGCTGGAATGCTCTTCAGCCAGATATTTCCAGGGCCCCATCCTCGATTTATCCAGGTCTCTGGTATGTGTCACTTTCTCGGCGAGACCCTCCAGACTAGCCCCTCCCATGACTCCATTCCCTCCCCCAGCGCTTCTCACTCGGAAATCAGGCCGTGTCCTCTCCCGCCATTGTCCAACTAAAGCAAAGGCTGGATAAACCAGTTCACTGTGTGTCCACTGTATCTAGGACAGGCCTTCACATGTTCTCAGTCCTCCACAAATATTTGCTAAGTGAATGGACTTACTGGGTGGATTCTTCTGCCTCCGATAGACAGTGGCTGTACAGACATGGTACCAAACAAACAAGCGACCCCCAGCCTGCTCACCGCCCCAGATTTTTGGAAATCTAATCAAAGGATCAGCCAGGTCTAGAAAGCATTCTTATTGGCTGGTTGTAAGGACAAGGTAGAGGCGTTCTCCCAAAGGGAGGCTGGGAAGGCGCTGGAGACATCCTGCCTTGTTCGTCCCCTCTCACCATCTCACCCCTCATGGCACCTTGAGCACGTCTCCAGTCTCCCGCAGTGTAAACCGGGCTGGGGAAGCCTGGCCACGCCTCGGAAACAGCCCGCCCCACCATCCACTCCAGGACCACAGGGAGGAAGGAAAAGCTCTGGGGGAGAATCCTCTTTTCCAAAAGTGCATGAGCTGTGGCCAGAACCCAGATGGTGCCAGGTCTGGGCAGCTGTGTGCATGAGGGTTAATGAGGTGGGGCTTTGGGGAGCCCCAGAATCTCCAGGGGAATCTGTTGAAGATGCTGTTGCCTGAACTCTCCCCTTAGACACTGGTCCAGGGCATCCACACAAGGGTCCCTCCTGGAGCAAGCATCCCAGACGCCACTGCCGTAGGTGGTCCCCCAACCCCACAGTGAGGACGCCAGGTGGGAGCTGTTTAATGCTGCCTTCGAGCAAACATAGGAGACTAATTATGCAGTTCTGTCCGGACCTTCTGGAAGCGCTCAGCTACCTCGTTAACCGGAGCCCAGCAAAACCGGGCTTGGAAGTTGTAATAAAAATAGCCTCATGCAGGTCAAAAGGTAAAATTAGCTTTGGTGTCAGGAATTTACGCCTCAAGGTTGTGGAGGAGTCAAAGGCGTGAATATTTGTGTCCTGGCCCTTGTGGGGTCATTTGAAGCAGTGGGTGTATCGCACATGCAAATCATAACAAGAGGTAAGATTAACTCACATGCTGTATGAGTTTCTCAGGGCTCCATAGCAAATGACCACAAACAAGGTAGCTTAAAGCAACAGAAATTTATTTTCTGTCTGTTCTGGAGGTTGGAAGTCTGAAACTAACTGTAAACTAATAATTTGTAGAACCTGGATGCTAACTCAGGTCCATGTGACTGCAGTGTTCCTTCTACCACACCTGTAGAAGGAAAGTGGGTAGAATAACCTCTAGTTGCAGGACAGATATGAACATATATAAATACATTCAGCTGACAGCAACCTCATGAGAGACTGAGCCAGAAGCATCCAGCTAAGCTGCTGTCAGATCCCTGACCCACAGCAAGTATGAGATAATAAATGTTCATTGCTTCAAGTTGCTAAGTTTTGAGGGTAATTTGTTGTCCAGGAAGAGATGAATTTACCCACCCAGGAAGTTCAGCTTACTGCTTATTGGTTAGACTGTCACGTGGTCAATTCACTTTCAAGGGAGGCTGGGGAATGTAGTTTTAAACCAGGCAGATGGCCAATCTGGATAAAGTTGGGGCCCTATTAGTGAGGAGAAGGGGAGAAGGTATACTGCGTTAAGCAATTTCTTTCCTGCTGCTTTGTTCTCTTTCTTAAAGCGCAGCGCTTCAAGGAGTTGAAATGGTTTGTGGGTGGTACTTCCCTTTTCATTTTCTTCCTTTACTAACTTGGGGTAGAGAGGCAGCAACTCGGCTCCCGTGAAATGGCAGTGCTCCCGCTTCACTTGCAGTGTTTCCAATAAAATCTGGGGACAAGAAAAGTATGTAGAAGTCCTACCTGTGGCTATCTGCCCTTGTAAATAAGTCAGCCACAGAGACGTCTGCATCATTTATCAACTGTTTAATTTCTTAAGAGGCTATTCATTAAGAATCTTTCTGCCGCCCAATTGTATGGCTATGCACGTATTTGGAAGGATTTATAGTCTCTTAATTGTTCTTACCGGTATACTCTCCTTCTTCCCTTGTCCAGAGGAGAAGACCAAAATGCCATCATAATATTTCATGTCATATGTGTGAATATCTGCGACAGGAATATTTAACATTTTTCCTAATTAAATGGGAAGTGTAACCCCAGTTTTTATGTTTTCATAAAACACATTCATCACATCAGGAGGCTTTTTGTGCTATTTCCCAGTGGGAGAAAAACTAACCATTCTCTGAAGACCTGCTGTGTGCCAAGCATTTTTTATATATACATATATTAACAAACATACACATATACACATATATTATATATATGTGTATACAATATACACATTATTTTACACACACATATATACACATACATTAACTGCTTTAGGTGCACACGATAGACCTATGGTGAGGATTACTAGCATTATGTCCATTTTATGGATGAGATTCATAGCAGTGACTTGCCCAGGAGAGAGTCAAAGTTTGACTCCAAGACTTTGGTTTCAAAATCTTTGCTTGCCACTAAATTGTCACTCCTTCCTGCCCCCGATTTAAGAAGGAAAAACTGATCCTTCATTATCAGCTTTTTTTAAAAATATAAATTTATTTATTTATTTTTGGCTGTGTTGGGTCCTCGTTGCTGCGTGCGGGCTTTCTCCAGTTGCGGCGAGGCGGGGCTACTCTTCGTTGTGGTGCATGGGCTTCTCGTTGCAGTGTCTTCTCTTGTTGCGGAGCACGGGCTCTAGGCGCACGGGCTTCAGTAGTTGTGGCACATGGGCTTAGTTGTTCCGTGGCATGTAGGATCTTCCCGGACCAGGGATTGAACCCATGTCCCCTGCGTTGGCAGGCAGATTCTTAACCACTGCGCCACCAAGGAAGTCCCTCAACTTTTAACTTTTTTCTTTTGGTTGGTTCCTTGACCCGGTTAAAATTAACACCAAAACTTTTAGGCCCTTACCCAGTGTCTAATTGTATTTTAATATTTGATGTGCTTAGAAATGTATGAAGGATTAGTGCTAATTCTGAGCTGATTATCACATTCTGGCATGTCTTATGGCATGTGAACTGTGGCCTTCGGGACATTCTTGAACCTTTCCCTCTAATTATCACTGTGTGGATGTGAATTGATGCTGCCATGCAGGGAGCCTGTCAGGACTTCATTTTTTTGTCATTAAAGAAAAAGATCTAGGAGAAAAAAGGGTCTGGTTTTTCCGACGATTGGTGGTATTCTGTTGCCCATGAATTGGTTTCCATTTGATTCCATCAAGAGGCCAGTCTCTTCCTGGATTTAATTTTGGTGGCAGGGTCTTTGTTCAAGATTTTGTTTCATGTTGTTTTCTAGTTTTTTGGTTTTTTTTGAATTAAACTTTTTGGGGGGATCATTTTGGATTCACATTCAATTGTAAGAAATGATACAGAGAGATACCATGTGTCCTCCACCCTCTTTCCCCCACTGGTAACACCTTGCAAAATTCAAACAAAATCACAACCAGGATATTGACCTGATGGAGTCACTGGTAGAACAGTTCTATCATAAGGATTCTTCCTGATATAGTTTCATAGCCATACCCAGTTAAGGTATTTTGACTGCAAGGAATAAAGTCACCTAGGAGAGCTTAAGCAAGGGAAAAAAGGGATTTCTTCAAAGAAGGATTAATATCTGCTCATCATCTCCTCTTCTATTTCTTCTCTTTAAATCAGGTGACTCTGGTGAGGCTGTCAATCACAGACCTTGCTCCCACTGCCATAGAGATTGGTCAGGTGACCCAAGCCCGGCCAATCACCATAAGCCATTTCCCTGCTAACAGGGATTGGTGGTGGGTGGATGGGTGGGTGAGCATATTTCCAATTCTGGTCCAAAGACTTTCTGTGGATTTTTTGATGTGGAGCTGGAGAAAGGGCTTTCCTCTGGGGTTCTGGAGCTAAAATGATGGGGCGTCGTTGCTTGCAGCCTGTTTCCTATCATGTGGGACAAACCTGTCTGTCAGAAGAGAACATGAAGCCTACACACGGATATAGGTATTGGAAAGATGGCAGATGAGCGAGTGATGGAGATTATAACTTTGTTCCCTTTCTGGGCCCAGTTGTGCCTGAGGTCACCTCCTTCTCTCTACTTATGGGTATGTAAATCAGTAACTCCTGTCATTTTGCTCAAGTTGGTTTGAGTTCTATCACTTTCCATCCCAAGAATGTCATTGAATGCTGAAGGATACAAGGAAATCTCTTGGATTCAACCACAGCAAGGCTACTTGAAGGTCTGAGGTCAGGAACTCAAAGTAGAAGATGGCCACTCCCCCAGCCTTTGTCACGTGACAGTCTCCTAATCCAAAATCAAGATTCCTGGGGTAGAGAATCCATTTGGTCCTGCCTGAGCCTGATGTCTGCCCCCGGTATGATAATTATCAGGGCCACATGCTGCAGACAGGGCTGCCAGCAGCTCACCTTAGAGGTGGGAGATAGTTCTCAGAGAAAGGGAATCAGTATGAAATTATCCTTTTAGAGATGCCAACCCCAATCTTAGGGTGCAGAGATTCTCAATGTTGGCCATGCACTAAACTCTCCAGGGGAATCTGAAAATACTGATTTGGGGCACCATCCCCAGAGATTCTAGTTTGATTGATCTGAGGTGAGGACCACGGATTGGTGGGGTTTTTTTTTGAAATCTTTAAAAAAATTTTTGGGCTTCCCTGGTGGTGCAGTGGTTGAGAGTCTGCCTGCCGATGCAGGGGACACGGGTTCGTGCCCTGGTCCGGGAAGATCCCACATGCCGCGGAGCGGCTGGGCCCGTGAGCCATGGCCGCTGAGCCTGCGCGTCCGGAGCCTGTGCTCCGCAACGGGAGAGGCCACAGCAGTGAGAGGCCCGTGTACCGCCAAAAAAAAAAAAAATTTATAGTTCCTCGTGCTATACAGTAGGTCCTTTTTGTTTATCTATTTTATTTATAGCAGTTTGTATCTGCTAATCCCAAATTCCTAATTTATCCCTCCCCCCACTTTCCCCTTTGGTAAACATAAGTTTGTTTCCTCTCTCTGTGGTCTGTTTCTGTTTTGTAAATGAGTTCATCTGTATTATTTTTTAGATTCCACAAATAAGTGATATCATATAATATTTGTCTTTCTCTTTCTGACTTACTTCACTTAGTATGATAGTCTCTAGGTCCATCCATGTTGCTGCAAATGGCATTACTTCATTCTTTTTTATGGCTGAGTAGTATTCCATTGTATATATATGCCACATCTTTGGCACTGGTGTTTTTAAAAGAACTTCCAAGATGATCCCCAATGTGCAGCCAGGGTTGAGAGTCACTGGTGTAGTGGAATGTATTTAAAGAGGATCCAGTGATAATTTTGGAGCTAACCTGGACCATCTGATAAAGCAACAGGGAGTCAGATTGAGCGCTTTCTGGTTGAATTTTTCTTCTTCTTTTAGTTCACAGGATTAGCACTGTTTATAGATAATCACTATTAAAGTAGGTTAGCTGGTACCTCTGCTGTCTTATAAAACTCTTCTTTCCTATTTTTTTAAGCTAACTTGTGGGATCTATGTAATTTTCATGTTTCATCGATCTATGATGCTGGAGTCAAAATTTTGGGTAACATCTGTATCCATCGGAAGTTTTTCAGGGCTCATGGACTGCAAGTTTGAAAATTCTAAGAGCTCATAAGAAGAAGAAAAAATTATCCAGATTCAAATACTCCTGAAATGAAAACAAAGGAGGTATTTTCAAGGTCAAGTTTCTTTCGTTGGTTCTGACAGTCCCCTTGCGGGTTGTTGTGCTTGGGTGTCCTCACAACACGGTGTCTGGGTTCCTTCAGAGTGAATGAGCCAAGAGGAAGTGAGGAGGAAGCCACAATACCTTTCAAGATCCAGCCTTGTAAGTCATATTCCATAATTTCTTCAAAGCCCTATTGGTCATACATGTCAGCCTGTTCAATATGGGATTGGACTGGACAAGGATATAAATGCCAGGAAGCAAGAAACATTGGGGGCCACTTTGGAGGCTATCATAACCAGGTAAAATAATGCCTGTAAGCTTCTATCTCAGCGTGGCACATAGCAGACACCCAATTCCTTCCTTTAGCCCTTATCTTTATTTAAGGACAATTGCTAAATCTCTCATACACAGTCAGAAAGGGCTTCTGACATCGTCATTTTCTCTGAGGCTCACAAGTGCAGGAGCTCATCAATCTGGAAATGTACTCTCGGTTTCGTGGATTCTGTTTTCTTTTCCCCTGTGAGTATCTTCTTAATTCAGAAGACCCTTTTACTGATTAACCTTTATTCTCTCACTGAATGGAAAGTAATCTCTCCCCCATGAGGGCTGGAACTCCAAGAGGAGTTTAATTCTGAAAACTCAGGAAAAGGAGCAACACAAAGACAAATGTCCTTTACGAGCCCTTGTGGGCCCCACGTTGATTAGAAAAACGTTGTGAAATAATTGCAGAGCTGGAGGAGCCTTAGAGTGAAAGTGGGCTGGTGATAAGGATGTTACTAAAATCATCCCGTATAAAGAACATGGAATAAGCCGAGTCTGTGAAAAATCAAGGCCTCCAGCTTCCCAATGACTGGAACCCCAAGGTACCAGAGAAGGCACCTTGAATTCAAATTTCACAACAAAGGGTAATTTTAGGTTGATTTTGGTGAGGGCGAGAGAGGCAGACAAGAGGAATGGAAGTTCAAAAGTTGGGAAAAAAAGAACATCGGAAAAGGACACCATTTACTCATTCAATAAGTATTTATCAGGTGTCTACCTGGGCTTCAAGCTGGTTAGGAGCGATGCACCAGAGGATAGATAGAATTCAGCCACTGCCCTCAGCAAGTGCAGCATCTAGATGGGGAAGTAGAACAATAAATTGGTCATGCTGATGTGCTGTAGGGACAAGAACAAAGAAGGTCCACTTTCCAGCCTGAAGATTGGAATGGATTTCCTGGAGGAAGTGATGATGAGTGAGTTGAATTTTAAAACTCAGTGGCAAAGATGGGATGGAAGAAGTCAGCCCAGATAGAAGGACCAGCCAGAGCTGAGACAAGAGACATGGGCTGTTGGAGACATTCAGGGAGCTTAAGCAAATCAGAGAGGAAGACCATCTGTAACCAAGCAGGACCTCAGGGGCCTTCCAGGACAGATGCCCACATGTCCTTGCCCGTCTCTTGTTTATGGAAAAACTTTAGCCTCCTAGGCCTTCCCAAAGTTCCAAAGAATAAATTTAATTAGAGAAGCGAGGAAATGCAGAAACAAAGGAAAATAGTCAAGCTAAACATAATAATAATAGTTTAGCCATTAAACAAAGTCAAGCATAAATACACTACCATGTGTAAAATAGGTAGCTAGTGGGAACCTGCTGTATAGCACAGGGAGCTCAGCTCAGTGCTCTGTGATGACCTAGATGGATGGGATGGGGGGAGCAGGAGGGAGGTCAAAGAGGGAGGGGATATAATTATACATATAGCTGATTCACTTCATTGTACACCAGAAACTAACACAACATTGTAAAGCAATTTTACTCCAATAAATAAATAAATAAATAAACAAACAAAGTCAAGCACCTTTAGTTCCTCCTCAAGGACTATAGATAATATTCTGAGCCATGTCCTTTGAGTTGTTTTCCAGATATGGAAACCCCCACCAGGTGGAAGAAGTTAACTGAATGCTGCCCACAAGCACATAGACCCCAGACCGGTTGGAAGCAGAAGGTTGATGATGTTGACTCTTGATTACCTCACCACCAACCAATCAGAAGAATGCGCATGAGATTATCACACACCCCATAACCCCCCTCCCTCACTCTGTCTTTAAAAACCTTTCACTGAATTCCCTGGCCGTCCAGCGGTTAGGACTTGGCGTTTTCACTGCCATGGCCCAAGTTTGATCCCTGGTTGGGGAAATAAGATCCCACAAGCTGCGTGGTGCAGCCAAAAAAATAAAAATAAATAAAATTAAAATCTTTCTCTGAAAGCTGTCAGGGAGTTCAGGTTTTTTGAGTACTAGCTGCCTGGACTCCGTGCTTGGTGCCCTGAAATAAATGCTGCATTTTCCTTAATCCCAACCTGGCGTCAGTAGATTGACTTTACTGTGTTATAGGCGAGCGGATCCAAGTTTAGTTCATTAACACATCCTCTTACTTTCCAGGAGCTTCCAGTCTCGTGAAAAAGACGGGTGTGGAAATCACCAGTGTGGTCATTGTGGACTCTGTGTTAAGCATATCGATGTCTCTCACTAGGGCAGTATGTGTGCCAAGTGGGTGCAGAGACACCGTTCATCAGCTGTGCCCTTGTTGCTACTGACTCATTTGATACCAGCCAGTAACTGACGGGTCATTTGGAGACTGGGCCAAGAGGCACCTCTCTACTCTAAACTACAGTAAACCTCCTACATACGAACGAGTTCTGTTCCGAGAGTGCGTTTGTAAATCCAATTTGTTCATAAGTCCAACAAAGTTAGCCTAGGTACCCAACTAACACAGTTGGCTATATAGTACTGTACTGTAATAGGTTTATAATACTTTTCATACAAGTAATACATAAAAAACATACACAAAGAATAAAGAAAACATTTTTAACCTTACAGTACAGCACCTTGAAAAGTACAGTACAGTACCAGCTATCAATACATCACTGCTGCTTTATGCTTGTTTCCGCACATCCTGGGCTTGAAATAAAGATACTGCACTACTGTACTCTATACAGTACTGCACAGTAAAGTACACAAAAGTACAACCGCTTGTAGAGGATGCACGCACGTGACAATGTACGCCAGACATGTGAACTAACTTATATGATTGGACAAGTGACGCATGTTTGCATCTTTGAAAGTTCGCAACTTGAAAGTTCATATGTAGGGGACTTACTGTACAATGTACACTGTTGGGCTCCAGCAGATCCTGAAAAGTGGTAAGTTCCCCCCCTCCTTCTCTGTTTTCTTCCCTCCCTCCCTCCCTTTCTTTCTTCCTCCTCTCTCCTCCCCCTTTTCTCCCCTCCTTGCCTTTCTGTCCTTCCTTGCATCCTCTTCATCTCTTTCTTTTTTTTTTTTTTTTTTTTTGCGGTACGCGGGCCTCTCACTGCTGTGGCCTCTCCCGTTGAGCAGCACAGGCTTCGGACGCGCAGGCTCAGCGGCCATGGCTCACGGGCCCAGCCGCTCCGCGGCATGCGGGATCCTCCCAGACCGGGGCATGAATCCGTGTCCCCTGCATCGGCAGGCGGACTCCCAACCACTGCGCCACCAGGGAAGCCCCATCTCTTTCTTTTAAAACAATAACATCTCTTTACCTGTACTGGCTATTCTGAGTAGGGAACATGGTCCAGAAACGACAGAGGTAGAGACGTGAAGTGGAGGATGGGGAGGGATGGGAGAGACACTTCCTAATTTATGAAGTTGTGAGGACAGGGGTTTCCTTTTCCTTCTAAATAAGAAATACCCCCTCCCCTCACCATAAACATCTATCATCGCTATAAATCAATAACTTCTTTAACACAGATTAGACCCTACCTGGAGCTCAGGTAGGCACACAGCACTGAGTCCCTTCAGTCCAGAGGGGAACTGTTTTTTCCTTTAAATAACCAAGCAGTGGGTTTCCTTTTCTCTGCTGTCCTAAATATATAGCCTGCTGCATCCTCTAGTCTACTCCTGGCACCAAGGAAACAACTGTGTTTTACTCCTAATAAGAATAATTTAAAGATATTTTATTTATTTATTTATGGCTGCGTTGGGTCTTTGTTGCTGCGCATGGGCTTTCTCTAGTTGCAGCAAGTGGGGGCTGCTCTTCTTCGCGGTGCGCGGGCTTCTCATTGCGGTGGCTTCTCTGGTTGCGGAGCATGGTATCTAGGCTCGAGGGCTTCCGTAGTTGTGGCTCTCGGGCTCTAGAGCGCAGGCTCAGTAGTTGTGGTGCACGGGCTTGGTTGCTCTGTGGCATGTGGGATCTTCTCAGACCAGGGATCGAATCTGTGTCCCCTGCGTTGGCAGGCAGATTCTTAACCGCTGCGCCACCAAGGAAGTCCCTTTAAAGATATTTTTTAAAAAATCAGTGATGAAAACAATTTCCCTTTCTCTTACCTTCAGTAGCTAAAATACTTTTTTTTTTTCTGTCCAACCAGACTAAACGTGATTGAATTGAGATTTTCCCCTCCTTTCTGTGTTATATCTGCACTGTGTAAGCAACACATTTTGTGTTAAATTGCAGCAAATACAGATACAAAAGGCTTAACAAGCAGACAGAGGTGAGAGTAAATGAGTCCCCTTTCCGCAGCAGGGAAATGCATGAGTGGTCCAAGCTGAGTTTCTAGTATGGAGGCCCTGGGACTGGGGAGATTGCCAGAGGTGAGGCCTCAGGAGGCCTCAGGATGCTGTGAAATGCCCAGCCCAGGGCACCTGAGAAGCAACTTGCAGGATAGGGAAGGCTAGGGTCATGAGATTTCAGATCCTTTATCCTGTGGCTACAACACGAGAGTAACAACTTGCTGGATAAATATGAGGTATATTCCCATGTGTTGATTGAACATTTATTGTGTATCAGGCACTGCGCTAGATCCTGGGAGGTAGGGGAAGGAATGTCAAACGTGATGTCAGAAACCTGGATGTAATAACTGGGTCTGAAATTTGCCTTTACTCCCATCATGCCCTGTGCTTAGACTGCTGGCCCCACCTCCACCTAACAAGCTTCTGCTAATCTTCAAAACTTCACTTGGCATCACTTCTTCCCCCAAATCTCCCCTGATGCTCACCCTGCAGGGTAGATGTACCCTCCTCCTTCCTCTTCCTTTGTTCCATCATGGGACCTAGGATTGGTCTCTCTGTCTCTTACACACACACATACACATGCACACACACAGTGCTGTTCACTGTTATTTATTTGCTCCCATGTCAATCTTCCCCACCCTGCCTCCACGGGCTTTTTGAGGACAAGGCTAGTCTCTTATTTATTTCTGTCTCCCTATTTTTAAAACTTAGTTCCTGGGATGTAGCAGGCTCTCAAAAATGTTTGCTAAGGGATGAATAAAAGTTTAATTCTGGATTTGTTCTATCTGTTTCTGGATCTTTATGTCCTCAACTGCCCCCAATAAAACTTAAGCCTTAATAATCCTGGGGGCCCCTCTAAGTGGCAACATTCTTTGATTTTACAAAGTGCCAGTTGCCTAAGCACGGTTGCATCCTTGAATCAATGGAGGGTGTGTTCCATGGCTCCACAAGGATAGGAGATATTTTGTTTTGTTGTGGAGAAAAAAGAAAGAAAAAGAAGGTCTTTTAGGGCAACTTCAGGTTTATGAATGTCTCCCGTGCATATGCAGTGTCCACCTCATGAGACAGGGTTATGACTCTGGTGGAGATGCTGGTGGCACTGTGGCCGGCATTGCTGGTGCTCCCCAAAGCCAGGCTCTCCTGTCCTTCCTGAACACGTGGAAAACCACATTTCCCAGACCGCTTGGAGTTAGCAGGGATCATGCTGCTTGCTGAGTGCTTTAGAGATGGAATGTGCTTCTCTCTCTTTCCCAGCTGTAGCAAATGAGGAGGCCTCACATTCCAGGTGGTGAAGCTACTAGCTAGTGGCGCTTCCAACAGCCTGGTGCCTGAGTGACTGTATGGAGCAGAGTCCTGCTAACCCAGGGAAATACGTGGTATGATAGAGAAATAAAAATTTCTAGTGTTAAACCACTGTGATTTGGGTCTGTTTGTTACTGTAGCAAAATCTAACCCATGCTGACTGATAGAGGCATGCAATGGTTTATTGGCACTTTTCCAATAAGCTTGAAGGCCCTGAACTCTATACAGAGATATTTTTCATGCTGCAGCTAGAGCAGCTCTCAAATGCCTTGATAATCTATCACTACTTTCCATCAGTCAATGGCTGAAGTTAGACAAGGGGGCTTCTGAAAAGGGGCAAGGAGGGAACTGGGAGAGACGAACCAAGTGAGTTCTGGGGGACATCACTCTTCGAGTCAGTAGTTTTGATCTGTTCCCTGTTAATAAGTTCATAGACCATTATCATTCTAACCAGGCAACTGCTTGATTTCTGAGTGTCGGGGGAGTTACTTCTCCTTTCTGAAAAGGGGGATCATTTTGCTGACAAAAGAGTAAACCAGCTAGCCAATAAATAACAGTCCCAGAAAACAAGAGTTGGAGTCTCAGGCCTGGAGCTAAGCTAGTGCCTCAAATGAGAGTCCAAATCGAGTCTGGGCATAAGCATAACCCTGAGAGTCAGGATAGGGAAGCCAGATTCCAGCCTTACCCCTCAGACATTACAGGACCAGGGAAGGAAAGTAAAGCAGCATGGTGTAGCAGGTCTGCACTTGAGTTCAGAGCCAATGACCTCCGTTTGAATCACAGCTCCCCACTTTCTAGCTATTGATTTTAGGGAAGTTGCTTTAACTCTCTGAACAAAGTTTCCTTAAGAGTGAAACTAATAAAACCGACCTCCTTGGACTGTTGAGGGTGTGAAAGAGATGATGTCTTTGGGGCAGGTGGGAATCTCAGGCTAGGAATTGACCATGCAGTCATTGTAACCCCTTTCCCTCTCTGGATCTCAGTTGAGTCTCTGTTTCACACGCCTGATACTGATGGCAGAACCTCTTCACTTTCCTGGTTCTGATTGACATGTTTATACTGATCTTATCCCAAAGGAAATGATCTATTTCCAGAGCCACACCCAGGAAAATGTGGGCTCGCAGTCTGCTTCAGAGCCTCAGTCTGGATACCTTTTATGCTGTATTAGTTACCTCTTGCTGCATCAAATATTGCCCCAAATTTATCAGTTAAAAAAACGTACACAGTTATTAACTCATGGTTTCTGTGGGTCAGGAATCTGCATGCGGCTTAGCTGGGTACTTCCAGCTCAGGGTCTCCCAAGAAGCGGCAATCAAGGTGTCAGCTGGGGCTGCAGAAACCTCTGCTTCCAACCTCATTGACGGAATGTGGGCCTCAAGTTCTTGCTGACTGTTGGCTGGAGGCATCGGTTCTTTGCCATGTGGACCTCTCCATGGGGCTGCTTACGACATGGCAGCTGGCTTCTGAGAGAGAGAGAGAGAGAGAGAGAGAGAGAGAGAGAGAGAGAGAGCCCAGAACAGAAGCAAGTCTTTTTGTAACCTGACCTTGGAAGTGGCATCTCGTTGCTTCTGCCATATTCTGTTCATGAGACATGAGTCTATATTCCCAACGCACAGTCAAGAGGAGGGGTTTCCACAAGGGCATGACCTTCAGGAGGTAAGAATTATTGGGGGTCATTTTAGGACTTGCTTTTCCCCAACCTTCACCTGGGGAGCAAGATATAGGTCTCTGCTCTCAGTTTCCCAAACCAGTCCTCTTTCTTTTGATCCTATTCCCCTGGGACTGGACCTGGGAAAGCAATAGGGCAGGATTCACGGCCCATTCTCAGAGATACAGCAACATAAAATCTTCCTTGCCTTCCTTGACCCTGACAATCTCCAACTCCTTGAAGGCAGGAAAACTCATTCTGATTGATTATAAATTCTCCTAAATCTATTATTAATGACATCATTTATATGCCCAGTCTTTTAAGGGCCTGACTTCTGATGCTCAAAACCTAGGATTTTGAAACTCAGAAAATGATTCTCTCAAACTCTTGTTTCTACCACGAGATTCAAAATCTTGTGCTGAAACTCCAAAGCAGAGAACAGATTCTTCTCCCCTTCCTGGATTTCCACTATAACCTCCTTTCCCAAAGCAATGAACATGGCAAGCCTTAGCATCCTGGACTTGCAGAAGGATCAACAGAAGTTTGGGGAGGGGGTTGGAAACGTAATTGTTAGTACCTGCAAATGTTATTTTGCAAAACACATAAAGCACTTGGCACGTTGTCATGCGCTCAATTCATATTAATTCCTTTTCCTCTTTGTCATCTGTGTTGGAAGTCAGGCAGATTCTGAAGGTGAGCAGATAGGGACATGAAAGGTGGGGGTGAAACTGTAGGGTCTCATGCAGGATCTGGACATTGGACTGGGGTATCCATGGATGGGGGTTTAACTGGCTGCTGGCAGCACAGTGACACTGAACCCTATTGCATGGTGGTAACCAACCTGAGGACACACACTTTATAGAATTCTTTCCTTCACTGTTTCACTATCCTCTGTCCTCTATTCTTGTTCCTTAAGGTCACTTCTCCAAATAAATGGCCTACCTGAAAGCTCTTGTTTCAGAGTTTACTTCCAGGTAGAGTGGGAACTCTGGCTAAGATAGTGTCCGTCCATGGATCAGGTCTTATACGAAGCGTTCTGTGCATAATAACTGTTTTAGCCCATTCAGGTTGCTATAACAAAAATACCAGAGACTGAGTGATTTAGAAAGAGCAGAAATTTATTTCTTATGGTTCTGGAGGCTGGGAAGTCTAAGATCAAGGCACCAACAGCTTTGGTGTCTGGTGAGAACCCACTTCCTGATTCACAGATGGCCATCTTCTTACTGTGTCCTCATATGGTAGAAGGTGGTGAGGTAACTCTCTAGGGTCCCGTTTATAAGGGTGCTGATTTTTTTATAAGGGCACTAATCTCATTCATAAGGGCTCCAGCCTCATGACTCATTCCCCTCACAAAGGCTCCACCTCCAAATATCATCACACTGGGGATTAGGTTTCAATGTATGAATCTCGGGTGGGGGGAGACACAAACCTTCAGCTGATAGCAATAACCCATTCAATTCTCATGATGCCTGATGAGGTAGGTTTTATTATCTCCATTTTACAGATATGGAAGCAGAGGCTCACAGTAGAAGTGATTCAGGCAAGGTCACACTGCCTGGAAGTGGCAGGATTGGGTTTGAGCCTGGATCAGTCTAACTCCATAGGCCTTGCTCTGAGTCTGCTTTCCTGCCTGGAATCACATTCCCCACCAGAGCCTAGTGGGTCCCAGTTTGTGTTGGAGGTGTGTCCTCTGGGCTATGGAGGATCCTCTCACCAAGAGTTTCACAAGTGAGCACTGCCTTTGTCCTGCACCTATGGCCTGCGTCTGCCTCCCCCACCCCCCCAATCCCCCAGGGGGAACTGATGTTCTAAAACTGCAGACTCAGGCCCATCACCAAGAGCTCTGAGCTTCCCACCCTTCTGAAGTTTGAGTATTTTGAAACTAATTTGAGATTTGTTGGAAGCTGAGAAAGGGGAAAAATATGCTTGACTTGCTCTTTTTTTCCCTTTCTTAAAGAGACTCTAGGGACTTCTTTGGTGGTGCAGTGGTTAAGAGTCCTCCTGCCAGTGCAGGAGACACAGATTCGATCCCTGGTCCGGGAGACTCCCACATGCCGCAGAGCAACTAAGCCCGTGTACCAAAACTACTGAGCCTGCGAGCCATAACTACTGAAGCCCGTGCACCTAGAGCTCGTGCTCCACAACAAGAGAAGCCACCACAATGAGAAGCCCGTGCACTGTAACAAAGAGTAGCCCCCGCTCACTGCAACTAGAGAAAGCCCACGTGCAGCAACGAAGACCCAACGCAGCCAAAAATAAATAAATAAAAATAAATAAATAAAGAGCCTCTAAAGTCATTTTGGTAGCAAACCTGAGGCCCCTGGACCAGTCAGTTTCAGTCTAGAGATATGGGTGCTGGTGTCTGCCGAGGCTGGCTTTGTTTTGTCCTTGCAAAGACCAAATGAGTCCTGTTTTTTTTTTTTTTTTTTTTTTTTTTTTTTTTGGTGGTACGCGGGCCTCTCACTGCTGTGGCCTTTCCCGTTGCGGAGCACAGGCTTCCGGATGCGCAGGCTCAGCGGCCATGGCTCACGGGCCCAGCCGCTCCACGTCATGTGGGACCTTCCTGGACCGGGGCACGAACCCGTGTCCCCTGCATCGGCAGGCGGACTCTCAACCACTGCGCCACCAGGGAAGCCCAAGTCCTGTTTTTTTCTTTTTGTTTTTTGTTTTGTAGTACGCGGGCCTTTCACTGTTGTGGCCTCTCCCGTTGCGGAGCACAGGCTCCGGACACGCAGGCTCAGCGGCCACGGCTTACGGGCCCAGCCGCTCCGCGGCATATGGGATCTTCCCGGACCAGGGCACGAACCCGTGTCCCCTGCATCGGCAGGCGGACTCTCAACCTCTGCGCCACCAGGGAAGCCCCTCATTGTAGTATTGATTTGCATTTCTCTAGTAATTAGTGATGTTGAGCAGCTTTTCATGTGCTTCTTGGCCAACTGTATGTCTTCTTTGGAGAAATGTCTATTTAGGTCTTCTGCCCATTTTTGGACTGGGTTGTTTGTTTCTTTAATATTGAGCTACATGAGCTGTTTATATATTTTGGAGATTAATCCTTTGTCCATTGATTCATTTGCAAATATTTTCTCCCATTCTGAGGGTTGTTTTTTCATCTTGTTTATGGTTTCCTTTGCTGTGCAGAAGCTTTGAAGTTTCATTAAGTCCCATTTGCTTATTTTTGTTTTTATTTCCATTACTCTAGGTGGTGGATCAAAAAAGATCTTGCTGTGATTTATGTCAAAGAGTATTCTTCCTATGTTTTCCTCTAAGAGTTTTATAGTGTCTGGTCTTACACTTAGGTCTCCAATCCATTTTGAGTTTATTTTTGTGTATGGTGTTAGGGAGTGTTCTAATTTCATTCTTTTACATGTAGCTGTCCAGTTTTCCCAGCACCACTTATTGAAGAGACTGTCTTTTCTCCATTGTGTATCCTTGCCTCCTTTGTCATAGATTAGTTGACCTTAGGTGCGTGGGGTTATCTCTGGGCTTTCTATCTTGTTCCATTGACCTATGTTTCTGTTTTTGTGTCAGTACCATATTGTCTTGATTACTGTAGCTTTGCAGTATAGTCTGAAGTCAGGGAGTCTGATTCCTCCCACTCCATTTTTTTCCCTCAAGACTGCTTTGGCTATTCGGGGTCTTTTGTGTCTCCATACAAAGTTTAAGATTTTTTCTCCTAGTTCCGTAAAAAACGCCATTGGTAATTTGATAGGGATTGCATTGAACCTGTAGATTGCTTTGGGTAATAGAGTCATTTTCACAATATTGTTTCTTCCAATCCAAGAACATGGTATATCTCTCCATCTATTGGTATCATCTTTAATTTTGTTCATCAGTGTCTTATAGTTTTCTGCATACAGGTCTTTTGTCTCCCTAGGTAGGTTTATTCCTAGGTATTTTATTCTTTCTGTTGCAATGGTAAATGGGAGTGTTTCATGAATTTCTCTTTCAGAATTTTCATCATTAATGTATAGGAATGCAAGACATTTCTGTGCATTAATTTTGTATCCTGAAACTTTACCAAATTCATTGATTAGCTCTAGTAGTTTTCTGGTGGCATTTTTAGGGTTCTCTATGTATAGTATCATGTCATCTGCAAACAGTGACAGTTTTACTTCTTCTTTTCCAATTTGTATTCCTTTTATTTCTTTTTCTTCTCTGACTGCCATAGCTAGGACTTCCAAAACTATGCTGAATAATAGTGGTGAGAGTGGACATCCTTGTCTTGTTCCTGATCTTAGAGGAAATGCTTTCAGTTTTCACCATTGAGAATGATATTTGCTGTGGGTTTGTCATATATGGCCTTTATTATGTTGAGGTAGGTTCCCTCTATGCCCACTTTCTGGAGAGTTTTTATCATAAATGGGTGTTGAATTTTTTCAAAAGCTTTTTCTGCATCTATTGAGATGATCATATGGTTTTTATTCTTCAATTTGTTAATATGGTGTATCACATGGATTGATTTGCATATATTGAAGAATCCTTGCATCCCTGGGATGAATCCCACTTGATCATGGTGTATGATCCTTTTAATGTGCTGTTGAATTCTGTTTGCTGGTATTTTGTTGAGGATTTTTGCATCTATATTCATCAGTGATATTGGTCTGTAATTTTCTTTTTTTTGTAGTATCTTTGTCTGGTTTTGGGTGACGGTGGCCTCATAAAATGAGTTTGGGAGTGTTCCTTCCTCTGCAATTTTTTGGAAGAGTTTGAGAAGGATCAGTGTTAGCTCTTCTCTAAATGTTTGATAGAATTCACCTGTGAAGCCATCTGGTCCTGGACTTTTGTTTGTTGGAAGATTTTTAATCACAGTTTCAATTTCATTACTTGTGATTTGTCTGTTCATATTTTCTATTTCTTCCTGGTTCAGTCTTGGAAGGTTCTACCTTTCTAAGAATTTGTCCGTTTCTTCCAGGTTGTCCATTTTATTGGCATAGAGTTGCTTGTAGTAGTCTCTTAGGATGCTTTGTATTTCTGCGGTGTCTGTTGTAACTTCTCCTTTTTCATTTCTAATTTTATTGATTTTAGTCCTCTCTCTCTTTTTCTTGATGAGTCTGGCTAATGGTTTATCAATTTTGTTTATCTTCACAAAGAATCAGCTTTTAGTTTTATTGATCTTTGCTATTGTTTTCTTTGTTTCTATTTCATTTATTTCTGCTCTGATCTTTATGATTTCTTTCCTTCTGCTAACTTTGCGTTTTGTTTGTTCTTCTTTCTCTAGTTCCTTTAGGTGTAAGGTTAGATTGTTTATTTGAGATTTTTCTTGTTTCTTAAGGTAGGCTTGTATAGCTATAAACTTCCCTCTTAGAACTGCTTTTGCTGCATCCCATAGGTTTTGGATCATTGTGTTTTCATTCTCATTTGTCTCTAGGTATTTTTTGATTTCCTCTTTGATTTCTTCAGTGATCTCTTGGTTATTTAGTAATGTATTGTTTAGCCTCCATGTGTTTGTGTTCTTTACGTTTTTTTCCCTGTAATTGATTTCTAATCTCATAGCGTTGTGGTCAGAAAAGATGCTTGATATGATTTCAATTTTCTTAGATTTACTGAGGCTTGAGTTGTGACCCAAGATGTGATCTATCCTGGAGAATGTTCCATGAGCACTTGAGAAGAAAGTGTATTCTGTTGTTTTTGGATGGAATGTCCTATAAATATCAATTAAATCTATCTGGTCTATTGTGTCATTTAAAGCTTCTGTTTCCTTATTTATTTTCATTTTGGATGATCTGTCCATTGATGTAAGTGAGGTGTTAAAGTCCCCCACTATTATTGTGTTACTGTCGATTTCCTCTTTTATAGCTGTTAGTAGTTGCCTTATGTATCGAGGTGCTTCTCTGTTGGGTACATATATATTTATAATTGTTATATCTTCTTCTTGGATTGATCCCTTGATCATTATGTAGTGTCCGTCCTTGTCTCTGGAAACATTCTTTATTTTAAAGTCTATTTTATCATATATGAGTATTGCTACTCCAGCTTTCTTTTGATTTCCATTTGCATGGAATATCTTTTTCCATCCTCTCACTTTCAGTATGTATGTGTCCCTAGGTCTGAAGTGGGTCTCTTGTAGACAGCATATATATGGGTCTTGTTTTTGTATCCATTCAGCAAGCCTGTGTCTTTTGGTTGCAGCATTTAATCCATTCATGTTTAAGGTAATTATCGATATGTATGTTCCTATGACCATTTTCTTAATTGTTTTGGGTTTGTTTTTGTAGGTCCTTTTCTTCTCTTGTGTTTCCCAGTTAGAGAAGTTCCTTTAGCATTTGTTATACAGCTGGTTTGGTGGTGCTGAATTCTCTTAGCTTTTGCTTGTCTGTAAAGCTTTTGATTTCTCCATTGAATCTGAATGAGATCCTTGCCAGGTAGACTAATCTTGGTTGTAACTTCTTCCCTTTCATCACTTTAAGTATATCATGCCACTTCCTTCTGGCTTGTAGAGTTTCTGCTGAGAAATCAGCTGTTACCCTTATGGGAATTCCCTTGTATGTTATTTGTCATTTTTTCCCTTGCTGCTTTCAATAATTTTTCTTTGGCTTTAAATTTTGCCAATTTGATTACTGTGTGTCTTGGTGTGTTTCTCCTTGGGTTTATCCTGTATGGGACTCGCTGTGCTTCCTGGACTTGGGTGGCTATTTCCTTTCCCATGGTTGGGAAGTTTTCGACTATAATCTCTTCAAATATTTTCTCGGGTCCTTTCTCTCTCTCTTCTCCTTCTGGGACCCCTATAATGCGAATGTTGTTGCGTTTAATGTTGTCCCAGAGGTCTCTTAGGCTGTCTTCATTTCTTTTCATTCTTTTTTCTTTATTCTGTTCCATGGCAGTGAATTCCACCATTCTGTCTTCCAGGTCACTTATCCGTTCTTCTGCCTCAGTTATTCTGTTATTGCTTCCTTCTAGTGTAATTTTCATTTCAGTTATTGCATTGTTCATCTCTGTTTGTTTGTTCTTTAATTCTTCTAGGTCTTTGTTAAACATTTCTTGCATCTTCTCAATCTTTGCCTCCATTCCTTTTCCGAGGTCCTGGATCATCTTCACTATCATTATTCTGAATTCTTTTTCTGGAAGGTTGCCTATCTCCACTTCATTTAGTTGTTTTCCTGGGGTTTTATCTTGTTCCTTCATCTGGTACATAGTCCTCTGCCTTTTCATCTTGTCTATCTTTCTGTGAATGTGGTTTTTGATCCAGAGGCTGCAGGATTGTAGTTCTTCTTGCTTCTGCTGTCTGCCCTCTGGTGGATGAGGCTAAGAGCCTTGTGTAGGTTTCCTGATGGGAGGGACTGGTGGTGGGTAGAGCTGGCTGTTGCTCTGGTGGGCAGAGCTCAGTAAAACTTTAATCCACTTGACTGCTGATGGGTGGGGCTGAGTTCCCTCCCTGTTGGTTGTTTGGCCTGAGGCAACCCAACACTGGAGCCTACCTGGGCTCTTTGGTGGGGCTAATGACAGACTCTGGGAGGGCTCACGCCAAGGAGTACTTCCCAGAACTTCTGCTGCCAGTGTCCTTGTCCCCACGGTGAGCCACAGCCACCCCCCGCCTCTGCAGGAGACCCTCCAACACTAGCAGGTAGGTCTGGTTCAGTCTCCCCTGGGGTCACTGCTCCTTCCCCTGGGTGCCGATGCGCACACTACTTTGTGTGTGCTCTCCAAGAGTGGAGTCTGTTTCCCCCAGTCCTGTTGAAGTCCTGCAATCAAATCCCACTAGGCTTCAAAGTCTGATTCTCTAGGACTTCCTCCTCCCGTTGCCGGACCCCCAGGTTGGGAAGCCTGACGTGGGGCTCAGAACCTTCACTCCAGTGGGTGGACTTCTGGGGTGTAAGTGTTCTCCAGTCTGTGAGTCACCCACTCAGCAGTTATGGGATTTGATTTTACTGTGATTGTCCCCCTCCTACCGTCTCATTGTGGCTTCTCCTTTGTCTTTGGATGTGGGGTATCTTTTTTGGTGAGTTCCAGTGTCTTCCTGTCGATGATTGTCCGGCAGCTACTTGTGATTCTCGCTTTCACAAGAGCGAGTGAGAGCACGTCCTTCTACTCTGCCATCTAGGTTCCGGTCTCTCCAAAGCAGACTTTTTTACAGCAGCTGCTTTTCCAGGAAGGGATGATGCAATGTGGACAGCTGATCTGAACCCTGGGAGGGGTGAGGGGTGCTCTGTTCCCAGAGCAGGAGTGTCTACAGAGACCTCAATGCACAGTGTGGTCTGTAGACCAGCGGCCTCTGAATCCCCTTGGAGCTTGTTAGAAATGCAAGATCTTCCGAGGGCCCCAGTTGTGCTGTATCAGAATCTGCATTTTAACAAGGCCCCAGGGTGACTTGAATGCACAAAAACCTTTGAGAAGTGCTGAGTAGAGAGGCAAAACCAGTAGCCTCTGACCACGCTCCAATCCCATGCTGTGAGTCCTCCAAGGAGCTGAGACTATGAATGAATTTTGTGATGCAGGTGAAGAATACTGTGCGCCGTTCCCCATTTTTACCCCTTTGTTTTGACCTCATGTGCATTTTTACACACACACCCATGTGGCAATTCTTGCAACATTAATTTTCTGCAACAACATGTTTCATGGAGCAAATTCCATTAAGCCATTTTAATCCAGGGTTTAATTTTCTCTACAGCTCAACTAACATGTTTCCATTTTTCCCCATCAAATATTTATTTATCATAACATTATTTTCATGGGATCAATTATTTTCTGTTTAAATTTTACAACAAGCATGTGATTCTTCCATCTTTTTCCTTATACTGACTTTCTGCTGCTGATAACTTCTGCTGTTTTAAGGTTTTTGTTTGTTTGTTACCTTCTTTTGTGGCCTTTCTATCCAGTTCAAATCTCCTGGGTCAAATTTTGCAGATCTAAATTGTATCAAGAATACTTTTCTTCTGTCAACTTTCAGCCCGTTACAAATTCTAGTGGGTGTCATTTCAGTCCTATTAGTTTTACTTGCGGCTGATTATGTTCTACCAGTAATTTATGGCAGAAATAATCACCGGGATGCAAGTAAGGGAAGGATTTCTATCTTTTTTTTTTTTTTTTTTTTTTTGCGTTACGTGGGCCTCTCATTGTTGTGGCCTCTCCCGTTGCGGAGCACAGGCTCTGGATGCGCAGGCTCAGCGGCCATGGCTCACGGGCCCAGCCGCTCCACGGCATGTGGGATCTTCCCGGACTGGGGCACGAACCCATGTCCCCTGCATGGGCAGGTGGACTCTCAACCACTGCGCCACCAGGGAAGCCCGATTTCTATCTTTTTAACCACCCCCATCCCAACCCAGCCTTGTCTTCAGGACCTAGGACAGTGCCTGGCACATAGTAGGTTCTCCACAAACATTTGTACGTAGAGTGAATAAAATTCACTAACAGTTGAACCAAAGACTGATGGTTTGTGTTTGTCTGATTGCGTCTGATCAGAACATTGAGCAACTTTAGGGGACAGAGATAGGTGGAGGCAGGTGGGAAAGGGAGGAGAAAAGAGAAGATGGAGAGAGTATGAACATACATGCACACACATGCACATGGACACACACATGTGTAGGCACAAACACACATGTGCACACCAATATACATATGTACAGAGACACACATGTGTATATACATGCACAAGTCACACATATTTAGGTATGCTTATGTGTGTGTACACAGACATGCATATGCACACACAGAGACAGATATGCACACGCCCATATATACACACAGCCACACACGTATGCACACACAGATGTGCATATGCACACAATGCAATACTCATACATGCACATAGCCACATATATACACTCATGTTTGTACACACATGCACACGAATGCACATACAAACACAGACAGGTACATATATAAACACATACACAGATGCTCATATGTGCACATAGAGTTTACTGGCATATTGACTGGTAAACTCTTTACTGCAGTGTAGAGTAAAATGTCTCTGGTGCTAGAATAAGGAAATAAAAATGGCAGGATCAAAACAGCAGGCTTAACACACTCCTCTTTGGCGTGTTGGGGTCTCCATTTTACAACTAGTAATTAAATGCGTATTGAGGTGAACTGAACATTGGAAAGCCAGCTGCTGCCTTGGTTTGAATTTATTAAAATATGGTACTTGGTCTTCTCTCTGGGTCAGACTGTGTGAAAATCACAGGGTATTGGAGATGAAGAGTGCTGGGTTCTTCTCAAAATCTCCCAGTCTGGTGGGGGAGGTGGATGTGGAAGCCAAGCAATTAAAATGCAGCGCGATAAGCGCTGTGTGGAAAATTCCTTGGAGCCGTGGGAGCTCAGGGCGGGGGGGATGATGGAGTTTAGTGGGAGCTGTTAAGGTCTGAGCCATGAGACATTTGTGCTGGATTCCTTTTGGCATGTTAGCTAACTAATTATAAAATAATTATAATGAACACTTCAGGGGAAGGGAAGGGATTGAAAGGCAGAAGAGAGCTGGAAATAAGGTTGGAAGATGTGCAGTTAGAGACCTGGGTTGCCCAGTCAACCTGGATGAAGGGGGAGGTGGGGCAGCTGCATTGTCCTTGACCCGAGCATCCCGACCTATAAAACAGGGAATAAGAAACAACTACTTCTTAGGTTTGCTTCTTCAGGCTAGGTGAGAAAATGTGTCCAAAAGAGCTCTGGAAACCACCCACCGCTAGCAAGCTGGAGGTTTTCTTATTCAGAACAGGCTGCAAATATCTGGGGTTTGTTCTTCGATTAGACAGTGTCTATTGCAATAACTGTATGCAACAAACATGCTCCAAATCTTAGTAGTTTACTATCTCAAATATTATTTTTCTCACTCTGTAGAAAAATAGTAGGTAGGTCAGTAGGTCGCTCGGGTTTGGCGAATGGAAGCTGAATTCGGCTGAGCCTGCCTCCAGGCTGGAGACTCTGCACATCTCCATGTGCTCCTTGACCAGTAGCTACCTGGAATTTTAATCCAACTTGTGCTGGCAGAGGAGGAAGAGGGCAAGCCCACTTTTAAATATTTTTAAAGTCCAGCTGCCCATTGGCCATTGCCAATCACATGATCAAGGGAGGGGGGAACTGGAAACACTGATCTAATCTGCTGCAGCCCTCGGGGCAAGACTAGTGATGGTCAGGTGCCAGAGGATGATAGACGGGGTGCCAGTTCCTGGCGTTTCCCTTCCCTTTCCTAGCATGAGACTTGGGGTAAGTCAAGCTCTCTGAGCCTCAGGTTGCTTATCTGTAAAATGGGCATAATAAGAGTCCCCATCTCCCCTGAGGTGAGGATTGCCTGATTTATTACAACAGCCTTGTAACTAGTCCCCTAGATTTAACCTCGCACCTCCCCACCATCTCTTCTCTCCATGTCAGGTAGAGTCATACTTTTTTTTTTTTTTTTTGCGGTATGCGGGCCTCTCACTGTTGTGGCCTCTCCCATTGCGGAGCACAGGCTCCGGACGCGCAGGCTCAGCGGCCATGGCTCACGGGCCCAGCCGCTCCGCGGCACGTGGGATCTTCCCGGACCGGGGCACGAACCCGCGTCCCCTGCATCGGCAGGCGGACTCTCAACCACTGCGCCACCAGGGAAGCCCCTAGAGTCATCCTTTAACTACAAAAGTCATCCAGAAAGAAACCTCGTGTCCATTTAGGCAGATTAGTGGCTGCCATTTAGGCAAATTAGTGGTTGCCAGGAGCTGGATGGGAGAGAGGAAACAGGAAGTGACTGTTAATAAGCATAATATTTCTTTCTGGGCTAAAGAAAGTATTCTAAAATGGATTGTGATGAAGGTCACACAATTCTGTGACTATACGGTCTCTCTGCCCAGAATCTTCTTCCTTCAGATATTTGCCCCTCACCTCAGGTCTTTGCTTAAACAGGGTGAGCTTTTCCTGAACACCCCACTTAAGCTTGCACTGCACCCTGCTGGTCCCTCTCTCCTGATATATTTTCTCTAGTATTTGGAACAACCTGACATGTTTCATATTTTGGTTGTGCACTTTCTTTATTATCCACTCCTTTCTTCTCCTCTTGCCCATTCCTGAAATACACCAGGAGAATATAAACTTCCCAGAGGCAGGGATATTTGTCTGTGTTGTTCATGGCTGCCTCTGCAGATGGTACCCGGCACATAGCAAGCCCTCCATAAATATGGATGATGTAAACGATATAATGCTTATTAAGTGCTCAAGACCCGGCATGTATGAGTGGTGTAATCAATGTTCGCTTTTATTATCACTACTTATTTCAAATGAGCTCCTTAATTGCCAAATTTTCTGTCTGAAGTGACTCTGAGTTTGAGTCGAATATTTTCCCCCTGGGAGTCCTTGCTGGCACACACGTGTGGGTACAGATCCTGCTGCGTCTGTAGAGGCCACATTTCAGTCCCAGGTTCTTTCCTGCCGGGCAGAGCGAGCCATGACATTTATAAACCTCTGGGCTCTTAATCCCCTGCTGATCCTCAGAGAGCAGTAGTGCTTTGTTGCTAAAGACATTGCCCCGCTTTGAACAAAGGAAGGAAGAAACATCTGGGCATCGGTCTCTGGGCTATGACATCACGCGCATTATCAGGAAGAGGAGGTGGCGGCTCAGGGATGGGGATTGACTTGCCCCGTGTCACCTGCCTGGGGAGGGTGAAACCACACACGTCCCTGGGGTCCTGGTCCTCGCTCTGCATTCCTGAGTTTTGGGACAGATCTGTTGGTTTCGAGGACTTTTCCTTACGTTGAGCTAAACTTTGTAACTCCTTTGTGTAAATCCTGCATGTTCTCACTACCAACTGGTCTCTCCTCCATGTCAATCTTTTTTTTTTTTTTTTGCGGTACACGGGCCTCTCACTGTTGTGGCCTCTTCCGTTGCGGAGCACAGGCTCTGGATGCGCAGGCTCAGCGGCCATGGCTCACGGGCTCAGCCACTCCACGGCATGTGGGATCTTCCCGGACCGGGGCACGAACTCGTGTCTCCTGCATCGGCAGGCGGACTCTCAACCACTGCACCACCAGAGAAGCCCTGGAATTTGGATTTTGACGGATAACTAATGTATTAGTCAGGGTTCTCTAGAGCAAAAGAACCAGCAGGATATATATATATATATTTTTTTAATATTTTAAAATTTATGTATATAATTTATATACAAATTTTAGTAATATATTACATGACATATCTGATATTATAATATACTATTATTATATACTTATATTTTATATACTTTATATATAAGTATAATATTAGTATAAGTATAGTATAGTATATATATAATATATACTTTATGTATTATATATTTGTTATACATTATAGTTATAATATATAAATTAAATATATAATTATATAAACATATAATGTTAAATATAACAACTATATATAATATATAACTTTACATATACCTATATAATTTATATAGGATAATACCATATATTAACATATATTACATATAAATCAATAAAGGAGATTGTTTTCGAGGGATTGGCCCACACAATTATGGGGGCTGACACGTCCCATGGTCTGCTGTTTGCAGGCTGGGGACCCAGGGAAGCTGGTGATGTCATTCAGCCTGAGTCCAAAGGCCTGAGAATCAGGGGAGCTGACGGTGTAAACCCAGTCCCAGGGCCAGGAGAAGGTTAGGTAAGACGTTCCAACTCAAACAGTGAGGTGGGAAAAAGGGGCTATAGAAGAATTTTAAGTGCAGGTGTGATGTGACCAGAGTTGAGTTTCATAAAAATGAGTTCCCAGTGGGGATAATGGTGCCTTGGATCGAGGGTAACTATTCAGAGCAGCCGAGGTCGGGCTCAGAACCCTTCAGAGCTTGTGACCAAGGTCTCTTTTCCTTTCCTCAGCCGGCAGTCACAGTCTGGGGCTGGGGGTGGGGCTCAGACTTGCCAAGGAGATCTTCAGGTTTCTAGAACCCCAGGCCAATGGCTGCCAGGGCAGAATGTGGTAGGGCTCTAAGACTGGTCTAATTACCCTGCCCGACAGAGCTGCCCCTGACAGTGAATTCTCTCTTCCTTAGCTGGCAGAGTCTTCTTGGTACAAAAAGGTGTTTATGGTCCCCTTTGTTAGAAAGGCATTTAGAGGCTGTGAGTTGACAAGGCAGGCATCCTGAGACGTGACTTTCCTTTTCATCTAAAGTTAAGGACCTTCTTCCCAGTCACTTCATCGTTGGTTTTGTTGATGAAAAGGGGAAAGTGATCAATATTTTTGCCTTCTAGGATCTCTGACCTTTGCAAACAAGGACGCTGAGGTACATGTTTCAGTAAACGGTAGGCCCTAAAATAACCCCTGGTCAGGGTCCTGCTGAATGAATGACCAGAGTGCTTCCCACATACTATGTGGCCCTGGGCAAAGTCCTTAACTTCTCCAGGCCTCAGTTGCTTAGTCTGTGAAATGGGAATACAAACACCACCCCCTCCCCCCACATACTCTGAGAGTTGTGAGGATGAGATGAGCCCTGATCTAGTCTCCTGTTAGAACTGCATTGTCCAAGGTGGTAGCTACTGGCCATGTGTAGCTATTTAAATTAAAATAAATTAAAATGAAATACATTTTAAAAGTTAGTCCCTCAGTCACAGGAGCCATATTTTTTCTATTCATTTTTAATTTAATTTTATTTTTTAACAATTTATTTTATTGAAGTATAGTTGATTTACAATGTTGTGTTAATTTCTACTGTACAGCAAAGTGATTCAATTATACATATATATGCATTCTCTTTCATATTCTTTTCCATTATGGTTTATCACAGGGTATTGTATATAGCTCCCTGTGCTATGCAGTAGGACCTTGTTGTTTATTCATCCTATATATAATAGTTTGCATCTGCTAATCCCAAATTCCCAGTCCATCCCTCACCCCCACCCCTGTCTTGGCAACCACAAGTCTGTTTAGTATGATAATCTCTAGGTCCATTACAGGGGACATATTTTAAGTGCTCAATAAACTTATGTTGCTGGTGACTATGGTTTTGCGAAGCACAGATACAGAACATCTCCAGAACTTTCGCTGCAGAAAGTTCTATCAGATGGCATTGTTTTAGAGGAGGGCACCGATGGTATATTCTTTGTGGACCAACAGGTAGGCACTGGGGACTTGTTCAAGGGTGAAAATAAAAATGGTTCTGAGTCAGAGAGGCAAAAGACACAACTGCTCAGCGAAAACACTTGAGTTATTTGAAAAAGGTGGAAGAAAACCCCCAAACCTTTTCAAGCTGGCACAATTCCTGGGCAAGCGTGTCACCGATCTCTGCCGGCAGAAATGCTGGGGCAGTGCAGAGCATCAGTGCATACGATATCCACGTTACTACCAGATAAATTCATTAGGATGGATACGATCACAGTGAATACCAAATGAAGTGGCAGTGGCAGGACAAGCAATTAAAATGTTACACAAACAATGCTCACCGGGCGGGACACCTCCCTCTGGCTCCCCTTGCCTGTCTGCAGGCATCACGTGGCAGGCAACTCATCCGAGCGGTGGCCACTGAAATGTCACAGCTCCTTTAGAAGGGGTCACTGCAGCGTAGAGACTGGTGGGGGCTTGAAGATATTTGGAAACAAAAGGGCCCAAGGAATTTGGATCTCAGCCTCTGGGTCTGTAGCAAGAAGGCTGTGGCTGTCAAGGGCAATTATGACCCCTTGCACTGGCACAGGATTTATCGTCGCAAATGTTCCGGGCATACGTTTCTCTCATTTGATTGCCAGCTACCTTTAGGGTTGTGGTGAGAGATAAATCCGAGAGAACTCTGAAAGCTGAAAGTGCTTGGAGACAATTCATTTTGTTCCCTACGTTTCAATTCTGGTTGCATCACTAGGCAGCTGGGAGTTCTTGGGCAAAGCGTTAGCCTCTCTGAGCCTGTTTCCTTATCTGTAAAATTCTTGCCTCAAAGTGTGGGTAGGTTGGAGATACTATGCTGGCACCCAATAGGAGCTCAGCGAGTGGTAACTGAATATTTTTAGCTTATGGAGGCTGAATGGATGGACATTTTCTGAGAACCTACTATGTAACAGGCATGGGAGTGATACCAAGATGGATAAGATGTGGTTCTTGTCATGTGCAGGAATCAGCAGTATGTAATTAATTACAGTATTCAGTGATCAGGACAGGGATGGATAAAGGTGTTTACAGGGTGCTATGGAAACACAGAGATGCACTTTTCTCCTAGGGAAGGCGGGAGGTGTCATCTGAGCTGGACTGTGAGAGAGTTGGCACTTGCTAGGAACACTTGGGGAGGGCATTGCAGAGGGATGGGCGAATAGCACTGAGAGGGTGCAGAGGTGAGAATGCTTTCTGCTTTCAGAAAACTTGAGCTGGTCTGGTGGGTCAAGACCAGGGGGTACATATGGGGAGGGCTGGGAGATGAGGCCAGAGGACAAGGAAGGGGTCGTGAGTCAGAGTGAGGCGTCTGCATCAGGCTAAGAACTGTGCTTTCATTGATTATCGATGGAGGACTACGTTAGTTCTATGAAAACATTAAAAAATTACGCCCCAAATTAGCATCTTAAAATATCAGTAAACCGGGCTTCCCTGGTGGCGCAGTGGTTGAGAGTCCACTTACCGAGGCAGGGGACACGGGTTCGTGCCCCGGACCGAGAAGATCCCACATGCCGCGGAGCGGCTGGGCCCATAAGCCATGGCCGCTGGGCCTGTGCGTCCGGAGCCTGTGCTCCGCAACGGGAGAGGCCACAACAGTGAGAGGCCCGCGTACCGAAAAAAAAAAAAAATATATATATATATATATATCAGTAAACCTTTATTATCTCACAGTTTCTGAGAGTCAGGAATTTGGGAGCGACTCAGCATAGTTGTTCTGGTTTAGGGTCTCTTAGGAGGCTGCAGTGAAGATGTCAGCTGGGCTGCAGTCATCTGAAGGCATGACTGGGGTGTTAGGGTCCACTTCCAAGATGGCACCCTCACATGGCTGGCAAGTTGGTGCCGGCTGGTGGCAGGAGGGCACAGTTCCTCTTTACATAAACCTTCCCATTATGGCTGCTCGGGAATCCTTATAACATGATGTCCTACTTCCCCCAGAGCAAGTGATCCAAGAGAGAGCAAGGCAGAAGCGGCAATGTCCTTCGTGCCTTAACACTAGAAGTCACACATTTCTGTAATATCTTTTTGGTCACTGCTCAGCCTATCCAATGTAGGAGGGGGCTACACAAGTGTGACCACCAGGAGATGAGAATCCCCGGGGCCATCTTGGGGGCTGGCTGTCTTTCCAGGTAGTTGAGGGGTTACATCATTGGTCCCTTTTTAACCAATGAGGAGACTGAGGCATGAGGTTGAGTGCCTGACCCAAAGATCACGCAGCGAGATGAAACATTGGCATTCTTGGTACCTTGCTGCCTCCTGAAGAGCTTTCTTCCATTCAAAACTATTTCATTAGGGTTTCTGAAAGTATCGCTGGAATAGCAGAGAACTCTGAATTCCTTGTGGGGAGTAACTAGGAAAATTTACACTTAGAGTGGAAACTAAACCCAAGAGAAACCCTTCCACCCAGAACCTATTGTTCAGGTAAAAACATACTGTTAGGGTTGCAAGGAGGCTGGTCTATCGACTAATATTTGTTTATTACAGTTTATTAATGTGGGTTTTCAGGAAGTTCATGATTAAAGTAGAAAAATAATCTAATGATCTATGTCTATAGCTATAGATAGAGGGATGGATGGGTAGATAGATAGCTGATGGATAGGTATGTCGGTGGGTCAATGAATGGTTGAATGCTAGTGTAAGGCTACCAACTTCCTTTTGGGAAGGACTATTCTTTATTTTGAGGTTAAGCTCTTTCTGAATAATACTTAAAAAGATAAAAACAAGTCCCACACCTTGGAGTTGCCCTTGACTTCTCTCTTTTCCTCATACCCTATATTTGCAAAATACCCAGAATTTGGCCACTTCTCGCCATCTCTTGGACTACCACCCTGGTCCTGGCCACCAGCATCTCTTGTCTGGATTCTTAGAGTGGGCTCCTCCCTCGCCTCCCATTGTTCTGTTCTCCACAGCTGCCCGAGGGAACACATGAAAGCGTAAGCAGGTCACACTGTTCCTAGGCTCAAACTCCTCCAACAGCTCCCGGCTCAGAATAAACGCCCAATCCTTACCACTGTCTAGCCGGCCTCATGGGGCCCCGCCCCCTGTTTTCTCTCTGACTCTCCCCTCCTTCATCCGCTCTGGTCTCTACTGGTCCTCACACACTCTCCTAATCTGTTTCCTCTTCAGCATCTTTGCTGTTTCCTCTGCCTGACATGTTCTTGGCCAGATTTCTGCAAGACCCACTCTCCCACTTCTCGGTGAAGACTCCTCTGGCCACGTTACCTAAAATCCTCCAGCCCACAACTGTGTTTTGTTCATGGCTATAAGCCCCAGCTTCTGGAAGAAGCCCTCAGTAATTATTTGTTGAATAAATGAACAATGAATAGCAGTCAAGGCCATTCCATTCATCATCCCATTTAATCTGGGAAAGTAGGTATGATTTATAACTGTCCTCATTTTATAGATGGGGAAACTGACAGTCTAGGAAGTTTCATTGGTTTGCTTGGTCCATGGTTGAGCTGAGGCTGAAACCCAAGCCCGTCTATCTCCAAGGCCAATATGCTCTTTGCCTCTCACTGGCCTGTGTGAGGCGGACCTTCTGCCCTTGGACTTTGAGGATTCTGGAATGCCAACTTCAAACTCTAATTTTTCACCAAATAGACTGAGTCATCAGAGAGGTGACATTAGAGGCAGCAGGAAGTATAGAAAGCTATTAATTTTTTCTTTCCCCTTTTTTTTTTTTTTGCGGTACGCGGGCCTCTCACTGTTGTGGCCTCTCCCGTTGCGGAGCACAGGCTCCGGACGCACAGCCTCAGCAGCCACGGCTCACGGGCCCAGCCACTCCGCGGCATGTGGGATCTTCCCGGACCGGGGCACGAACCCGTGTCCACTGCATCGGCAGGCGGACTCTCAACCACTGCGCCACCAGGGAAGCCCTCTTTCCTCTTTTTATTCCACAATATTGTGTTTCTTTTTGAAAGTCCTCTCACTGGCCTTTAATAATGGCCTCTCCCCGACCATGTCACTCCACACACTCTTGTAGAATCCTTGCTGGCTAAGAGCTATCAGCTCCAGCTGCCTCGGGACTCTCTGGGAGAAAACTGACTTCTCTTAGTTCTGCTTGGAGGTGACAAAGCCATTCAGAGTCTCTCTAGACAGTAGAGGTGACTAAAAATAACTGAGCTGCAGTTTTCGTCACTTTTCATTTTAAAGAAAACATGATTGTATTCTAGAAAGAGTTTCAAATGGAGGGGAAAAGACTTTCCTAATTCTTCCATGTGTCTCAGCAGACACGTTGAATCGTGAGCATCTTCCAAATTATCCAAACCTCTCCCTAGGACAGGACTTGATGAAATTTTGGTTGAGGTGCATCAGGGAGAGAGACAGGCATAAAAGACCACACACACGCACACACACACACACACACTCACAGAGCCTGGAACTCACACCTAAGCCACGTGGGAGTTAAGACTGGTCTTACCTGACAGATGATTCCCCATGAAGAGAGTAGGGAGATAACCACTTAATAAGCAATTAATAATAGTTTTCATCATGAATCAAGACCTTCACATTCATCACCGCACTTAATCTGGCAAGGTAGCTATTATTTATTACTATCCCCATTTTACAGATGGTAAAACTGAGTCTAGAGAGGTTAATTGCTTGGTCCAATCTGTGGCTGATTTGCAATTCCAAGGTTACACTCAGTGAGGGGAAGCCCCCAGTCCGTAAACCTCTTCTTCATGTGTGAGTGTCAGCTTTGTTACAGGTTCGTTCTCTTGGGTTTGCAACCTGGTTCTCAGCCTGGGGAGCTTTTACACAATGCTGATGCTCAAGCCCCAGCCTCAAGGGTTTTGATTTAATTGATGTCGGTGGGGCGTCAGTTTAGGATTCCAATGTGCAGTCAGTGTCGAGATGCATTGGGTTAAGTCTTTGCTGACTTGGAGAATCCCGCAGCGAGATGCAAATACTCAGTCAGCTGTGCTCTATTAAACCATGAGCAGGCGGTAATGTTACACCTTGCACTGAGCTGCAGCAGTGCTGGCAAGGAGCACACTTTGCTCTGCGTCTCTTCCCAGAGCCTTGATGGGTGGCCCTTTAAGAATAACGATGGCCCCTGTGGCTTGGCATCACCCAGGAGTGATGGAAAGAATGTTCTCCTCCTGCCTTTCTGCTTTTAATTTTAAAAAAATTCACTTTATGTTTTCCCAAGTTAGGAAGATGAGCACAGAAAGATAGACCAGAAGGTAAAGATTTCTCCAGGAAACCAAGGAAGTGATGTTGGGATAGCAAGGAGAGAGTCAGAACCTGGGGGCTCCTGGGTGGGCACCATACCACATTGGAAAAAATGATGCAGAGAGGTGAGTCAGGGGCCCCCAAAGACACAGAGAAAGAAAACTTTGGCAGGGCAGGGGCCATTGGTCTTGGTTTCATTGTATTTCCAGCTCCTGGGGGCAGTGCCTGGTACACAGCAGGTGCTGCATCAATATTTGTTATATTAATGATGAACGCACTTAAAAAAAACTATGGTTTTTCAAGAGCTTGTCATGAGTGGCCTCTAGGACTTTCCTTCTTGATTCTTCTGGATATCAGGATGAGGATGATACAGAAGTGGAATATAGCTCTATATAGCTATATTTTAGCTATATTTATATATTTTAGCACCTGGGAGGTGCTAAAAAGAGTGGAAATACATAACTTCCGGGCATCACTATGGGCCAGGAACATGATGGCATTTAAGACGCAGGAGCTGGGAACCCTTGCACCTATACTCAGCCTTGCTCTGAGCGTGCCTTCAGGAAAAGACGAGATAAGATTGCCCCAGGGGCTGCACACTGTAGGACCATGCAGAGAATCTAGTCTGCAGATATTTTGTTTGGGTTGCCAATTTATTAATGTTATTTTAAATTCGTTACCAACACTTAAAAATTGGGAGATTTCCTTTAGAAGTCTAGATTTCTGGCTTCTCTTGAAAATTCAGAAGCTCTAGCAGCCCTGGGTCGGAATTCCCACTGGCAGTAATTGGCTATTATGGAATAGCTGCTGCCCCCTTCAGACAAATGGGATAGGCCCCCTTTCTTTGCCTTGACATCTGCCCAGGGGCTCTGCCAAGTATTATTACCAACCTGGCCCCTGTAGACATCTGAGTTTGATGTTCCCTATGTTGTTCCTTTGCTTCTGACTGCCAGGTACATATCCTGGGCTCCTTTTCTCACTAGGCATTTGACACCTCAGCCAGCCTGTTTCTCAGCATCTCCAGGTGATTGTTTCACATTCAACCCAGGCTGCATCTGACACATCTCATCTGCCCGTTGTGACAGGTACTGCTGGATTGCTGGGTTTTTATTCCCAGCAAACATTCCCTCTTTTTCATTTTTTTTTCTTGCAAAAGGAAGAGGCAATGTGTTCAGCCTCAGGGGATGAATCACAGTTGGTCCAAGTTATTTGTGGAAATTCCAATTCATTTTGCTTGGGATTGGTTTTGGGGTGGGCATGTGACCCAGTTCTGGCCAATGACATCTAAGGAGAAGTTCTACCAGGAGTTTCAGGCAAAGATTTTTCTCCCTCATAAAAGAAAGATTCCTTCTTTTTGGAAAACAGTCATGTGGAGATGTGATACTTGGAGTTGTGGCAGCTGTGTTGTGACCATGAAGCAAGACCTCATTCTCACACTGAGAATAACAGAAGACAGGAAGATCCAGGGACCCTCATGATATCACTGAGCTGCTGCTAGGTTTCCTTATTATGAGCTTATTTTGCAAGCCACAAATGCACTTATGTTTCAAGATAATGTTGGAATTTTAAAAACAATTAATTAAAGCCAAACACATTTCTAACCCATACATTTCTCTCACCATGTGGATTGTAAGCTCCATGAAGGCAGGGCTGCATCTGTTTGTTCACTAGTATGTATGTCAGTATACTCAAGGCTTAGCACCGTGTCTAGTAATTTCAGAGTAGTAAATATGAGGTGAGGAATATATTTGACCTCATTTTATGGGTGAGAGTTCTGTGACTTAGAGGGGAGAAATTACTTGCCTATATTCCCAGCGATAGTCACAGATGGGAAATTGTGGAGTCTGGGTGGTCGGAGTCGAAAATCCATACTCTGTGGACTCTGGTCCATGCACTAAGCTCTACCGCCTGCCATCCTCAAGGGGGGGTGTAACGTCTGCAGCAAATGACATAGCTCCGATAGGTTTTGCCTTGAAAAATACAACAGATGACAGAACTATCCAGCAGAATTTGGTTCCCTTGAGCCCTGATTCACAGATGCTATTCTGCTGCCATTTATGGGTAGAGCCACAAAAATTAGCATCATGGAAACTGACAGTTAGAAGGAAACTTTGGCATCCATCCCTTTTAGCTGTCAGCCTAGGAACCCATGCTGTGGCAGCTCGAACATGGGCCTCAGAGACCAGTAGGCTTGATTTCAAAGTCCAGCTCTGCCACTCACAAGCTGTGTGACCTTTTGAGGCTTGGGTGAAAAGGCAGGGTAGTTATCGCGAGATAACATACGGGAAATGTTTTCTTTGCACAGTACTCAGCACGTAGTAGGCACTCAGCAAACATTTCTGCCCATGCCACTCTTCTGTCTCAGTTCTGAGGTCAACTCTAAGTCAGGTTTTTATGTGTATAAAAGTTATTTTATTTTTTGTATAAGGCCAATGCGAAAGGGATGTGGAAAATTTTATTGAAGATTTCATAACTCTTATTTCTGGGTTCTGTGCCAGAGAAGTAAACCTCAGTTCTTCCCGTTGTGCCAGAGAAAGAACTAGAACCACCTTCCACCTAATGCACAGTAAAGCTGAGAAATTTTATGACTTAATTAAAAGCTGCAGAATATCTTCTTATCTGCAGATGAACGACATTTAAATAGAAACTCATGTTCAGTTACTTCATTACCTGGTTAGGTAATATGCCTCCAAACAGCATGCCTTAGTAATTATTTTTCTTAAATATCCTGTTTACTGATTGTCTTATAACCGGATGATACACATACATAATTTTATATTTGCGGATACGTGCTCTTTCCTGACAACTTGAACATCTAAATTAGGCAGCGCAAAATGAGATAATTGCAGAGAAACATTTCTTGTCTGACACATGATATCTGCAGGTAAATAGCATAATTTTGTGCTATCTGTTTGGAATCAACTGAAGGTGGACGTCCGGATGTTTATCAGTTACACTTCCAACATCTTCTCATTTTTAAAAGTGAAATTCAAAGTTAAGGAAAATCTTCTAGCTTTGACAACTCTCGTCAACTGTCTGTGCCCTTGTTGTCATAAGCTGATGGAGCCTCTGGGTACAGGTGAGCATGTTTAACTACAGTAGCTACTGAAAGAAAAAAAAAGACCATCCAGCAAGTTTTTGCATCTCTCTCCTTGGGATAACAGATCTGGCCAATGAGATTGGCATATGACTCAGGTCTGGCCAATCATTGAACTCTATTCCTCAGGCATCGGTAATTGGCTCAGTGGGTGAGCATGGGACCTTAGCAGAGTCAATGGACATTCTTTCCTGGAATTGATGCTGAAGGAAAGACAGTCTTGTTTCTGGTGGAAATATCAAGGAGTAAGTTGTAGGGGCTAGCAGGTATCGTTTTTTCCTGTCATGTAGAGAAGACCCATACTGTAGTGGAAGTTAATGAAGCCAAGGAGATAAAATGGAGGTGAGATGTTGATGAGGGAAGGAGAGAGAGAGAGAGAGAGAGAGAGAGGTGCTTTGCAGTGTCAAAGCTCAGTCCCATTACCTGGGGGCTTCATTCCTATAGCTCTTCTTTCTCTTTCCAAAGTATCCTTTCTAAGCCATGTGAACCAATAAATTCCGTTCCCCTGAGGAGAGTTTGAGTTTAGTTTTGGTACCATTTCCCGCAACAAAAAGTTTCGGATTCTCTCACAAGTTTCCCTATGCATTTTGAGGGTGAATAGACACTCCCTTCCCTCTGTTCTCTAGGAGTGATCTGTCCTGAGCACAGTGATCCGGGAGATCTTTGTGTGGCCTGTGAAAAGGCAGAATTAGTTATTTCTTACTCATTTTATGAGTGTCCTCGGCCACCCCTAGGGATGGAGACTGAAGGACAAATGTGACAACTGGGCAGATTTTGGTAAGGCCATTTCTTTTCTTACAAGTCTTGCTGGATATATCAAGGGCTTCACACATGATCCTATCCTTCTCTACTCTAAAAATAGCATAAGATGGAACAAAGATTTCTCAGTAAAGATGCAGAGCCAGGTTCTATCATACTGATCAGCTGGAAGCAACCCAGGGACCCACAATCTGGACAAAATTTAATTAATTGTGGTTCCTCCATATATGGCATCTAACTTGTCCCATGAAGAGTTTGAAATAATATTGTACATATTTTTGCTACAACATTAAAAACATTTTTTTATTGGAGTATAGTTGATTTACAATATTGTGTTCGTTTCAGATGTACAGCAAAGTGAATCAGTTATATATATATACATATATCCACTCTTTTTTAGACTCTTTTTTTTGCTACAACATCGAATGCAACTATAGGATGGCGAAATTGTGAAAAACACTCTGTAAATTATGTAAAGAACCCTAAGTACAAAACCTGGAAAGAAATATGCCATCCTTTGACTCTGACTGGATGATGGGATTGAAGGGCATGTTCATATACTGGATAATGTATTACTTTTATAATCAGAAAAATGAAATAAAACAAAATATAATATAGCAAAACAGATCTGGTTTGACTGCACTCTATCTTCTTCTCTCTGGTTGAACAAAGATGTTTGACCGCTTGCACTTTTCACTTGGCCATGGGATCTGGGAAATTCAGTACGCACTGTGACCTTGTAGCAAGCTCCTTGACAATTCTCTTCTGGGTCTTTCCCTTATACGTGGAAATATGCATTCCTATGTGAGTACCATTCAGAAATGGAAGGAGAGTAGAAAGGGCCATCGATGTGATATTGAGTGTGAAGGGACTAGGTAATTTTGGGAGCTGCTTTGCTGTAGGTGGGAGTGGGTGCAGGAAGCTCCTTGGACTGAGCAGTGGGAGACATGTTTCCAGGATAGAGCCTGAAGAGGATGCCAAAATATCCCTCCATCCTTCCAGTATGCAGAACGCTGATTTCATAGAGAGGATGTGAGTTGAAGACAGAAGGTTCAGATGAGTGACAGCAGGAGCTGCAGCATCATAGAACCATTCCCAGCCTGGCCAAGTGCTCCCCCACTTACTCTCTCCTTCATCCAGCAAATATTGACTAAAACATCTCTTATGTACCAGGGACGCTGCTTGGCGTTGGGTTACAGAGGAGTGAAGCAGCCAACATCCTGCGGGGCCTATGGGTAAAGCAAGCCTCTGTAGAAATCAGTTGATCCGCCAGCACTAACAGAAATATAAAATGAGCCACAAATGTAATTTTAGATCCTTACAGAATTATATAATTTTATACAGTAACAAATTTTCTTAATCACATGAAAAAAGTAAAAAGAAACAGATGAAATTTAAATAATGTATTTTATTTAGCTTGATATATCCAAAATATTATCATCTCCACATGGAACCAACATAAAAGGTTTCCAACGAGGTATCGTTCATTTTTTTTAAAATAGTTTTTTTTTTTTAAATCGACATTACAGTATGTCCCCGACATATGAATGAGTTCCGTTCTGAGAGTGCGCTCATAAGTCCAATTTGTTCGTAAGTCCAACAGTGTTAGCCTAGGTACCCAACAAACACAATCGGTTATATAGTACTGTACTATAATAAGTTTATGATACTTTTCACGCAAGTAATACATAAAAAACAAATACAAAAAATAAAGAAAACATTTTTAATCTTACAGTACAGCACCTTGAAAAGTACAGTAGTACAGCTGGCACACAGGGGCTGGCATCATCGAGTGAACAGGCAAGAAGAGTTACTGACTGGAGGAGGGACAGGAGGTGGGAGATGGTAGAGCTGAAGGAACGTCAGGAATAGGAGGCGGAGGGCAAGCTGCAGTTCCGCTCACGGCTGATGCTGATGGCACAGGTTCTGTTCCCTGCCGAATTCAATTCTATCTACGCTCTTGAAAAAACGATCCAGTGATGTCTGGCTAGTAGCTCTTTTTTTTCTTGTCATAGATGACACGGTAGCACCGGATTGCATTCTGAACGGCTGCTGCCACCTTCGTGTACAGTTCTACGTTCGCGTCCTGTGCCTCAAAAGCTAACAGTGCCTCCTCAAATAGAATTAACTTATGTGGTTGGACATGTGAACGCACATTCGGATTTTTGAAAGTTTGCAACTTGAAAGTATGTAGGTAGGGGACTTACTGTATTTTTAGAATAGTTTTAGGTTCACAGCAGTCTTGAGAGGAAGGTGCAGAGAGTTCCAATTTACCCTCTGTCTCCGCACATGCATAGCCTCCCCCATTATCAACATCCCCTGCATTTGTTACAACTGATGAACCTGCATGGACACATCATCATCATCCAAAGTCCATAATTTACAAGGGAAAAAGCAGTGAGAGACAGAGAGAGGGAGAGAAGGAGAAAGCGAGAAAGATGCTACACTGCCAACCTTGATGATGGAAGAAGGGGCCACGAGCCAAAGGATGCAGGTGGACTTTAGAAGTTGGAAAGAAAAGGAAAGAGATTTCCCCTAGAGCCTCCAGGAGGGATATAGCTTCGTCAACATCTTGATTTTAGCCCGGTAAGACCCATTTCAGACTTGCGACCTCCAGAACTGTAAGATAATAAATTTGTGTTGTTTTTAAGCCACTAGGTTTGTGGTACTGTATTATGGCAGCTATGAGAAATGAAGACACCAACCAAGCCTTTGAATAATGGAGGCATGAGGCTTCTTTGCTCCTGGATAGACTTTATTTTCTAAATCTAACTCTTTTTGAGGTGACAGAGTGTTTTGTTTTTTTAAAAAATTATTAATTAATTAATTTATTTTTGGCTGCACTGGGTCTTTGCTGCTGCACGGTCTTTCTCTAGTTGTGGTGAACGGGGGCTACTCTTCGTTGCGGTGCATGGGCTTCTCATTGCTGTGGCTTCTCTTGTTGTGGAGCATGGGCTCTAGGCACGTGGGCTTCAGTAGTTGTGGCATGCAGGCTCAGTAGTTGTGGCTTGCGGGCTCTAGAGCTCAGTCTCAGTAGTTGTGGCACACGGGCTTAGTTGCTCTGTGGCATGTGAGATCTTCCCAGACCAGGACTCGAACCTGTGTGCCCTGCATTGGCAGGCGGATTCTTAACCACTGCGCCACCAGGGAAGTCCAGAGTGGGTTTTTTAAAAGGGAAAAAGTCTTTTTTTAAAAAAAATATTTATTTATTTTCTTTATTTTTTTGGCTGCATCGCGTCTTAGTTGTGGCATGCGGGATCTTTTGTTGTGGCATGTGGGCTTCTCTCTAGGTGTGGCACGCGGGCTCCAGGGCATGTGGGCTCTGCAGCTGTGGTGCGCGGGCTCCAGGGCGCATGGGCTCTGTAGTTTGCGGCACACGGGCTCTCTCACTGAGGCGCACGAGCTCAGTAGTTGTGGTGCGGCAGGGATCTTAGTTCCCACGTCTCCTGCACTGGAAGACAGATTCTTTACCACTGGACCACCAGGGAAGTCCCTAAAAAGGGAAAAAGTCTTAAGGATTGGATGAGATGGAAGTGGCTCCGGGGGTAGTGATGGGGTTGGTGCCCCTGGATGAGAGAGGGGACAGGGTTTGAGGGCAATTCCGTGGGTGGTGAAGATCTGTGACCCCCTCAGGTTGCCTGTGCAAGGGTGAAAGATGAGAGAAGTGTTGAGAGCCTTTGTGGCCGGACTTGTGGTCTGTGAGAGGGGACCTCTGGCAATGGCTGCTTTGAGCCCATTGAGGCATCAGTATCCAAAGATCACTGAGAACAGGGTTCAACGAGCATCACAAAACAAAAAAATTGGCACTGGTTTTAAACCCCACGTCCTTCTCAGGTCCATGCCTCTCCTGCATTCTCTGGGCACCAAGTAACTTGGAGGATTTCACGGAGTGGAGGGACAGCAAAACATGACCGAGACTTCATTTCTCACTACCTTGGCAAATGGAACTGAGTCTGATTCAATTTGATTTGGAAAAAATAAAATTTTTTGACCGGTTTGCCCCCGAGGGTTGCAGAGCATTTCTGAACCTGATTTTGACATTATTTCCTGTCTGCCAAGCATCTGTCTCGATAACCCAATGGCCAGGAGAGTTAGAAAGCGCATCCCTGTTTTGCTGTTTCAGCAGAAGTGCTAGCAAGGAGGAGGGATGCATTGGAGGGAACTCATGGGCCTTTGAACCAGCATTTATTGGAATAAGAAGGAAAGGAGTGGATTCCAGCAAGAGGATGGAGCCCTTTGAAGGAGTTTTGAAGTTGGGGTCCAGTACCCCAAGCACCACGTATACTTCCTGGCTGTGTGGCCTTGGACAAATCATACCACCTCTCTGAGCTTCTGCTTTCTTTTGTGCAGAATAGGTATAATAAGAGGATCAGGTTCGCTAGGAAACAGACTCTGAGGTGGAGATTTGCCTGGAGGTTTATTGGGGAGAATTTTAGGGCTCAGCACTTGCTGGGGGAAAGGAAGCAGGATCTGGCAGCAGGAGTTGAACTGTTAGGCGGCTACAGCTGGTACCTCAGGAGATTACAGCATCACTGTAACTGAGCAGGACCCTGTGGGGCTTTCCCAGGGCAGACCCCTTCCCCATACCCTCTGCTTTAGCTCTTCTCTGAAGTATCAGATAATAGTATCTGACGCATATTTCCTGAGTTGTTTTACTTATGCTAAAACCACCACCAAATGGAAGAAATTAACTACTTGATGATCATGAGCACGTAGCCCCCAGACCTACTGGTGCCTAAGGATTGGTAACGTTAACCCCCATGACACTGCCCTGTTACCTCTCCACCAGCCACTCAGAGAACTGTGCACGAGCTGATCCCTTACCCTGAGATGCTCCTCCTTCACCTGCCCTTAAAAAAAATGCTTTGCTGAAAACTTTCGGGGAGCTGGGTGTTTTTGAGCCACCCCTTCTCCTTGCATGACGCCTTTACAGCAAATGCTGCCCTTTCCTTCCACCCGGTGTCAGTAGATTGGCTTTACTGTGCGTGGGCAAGTGGACGCAGGTCTGGTTTGGTAACATCGTCAGCTACTTGGAGCTGGGGTGACCCTGCAGAGCTGTCCCACCTGGAGGCAGGAGGGCTGGGCTGCGCAGTGGATACAGGCTGCCCCCAGGGATGAGGTCGTTCTCTTCCATCTGGCGTGCGATTCCTGGGAAAGAACTTGGCCAATAATAGCCCCAGTAGCTGGAGGCTACTCAGTCCTGAAGGAGGGATCTGGGTAGTACACACAGCATCCACCAGCAGCACCAGCCAGGGTGATTAGGGGGAGTAAACGCGGTCAAGAGCCTCAGGTGACTGGCATAGAGCATGGCACACACGAGCGTCTCACGTGCTGTTTGGTTTTCCTTGTGGCAGTTTGATTCTGCATCCCCACTAGGCTGAATGCTGCCCGGGATCTGACTGATTCTTTCCGGGAGCAGGCGCGTGTGCTGAGCCCTTTGAATGTACACAGGACATTGAGGCCCCTGCTCAGACTTTATCCCTTTCTGGAAAAAGTGCTGCGTCAGCAGGATAGGCTGCTGGAGGCTCAGGAAGCACAGGGAAGTCGATTAAAGGCACCAGGAGTTTGTTTCCAAAGCAGCTGACTTTCCCCCCCTCTCCTGGGAGCTTCCAGGATCCTGGCCTAGAAGATGGGCTTGTGGGGATGTGAAGGCTGACTCTGAGCTCCATGAGGACACACCTTGTGTGTTCAGTTTGTCATTGTATCCCCAGAATTCTCATGGTGCTTGGGACCTAGGAGAAGCTCAGTGAATATTTATTGGATGAACAAACGAACAAATGAATGAATGAATGAATGATTCTCCAGAAGGTACTGGAAGGTCCAAACTCATCCTCCTGATTTTTGGGCCCCAGGAAGGCGAGTGTGTTGCCATGGAGATGTGACTGCCCATGGACCATCTCCAGGCGCTCCTTTCCCTTGAACTCTGGGCCCCTTGGGGTTGTGTGTGTTCTCTGGTCTCCCAGGTATGAGGTTCTGTAGTGATGGAGAGGCAGAACTTTCACACATGCCAATCCCCTGCCTGGTCACCTTCTTCTTCCTTGTTCCTCCTCACTTCGATGAGCACTGATCATCCCTAGGGCTTTTGCTTTTTACAATGCAGCAGCCGGAGCGATTGCTTGAAAGTGCTCATCAGATCACGTGCAGTCCCAGTTTACCCATCAGTCGCTCCCCACCGCCCTTGGGATAAACTCAGAAGCTCCATCAATGCCTTCCCAGGCTTTGCTGTCCCTTCAACATCATCTCAGGACACGGTCTCCCTGGATCACGTGAGACAAATGCTGGCTCAGGGAATAATTAGGACAGTAGCTCAGATCACAGGTACTTCCCGGGGAGCTACAACAGTTGGACTACAGTTGCTGCCACTGGACCTGTTGTAGCAGATGCTGGAGGTGCCCTGCACGCACCCCTCGGCCTTGGCTGGAGTCTCTGCCTCCGTGTGTCCTGATGGTTTCCTCTGGTGCCCTGGGGTACTTCTCTGTCCACCCGCTGGGGCATCCTTGGCCTGTGCCATTCGTGAGCAAATATGCTGGAGATTCAATGCTCCAGGAACAATCCTCAACAGGTGAGGGATGGCGGTTGTATTTATGTTCATAAATGAAGGGAAGGGTGACTAGTGGCTGAGCATAATGTAGACATGGCTCAGCCCACCTATGTGACGTGTGAGGAGTGAAGCTTCGAGAACCCCAGCGGTTCTGAGGAGGGCCTTGCATGGCTCCCAAGCTTCCGGGTGACGGGCACTGCACAGAGCCCTGCTGGAACCACTTTACCAAGAACACTGGGAGGTCATTTCCAAACTGGAAGCAGAAAGGAATGGAGTGGAATGTCAGGCCTTATCGTGTAATTTGGGGCAAGTTACTTCTCTCACCTCGATTTTCTTCTCTGGAGGACAATCATATGATTAATTATCTGAACAGGGACACAGAGGGCATGAATGGGACACTGGTAAGTTATGCCAGAATCATGGTATTGACTGGGGCATGAGGTCCCCTTACCCATCTGCTAAGGGGGGATACTAACGGTGATGTAGTGGGACCCAAATTAAGACCTATGTTCCTATTTTAATCCTTGCAATTATCCTATGAGATCATTGCTATTATTACCCCACTTGACAGATGAGTAAACTTGGCACTGAGGGAAGTTCAATTCAGGTATGTGTTCAGTGCTCTTGACGGTGATGCTGTGAAGGTGGGGGGAGGGGCAGTGCTGCCGGTGCTGCCGGCACTGCCGGGTGGCTGCCAGGTTTCCAAGTTTTATGCCACATGTACCGAGTGCTGGCTGCCTGCTGGCATCTTCCCCACGTTGTCCCATGAGGTCCAGGCACTGATGTTATCCCCACCTGCAGACCTAACCTCATACCAGTGGACTTTCCTGCTTCAGATTCTGAAATTACCTCCCAGTGTATTTGTTTTGCGGTACGCGAGCCTCTCACTGTTGTGGCCTCTCCCGTTGCGGAGCACAGGCTCCGGACGCGCAGGCTCAGTGGCCATGGCTCACGGGCCCAGCCGCTCCGCGGCATGTGGGATCTTCCCGGACCGGGGCACGAACCTGTGTCCCCTGCATTGGCAGGCAGACTCTCAACCACTGCGCCACCAGGGAAGCCCTGGTATCCTTTTAAGAAGAGGAAATTTGGATACAGTAGACACTCAGAATGTGCACACACACAGAAAAGACCTTGTGAGGTCACAACAAGAAGGTGGCCATCTGCAAGCCAAGAAGAAGTGCTTCAGGAGAAGCCAACATTGTCAATGCCTTGATCTTGGACTTCCAGACTCCAGAACTGTGAGAAAATAAATATCTGTCATGTGAGCCACCCATGTTGTGACATTTTGTCATGGCAACCCTAGGAGAATAACACGCCATCTCAAAGGGTTATTATGGGAATTCAGTGGGTCATAGTACATAAAACACCCAGCATGGTACAAGCCCTTAGTGGACACTCAGTGTGCTCTAGTTTCCCTCCTGCCCATAATCCTTATGGGTCTTATTGTTCCCACGAGCTTCTGGGAACTCCTTGCTAGCTCCTTGTTTCCATCTTAGTACCCCAGCACATAGTCAGTGCTCAATAAATGTTTGCTGAACTGAATTGCAAATGCAGCACGCAGACATGGTCACTTTCCAAAGGACAGAGGGTCCAGCCCTATCCTCCTTCCTGAGCCCCACCCCACTGAGATTTTTTCCCCTCATTATGGAACCTCACCTAGGAGGTCTTAATTGCCTGGGGGCAGCCCCCCTCTTAACAACAGCCACCCTGGGTTTCTCATAGATGGTCCCATGAAAGTCTCATAGTAACCCTACAAGGTAGTAATAGTAATATCATGCCCACCTCTGTAGATGAGGAAACTAAGGTCTCAAGAAATTAATTGTCCTAAGTTATTCACCCACTTAGGGAGGGGTGATGCCTAGAGTCAAACCTGAGTTGATCTGATCTCAAAATTCATGTGCTTAACCACTAACCAAAAGGACTTAAAATTTAGATTCAATGGTTAATGAAAACAACAACAGTAATAAGTACTGTCTATTGATTACTTGCAATATGCTAGGCATTTTACTAAGTTGTTTACCCCCATTTTCTCGTTTAATCCCCTCAACAATCCATAGGTAGGTATGATCCTGCCTTCCTTCTACAGATGAGGAAACTGAGGCACAGGTGACCTGCTCAAAGTTGCATAGCTAATAAGGGGTGGGAGAGGATGTGGACCTGAGAGCCTCTCCTCTTAATCACAGTGCTGCATTGATAATTACTGAACACCTACCATGGGCACCCTCTGTGCTCAGATTCCTTTTATGTTTTAGCAATATAATCCTTTTGCAGGGAGGCCCAGAGAGGTGGAGAGTATTATCTGGAGGTCACACAGCTGGTGAGTTGTGACTTTAGCCCCCTCAGACCCCAAGTCTTTCTATTGGCTCCATATGTGCTCTTATCACTCCATTTCTGCTTTTTCTGACCTCATAGCTGTTCCCAGGTGGCCTCAAGAACTTCTCCACTCTGAAAGATGGAGCCTTCTGGTAAGTGACTGACAGGCAGGCATTCACAGGGAAACTGGCTTGGAATGGCTCCAATGCTTATTTACTCATTATTTTGATTCTGAGCTTCTGCAAATTGAGGACTCAGCAGCACGAGGATTAGGCAATTTTCTTGCCTCCCATAATGTACTTTCTCTGAATTGGTTCTTTCGAGACAATTTTATTTGAGGCCTTCAAATTGCTCCCGCAAGCAAGCTGAGGGAGTCAGATGAGACATCTTCATATTCAAACATGTCTTAGGGCTCCTTTCATCCCTAACTTGGATTCACAACTACAGGAAGGGAAAGGCAGCCCCCAAAGAAAAATTGCTCCTTAGACCAAAGAGAGGATCTCCAGTGCAAATCTTCTATGTCAAAACATACACTAAGCCCCTCTGTGCTCTTTCGTATGTTATCCTCTTAAATCCTCATACTGACCTCCTGAGATGGGTACTATTATTTCCATTTCCCAATTGAAGAAACTGAAGATCCTAGAGATGAAATAAAATTTCCCAGATAACAGAGCCAGTTTCCAACCTTTGCCATCTTTCACTCATGTCTCCTCTCTTTGAATTTTCAGGATATAAATTGCCTCTCTCTTCGTTTGGTGTTTACTAAGATGTAGTCTTATCTTTTATTTAACTGCTTTGGAGAGGTGGCAGAGTGTAGAGGTTAAAAGGATCAGTTTTCGAATCAGGGAGATGTGGGTTTGAATGCTGTGTCTACCTCTTATTAGCTACATATCCCAGGAGCTATTTAACCTCTCCGAGCCTGTTTCTTTTTTCTGTAAAATGGGGATAAAAAGAGTACTTAACTCATGGAGTTCTTTGCAGGAGAATAATGGATTTAAAGTGGCTAGAACAGTTCTTGCACATTGTTGATGCTTAAGAGAGCTTAGCTGACCTTGTTGTTTAGGTCATTATTGTTAATTTGTGCGGACATGGTTGTGAAAAGTGCTGGGAGGAGAGCCAGGCATCCAGGTGTCAGTTGTAAAGGATGCAAATTCTTGCAAACTTGCACATAGCTTGTGTGGTTCAGAGACTCAAATTCTCTGAGTTTAGATCTTATTTAAATTCTGTCCGATGGGGATCTTGAGTCTGGCTCTGTTTGCTTGACAGGAGACCTGTCGGGGCTCGGATGTCACTAAGTGCCTCCAGACAGTGCCAGGCAGCCAGAAGATGGTTCATAAAAGTGTGTTGAATGATTTACAAATAACGTAACTTTACGTGAATGCTTTTAAAAAAATCCCAAAGTGCTTTATAGGTGTAAAGGACTCCTGGATCAATAGTTAACACAGGGAAAGAAGGTAGATAAGAGGAAATCAGAAGGAAGAAAGAAAATCAAGGAAGGAGGGAAGAGAAGAGAGTGCTATTTCCTTATGCACCGTGATGGTAGTGGCTAAGGGTAGGGGGTCTGGAGTCGGATGGTTGGTTAGAACCCCTACTTAATCATTTTCTATCTGTGTCCTTGGATACATTACATAACCTTGCTGGGACTTTGTTTTCCCAACTCTAAAAGTGCACCTGTATCATAGGGCTGTTGTGAGAATTAATAGGACAATAGACTGTGACGTGTTTAGCACAGAGCCTAGTACGTAGTGGTTACTTCATACTAGATTATCGTCACTATTATGGATACTGAAGACTGTCCTGGGGGGAGTACTTAGGAGACTAGCATGTATTAAGGACTGATTTTTCATCCATAGTTTATCTAATCCGTACAGCAAACCAAGAGGGTGATGCCATGATTATGCTCTGCGTGTTTACAAATGAGGATGTGAGGCTCAGGGAAATGAAGTAACTAACCTGAGGATGCACAGCTGGGAGATGGTGGAGCCTCGGCAGTTTGACCCCAGGTCTGTCTGAATGCAGAGAACTTGGTTCCTGTACCTCAGTGCAAGGACAGGAGCTTTGACAACTGGAGAGGAAGAAAAGGAGGCAGAGAGGGAGACCAGAACAGCTGCAGACCATCCCAAGTGAAGGGAGCTGCTGGAGCTGGTCTTGTGTCACCATGGAGAGGATTCCAATTGCTCTGAGAAACTGCAAGTTCTGTGATATTTAAAATGCTTTCCTTTCTTTCAGAGTCTATCAAGACTTTTACAATTTCTTGACCTGTGGAGGGCTCCTACAAACTCTTAGGAGCACAGCATGTGAAGGAAGTATCTGATTTTCAAGACTCTATTGGGATTAGGGAGACAAGGTGGTCCTTGGAGGGCTGGCCCTCCAAGAGATGTCTTCCTTCATGGACCACCTGCTCAATTACTCACCTAGATCCCACCACACACCCTGCGTTGCTGCTAGCTTTCTCCCCATGCTGTTTCAGCTTGTTCTGTGGCCTTACTCACCACTATCATCTTCCTGACACCATATAAAGAACAGGGACAAGTGAAAGGTCAAGGCCATCGTTTTATGTGCCTTTCCCTTGGCAATCTCTCCACCACTGGAACCCTTCAGGGAGTTCTGACAGCACTGGGAGCTGCCTTTGGAGTCCCCTAAAGCAAGTCATTTGGATTCTTTGCCACAGCTGTTATATACTGGTAATTACAAAGACTGAGGACCGTATGATAAGGTGCTGTAATATTATGACAGGTTTACAGCAATGGTCTTTTGGGATGCATGTTTGAAAGATACGTATGAAAAGAAAGGAAGTTGTTTCCCCATTTTCAGTCAGAAATTTATACAGAAGATTTCCATGCATCAGAAAGTCTAAAAAAGGGGGACTTCCCTGGTGGTCCAGGGGTTAAGACTCCGAGCTCCCAATGCACGGGGCCCAGGTTCAATCCCTGGTCAGGGAACTAGATCCCGCATGCCGCAACTAAGACCTGGTGCAGCCAAATAAATAAATACATAAATAAATAAATAACAATATTAAAAAAAATCAGAGTTCAAAAAAAGTCTAAAAAAAGGGATTTAAAGCCTCTACGTCCCCTTCTAAGAGGAGATTGCCCCGAGCCTCAGAACGTCTAAATCTCTATCTCACTCCCTCCGTGCACTGGGTCATCTAGGGTAGGTCATTTTTTTTCTTTCTTTTTTAAAAAATTTTATTTTGTATCGGACTGTGGTTGATTTACAATGTTGTGTTAGTTTCAGGTGTACAGCAAAGTGATTCAGTTATACATATACATATTGTGTATTTTTTTTTCAAATTCTTTTCCCATTTAGGTTATTACAGAATATTGAGCAGAGTCCCCTGTGCTATACAGTAGGTCCTTGCTGGTTATCTATTTTATTTTATTTTATTTTTTTATTTTTTGGTTATCTATTTTAAATATAGGAGTGTGTATATGTCAATCCCAGACTCTCTAAGAGAGGTCTTAAGTTCCATATATTTGGCATCTTCTTGCACCAGGTACTTGGGCTACCTGAATCTTCAAATCATTCCATGTAAACATTCCATTCCATTCGTTCAGAAAAACCCAAATGAACTTTTTGGCCAACCCAGTATAATCCCTCATTCATTGTAAGGAGACTAGATTTTGGAGAGGGACAGTGGCTTGTCCCAGGTCATACAGCTGGCAAGGGAAAGAGGCACAACTTCAACAAGATGCGTATGATTCCTGATACTGTGGTCCATTTCTGGTACCGCAGCCTAGGAAGTCATGGTTCTTCGAGTTGAAAGAATTGATCAGATCACCAGGTGAGTACGCATTGGAACAGGAGTTCCAGTGGCCCTGACCAGTGTCCTCTGGTGAGTATAGAGTTCGAGCTGAATCAGGCGCCCTGGAAACAGTCATGACAGTCACTCCTGCCGGGTGCTATCTAGAAGAGCTGCCCAGGCGTGGACGGAGTGAGTAATGCAAAATCTGTTCCTAATCAAGAGCGATGACACCAGGGACAACCACACTGCCGTCTGCACTTTCACAAAGGAATGGCAAGACACTCCCAGCCCACTTACCACACCTCTGTCATGCTGATGTCCTAGTGGTTCCAGGCATCAGGGCTTTGCACATACTGGTCCTTCCTTCTTCACCTCCCTGCTCTCTCTCCAGCTGACTTCTACTCATCCAGAACAAGGGCTTGGAGATACGTGATGTCCTCTTTCAGTTAGAGCTGGCTCTAGAACCTGTGATGGGGTAACAGCTAGGGAAAAGAGGAGAGGTTCATTGCTCTCTGAGTGTGATATAAATCCTGAGGAACTTGGAATTCTGATGGAGGATGCTGGAGGAGAATGCAAGCATCCTTGAGACTCACAGTTCGGAGACAGAAGTATGGCAATAGCTGGGGCTGTTGGGACTTGACTCCATCGGGGGTTGTTTCAATATATGTGAAAGGTTTTAAGAGAAAGATGTTTTAAGAGGCCACTGGTCAGGACCGCTGGAACTCCTGTTCCAATGCCCATTCACCTGGCCACCTGGACCATTCTCTTCAGCTCCAAGAACCATGACTTCCTAGGCTGGGGTATCCATAACTTGCAGGGCTTTTGTGACTTTAAATGAAAGGCAAAGCTTATTAAATGCTTAGAAAACTGCTGGAAGCATTAAATACACAATTGGTATTATATTCCTGATTCTCTTGGTCTTGCTGGAGAAGGAGCGCTGCCGGCCTCCATGGTTTTAGGAAGTACTGAAGGTCAATGAATCTGCAGAAGATATGAAGTTGGCTGGTCTGTGTTCTCAACATGTCTGAAGAGCCCAGGAGGCCTGGGCTGGTCCTGGTGGCAGCGTGAAGACGACATCTGTTAAATACAGAGCATGACCCATTTGCAGCGGACACCTCAGTGGGTACCCAGGGGAACTGGAGCAGGGTCCTGGGTTTGAGTGCTCTGAAGGGGAGCCTGACTGGAGGAAGCTCTGCCCATCTTCCTGCTGTTTCCCAGAAATTCCAGGCTTGAGAGTCACTTTCAAGGGAAAGGACAGTCCCACCAGGGGTTGGAGAGTCCTGTCAAGGGGAGCAAAGCATCAGTATAAACAGACTGGGTTTCTATTGAGCTCCCCATCTATTGTTTATGGATAAGGATATGTGATGGGGGTGAGGTTGATTTTAAGGGGCATGGACCCAACGGGCCTGCTCCAGTGCAATTATTACTGAAATACCCTTTTCAGACCCAATCTGAAAAGATTGGGTCTTTTCAGCTCGACATCTTGGCATGCTAGGGAGGGTTGGTAAGAATGTGTGTGTTTGTGTAAACTCAGCTATTTTCAATTCCTGCTCCCTCTTCTCTTGGCAGGAACCCCCGGGGCCACCTGGCAGATGGCTGCTGGTCCTTATCTGCAAAGAGCTGTCAGTCATGAGATGCCTCAGGGCTGACGATGCTTCACAAGGGTCCTTCTACTGCCTCGGGGCAATTGGATCTAGGCGACTCCAGAATAAAATTGAAAAGCGAGAAACAGACCCAGACACATTCTAGGTCTCCAGAAGCTGCTTTAGGAGGCTTCTGTTTCAAATGGTAATAATAGTACTAATCACTGTTACAGCACACCGATGCCCCTCCCACTTCATAACACGGCAACCCCGATAGAGTAGAGAGATCAATGACCTTGGAACTGCGCTTACTAAAGTCAACTGCGTTCATTAAGTTCTGTCCCACATGAGTTTGGGGGCAGTGGAAGGGAAGTCAGGTTTAAATGAGCTAGATTCAAGAGAGCAGAGCAGCAATTTTAATAAACAAAACAAAATTTCAACAGAATAAGGTGCTAATATAGGGGATCCGAGATCCCTGGAGGGCAAATGACTTTACAACAACAATGATGGGAATTATTTACTTGTTTGTTCACAGAAAAATACATGTGTTGAAACCCTGCATTGTGCCAGGTCCTCTTCTTGGCACTGTCAACACAGGCATGTCCTGACCTGCAAGGTCTAGCAGGAGAGACAGTCTTTCAACAAAAGATTTCCCGAATAAATGTAATTACGAGGAAATGTTCATGGTGCTCTGAGATTGCACAAAACGGAACCAAGTCTAAAGTGAGGGTTTAAGGCAGTGACATTTAAGATGAGCATTTACTATTTTTTAAAATCAATTTTATGGCGGTATAATTTGAATCAAATAAAATGCTTCTTTTTACCACAATCAAGATATAAAACATTTTCTTCACGCTCGTGCTCCTTTGTGGTCAAGCTTCACTTTTCCACCCCTAGCCAGGAGCAATCACCAATCTACTTTCTTTTAAAAAATTTTTTAATTGAAGTATAGTTGATTTTCAATATTATGTTAGTTTTAGGTGTACAGCAAAATGATCCATATATGTATATATGTATCATATATACATATATATATGTATATATATATACACACACATATACATATATATGTATATATATATATTCTTTTTTAGATGCTTTTCCTTTGTAGACTATTACAAGATATTGAATATAGTTCTCTGTGTCATACAGTAGGCTCTTGTTAGTTATCTATTTTATATATAGTAGTGTGCATATGTCAGTCTCAAACTCCTCATTTATCCCCTCCTTTCCCCTTTGCTAACCATAAGTTTGTCTTCTGTGTCTGTGAGTCTATTTCTGTTTTGTAAATAAGTTCGTTTGTATCAGTTTATTAGATTCCACGTATAAGCGATATCATATGAAATTTGTCTTTCTCTGTCTGGCCTACTTCACTCAGTATGATAATCTCACACTGCAAATGGCATTATTTCATTCTTTATTGTGGCTGAGTAATATTCCGTTGTATATATGCACCACATCTTCTTTATCCATTCATCTGTCGATGAACACTTAGGTTGCTTCCATGTCTTGGTTATTGTAAATAGTGCTGCAATAAACATTGGGGTGCATGTATCTTTTCGAATTATTAACCGAGGGTTCTTGACCTCAGCACTGTGGACGTTTTGGATCAGATAATTCTTTGCTGTGAGGGGCTGAATTGTGATTTTAAGACCTAGGGTCTGTCATGCAGCGTGAAGTAAGTCAGAAAGAGAAAAACAAATACTGCACGCTGACACATATACATGGAATCTAAAAAAGAAAAAGGTTCTGAAGAACCTAGGGGCAGGACAGAAATAAAGATGCAGACGTAGAGAATGGACTTGAGGACACAGGGAGGGGGAAGGGTAAGCTGGGACGAAGTGAGAGAGTGGCATGGACATATATACTACTACCAAATGTAAAATACCTAGCTAGTGGGAAGCAGCCACATAGCACAGGGAGATCAGCTCGGTGCTTTGTGTCCACCTAGAGGGGTGGGAGAGGGAGGGTGAGAGGGAGACGCAAGAGTGGGGGGGATATGGGGATATACGTATACGTCTAGCTGATTCACTTTGTTATAAAGCAGAAACTAACACACCATTGTAAAGCAATTATACTCCAATAAAGATGTTTTAAAAAAAGAGAGATGTTTAGCAGCATTCCCAGCCTCTACTCACTAGATGCCAGTAGAATATGCTAACTTGTTACAAACCAAAAACTGTTCCAGATATTTTCAAATGGCCCCCAGGGGAGCAAGATCACTATAGTGGAGAATTCCAGAATTTCAGATAAATGAATCACAGAGTATGTTCTCTTCTGTGTCTACTTCTTTGGCTCAGTGTAGTTTTTGAGATTTATCCCTATTGTGTGTCTAGTTTGTTCCTTTTTTATTGCTGAGTATTAGTCCATTGTATGGATGTACCATAATTTGTTTATCCATTCACTTGTTGATGGACATTTGGGATGTTTTCAATGTGCGGACATTATGAACAAGTCTCCTGTGATCATCCAATTATTACTCTGGGTGAACATACGTTTTTATTTTTTTGTTTTGTTTTGTTTTTTGTGTTTTTTTTTTTTTTGCGGCATGTGGGCCTCTCACTGTTGTGGCCTCTCCCGTTGTGGAGCACAGGCTCCGGACGCGCAGGCTCAGCGGCCATGGCTCACGGGCCCAGCCGCTCCGCGGCATGTGGGATCTTCCCGGACCGGGGCACGAACCCGTGTCCCCTGCATCAGCAGGCGGACTCCCAACCACTGCGCCACCAGGGAAGCCCTGAACATACGCTCTGACTTCTTTTAAGTAAGGAATGAAATCATGGGATTGTAAGTAAGTATGTTTTCAATTATATAAGAAATTATCAAACTGTTCTCCAAAGTGGTCTTGTCATTTTATATTTCCACTAACTATGTATGAAAGTATGTGAGAGTTTGGGTTACTCCACATCCTCTGCACCGTTGGAATGATTAGTCTTTTGAAGTATATACATCTTCTAATACCTGTGTAGTATATCTCATTGCATCTCTGACAGTGACATCGATCAAGTTTTGTGTGCGTATTGGTCGCTAATATGTCTTCTTTTGGGAAATATCAGATCACATCTTTTACCTATTTTAAAAATTGGTCATTTCTTTGCTTATTATTGAGTTATAAGAGTTCTTCATATATTTCTGGATACAAGCGCTTTGTCCGATGTTTGTATTTCAAGTGTATTCTACCAGTCTGTGGCTTTCTTCTTCAATTCTTTAATAGTGTCTTTGAAGAGCAGATATTTTTAATTTTAAGGGGGTCAAATTTATCCATTTTTTTCTCCTTTGATAGTGCATTTTGCATTTTTTCTAAAAAATCTTTGCCTATGCCAAAGTCAAAAAGACTTTTTCCTATTTTTCCTCCAAACTTTTTGATGGTTTTAGCCTTTATAAAGTTTGGCTCTCTGGCCGATGCTGGGTTAATTTTTGTCTATGGTGTAGGTTTAGATTTAAGGTTCATTTTTCTTCTCATATGGGTATCTAGTTTTTCCAAAGCTATCCTTTCTCTGTTGAATTTTCTCAGCCTGCTCATTAAAAATCAATCAACCATAGATATGTAGGTCTATTTTTAGACTCTCTAGTCTGTTCCATTGATAAATTTCTTTCTTTGAGAACATTTACTCTTATTATTGCCACTTCTGCTGCTGTTGCTACTCCTCCTCCTCCTCCTCCTCTTTCTATGACTCCTACCACTGCTGTTGCGACTGCTGCTTCTTCCTCTCCTATCCCTCTCCCCTTCTCTCTCCCCCTCCCCTGCCCCCTCCTCCTTCTCCTGTTTGGTATATTCAGGAGTAAAATAGTCTATGCTTTTTCAAGCAGAATGAGTTGCATGACAACTCAGTGCAATACAAAGGATGAACTGCAACGCTCCCACTTTGTAGATGAAGAAAAAGAACGCTGAGTAGTCTTAGCATGAGAGGGCAGCTAGTTAGCAACAAGATAAGAAACCTGAATTGTCATTAAATCTCATTTCTACTGTTTACATTCATGGCAAAACATTTAGAAGTTCCGTGGCGTTTCCCACTGGAATATAACTTCTGGAGGGCAGGGCTTTTGTCTGTGTTGTCCGATGATGGATCCTCCATTCTTTGAGTGGTGCCTGGTACCCAGGAGGACCCACATATTAGAGGGGATAATGAATGAATGATGAAGAATGAATGGATGATGAATCTTCCTCACGGACTTGGTTATAATATCAGGAATACTTTATTATTTTAATGGATTCCCATCCTCTGCCCACTCTATCTTTCTCTTCCTGCAAACTGAATGTCACAGACCTGTTTAGAAATATACCTCAAAAATCAGTCCATTAAAATGAAAAGATTTTGGAATTCTGCATTTGTCCATATTATTAAAAGTCCACATCACAAGCTTGTACTTTCAGATTCAGGGTTCAAGAAGTGATTTAAATCTAGTCTTCTCCCAGACTCCACCTCCACCCCCTCACTGACCATTCGCATTCAGTGGTGTTAAAGATTTATATGGAAGAAACATTTCTTTTTTCTTAAACCAGGTGCCTAAAGAAAATAGCTTTGAACTCATGCTGTGCTAAGGACAGGTCAGCTATCGCTCCATAAATGATTTATTTTACTTTTTAGGTGTATAATAGTGTGCTTCTCCTCCTGTACTTAAGAATATTTAAGCATAGGAAAAAGACAGGATCATATAATAAAAAGAGAACAGACATGGGAGTCGGATGGTCCTAGGTTAAAATCTCCATGTTCTGACCTTGGACAAATCATTACCTTCTCTGGGTGTCAATTTTCTTTAATTTTTAAGCAGAAACACTAGTACCTACATCTTAGGCATGTGGTGGGATTTAGGTAGGATAACTTAAAAATTCCAACCCAACGCTAGGCATTTATTAGGTAATTCAATCCATGTAAGTTTCCTTCCTCTACGCCTTGGAGAATCATTTACATAATGGAGGTGGAGGACCTGTGCAAACTGTGAAGTGTGGTACCCTGTGGGGAGGTGCTTCTCTCCCCACCCTCATCTCCTGCTGTTTCCTTACAAAATTCTGAGTTCAGCTGTGTGGAACTACGGAGGCTCCTAAACGCATCATGCTCCCCCAGTCCATCTGAGTGTCACGTGACCTTTGTGATTCAAGACCCAGCTTGTGTCAATCAATAAACTTTCTGTGTACAGCAGCTCCCTGCCCCCATCAGGTTGATTCCACTCCCTTTGTTGAGATCCCCACCAAACCCATAATTCGTTCACCTTCATTGTTTCTTATCACTTAGTACACATTTATTTCCTTATGTTCCTTCCTCCTTCAACAGGAGTCTGAGCTCCTTCAAGACAGGGTCTGTCTGTTTCACCTGTATCCCCAGCACTTAGCATATAATTGGATTTCTAGAAATATTTCCTGAATCAATAAATATGATTGTGTTATTAGTATTGTTAGAATAATAAGAATTTTCTCCACACTCAAAAAAAAAAAAAAAAACCCAAAGCGATATTTACAGTAAATGCAATACAAAGGGAACCTGAGGGTTATCATGAAATCCATTGGACAGGGGACCCGTCCCCAGCCATACCCTAAGGCTGGTGGAGTTAAAGGTGTCACCTATCATTCTTTCATTACTTACGCTCTCCTGGACTAATTGTGTCCATCCTTGTCTTTTCAGCAGGCACCCAATAGCGTTAAATGAACCAATAGGTTTCATATGGAACTTCTGGTCAACAAGATAGCCGAGCACAGAGAAAACTAAAACAAAGGTTTGGCAGGGAAACCTAGTAAGGTGGATGAACCTACATCAGAACTTCATGGCCAGTGAAGCTCACAGTAATTCATCATTCCTCCTCGGCTCGGTACACTCCAGCTTCTGTGCTCTTCATCCCAGTAGAAGTGCTCTCGCCAAGCCACCAGTGCTTTCCTTGCTGAAGAGATCACAGACACTGTCACTTTTCGACTTGCTTCTCCTCTTTGCAATATTTACCAGATTTGACCACTCTTTCCTTCCCGAAAAGCTCTCCATGGTCTTGTCATCTTTACAGCAGTATATCAGGACATTGGATACGGAGGCAGATACTCTGAGATTAACCCCTTATGCTATTCCTGTCGAGTGGGCAATCCTGAACAAATTAATTCACCCATGTAAGCCTCGGTTTCTTCCATCGTCAAAGATACAAAAATAAATAACCTTTGCAAGAGTATTCAATAAAATTTAGCTATATTATTACCATAGTCTCCTGGTGTTTGACTGACATCTTGGTTTGTTTCTTAGCCTTTTTTTCTGGCCTTCACCCATCTGCTCTTTCCTGAAAAAATGAGTTTCCCCAGGCTTCTCTCATGGACTCCCTTTCCATTTCAAGCTACACATTCTTCCTAGGAAGGTTCATTTAACACCATAGCCTCGAGTGTCAATTTTATGCTGAGGATTTTCCCTTTTTTTTTTGTCTCTAGCCCAGATTTTTCTCCTGAGCTCCACACTCAAACTACGTGACATTTTCTCTTGGGCATCTCCCAGGGACCTCAGACTCTCTCTGCTCCAGATGGATTACACAGCCCCCACCTGAGATGCAACCTTTCTCCAGGGTCCATTATCTTGTGACCCATCTAGATGCTCAAGCTTTAGTCCTCCCCGCTCCACCAGGCAGTCATTCATCGTGTCCCGCTGTTTCAAACCATCCACCGCCACCGCATCACCATCCTTTCTGGCGAAGATATCTCCAATAGCCTTCTAATTGGTCTCCCTGCTGCCATCCTCGCCCACATCACTTCATCACCCAGCTGGAGTGGTCTTTAAACAACAAAAATCAGATCATGCCATTCCCTTGCCTGAAACATGTCAATAACTTCTCTTCATTCTGAGAATAAAATCCCAACTTCTTCATATGGTGTAGTGGATGCTGTGGTGTGCTGTCCTGACCCGCTGCAAGACCGAGAGCTCACAGCTGAGTCCTTCCCTGGACAGCATACTGCCTCCTCCAAGGTTATACCCCTCATCAGGGAAGATTCCAACACTGGCCAGTGTGGAGGTACAAAAGTCTGTCTCCCTTGCTTCAATTTGGGACAGCTACAGTGCCCCCTGTTACATCAACCGAGATTTCAGTTGTAACTGCATCACTGTTCACCGGCTCCATCTGCCCAGTCAGCTTCCCTCTTCCTCCCAGGTGTTGTACCTGAGAGCACTCCCCAGTAAACGTCCTGCGTGCAAATCTCCACTCAGAGTTCATCTCCTGGGCAACTTGATCCACAAAATAAGGCTTACGAGGTTCTTCACAATCTGGCTCCAGCACAACGTCCGGCATAAGGTAGATGCAAACGGAGTACCAGGGGTTGATGGGCTGGTTGGCTGCTCGGGGCACATGCATAAACATGAAGTGAGCTGAAGAAATCTCTTTCACTCTGTCCGCACTCGGCATGCATTTAGGGGCTCTCAGGGGCGTAGTCAGACAACATCCAGGGTGGTTCATGGGCAGTGCAGACCCCACATCAGTAACAATGGGAACCTGCAATCCAGGCAGCACAGGGGAAGGTAGGGGAGGTTTTCTTTTACTGTTAATGCTTTAATTGCCGAGCATTTACCTCTGAATCGATTTTTGTGTATTCTCTACTCTGCCAAGCCAGGAACAAAAAGCAAAGGCAAAATTTCAGAATGTGCTTTTCTTCTGCAGCCAGTGGAGCTCTCACTGAATCTTACCTTTTAAAACAACTTGCTGTGGGAACAGCGAAGGCAGATCGCTGGGAGGATTCTTTGTGAAATTTGGTACTAAGCTCATCCCATCAGGTAAAGAGAAAAGGAAAGAGCAACAGCCTCCCAGAGCTTTGTTCACAAGCTTGAAGGTTGCTATGAGGGCAAGCTTGGAGACCTTGCCTCCAGGCTTTGCACGTGCTGTGTTGTCTGCCTACATCACACTTCCCTGTTTTATTTATCTGCATGAATCCTTAGATATGACCTCCTACAGGATATCTTCCCTGACTCCCTGCAGGATTATATACCTCTCCTCTGCTGACCACACCAAACTGTCCCATAACTTCTTATTTCTCTCTTTGCATTGGCCGCTAGGAGGCTCAGTGCTCAATTTGCAGGCTACCAGTAACCTGTTCAATATGTGTGTCATGGACATTCATCTTACTTTCGACTTCCTCTTCTTTTGCTTACACTTATTTTCTCTTCCTTTAATTTCCTTGCTAGCATAAAGTTGTAGTCTTGTACAGACTCCAACCAATTTTTCAAGCAAGAGGTAATGTTTTAGTGATCACAATATATTGTAATTGACCACCTACTTATCTCCTTTCCTCACTGGTTTGTGAGTTTATGAAGAGAAGGTGGTACCTTCTTTTCACCCATCTGCCTCAAATGCCTGGCACATAGTAGGCCCTCAAAAATATTTACTGAGGGAGGGAACTGGTTTAAGGAGTGGGGGAGGAGATGAGTCTAGTGCTTAGGGGACCTTTGACTTTAGACCCAGTGCTGTAGACAAAGATAATGGAAGAAGCCAGATATTTTGTGTATTTTTATACTAAACAGATCACAGATGATTTCTTGACCAGGTGGCCTGGAGAGGGAAGGAAGGAAGGAAGGAAGGAGGGAAAGAAGGAAGGAAGGAAGGAAGGTAGGAGACCACCAGAGGGAAAATGTTTCATTTAAGAGACAGCCCTTTCACCTTCCTGCTGTGACTAGGCCATTTGTTAAATCAGTGGGGCCAGGTCTAAATACATAAAACACCGAACAGAAGCTGCTAACTTCCTTTTTAAAGATTAAAGTGCATTTTCATCTTCCCTAAGAAGCAATAGTTATTTCTGTTTCTTTAGCAGGACAATATGACATAGGGATACCCTTACTCCCGACATTATCACATTTTAAATGGACAATATCCCCTGGAGGAGGGTACTGTTAACCTCATTTTCCAGAGGAAAGATGCGAGGCTCAGAGAGGTGAGGTAACTTGCCTAACGTTGCTCAGCTGAGTGTGAACCAGAATTTGAGCCGTTGTCCATCTGACCCCAAAGCCCATTATGTGCTTCTTTCTACATCATTCTTTCCAGGGAGCGCTTCTCCTACTCATGGTCTTTGTCTGCTTTTGGAGGGAACTTCACCCCAGATCCCCCATAGGAAGCACCTGTGACCTGGCAATTTTAATGCAGGGAGGTTTTCTGGATCAGTGATTGCTCCGGAAATAGCAGGAGGGTGGATTCAGAGCAGTGCTCCTCAACTAGGGGCAAATCTGTCCCCCACGCCTTCCCACCAGGGGACACTTGGCCACGGCTGAAGACACTTGTGGTTGTAACAACTGGTATATGTGTGCGTGTGTGCGCTACTGGCATCTAGTGGGTGGAGGCCAGGGATGCTGCTAGACGTCCTACAGCACACAGGACAGAGAGATTTCTGGCCTTTCCTGACCCACAAGCTGGCTCTTTCCCACAATGCCTCTCCTCTATACAAAATGTGGACAGCACCCAGGGGAGCAGTTCCTACATCCCAGATCCAGTGCCTCTGCTTCCCAAGACAAGTCAAGATGCAGAGACAAAGATGAATGATGACACGGACAGAGTCGGTTCCCAGGGGAAAATCCAGGACTCGGGGGAGAAGGGAGACCTTTCAAATTGACCCATCACGGGCCCATTTCCTCCTCTTATCTCAAAATAGAGGGTCAGATATAAGCCATTTATGGGTGTGGACCTGGCTTAGATTTGAAGAGGGAAGAGATCATTTTTCATGAGCAGCTCTTGGGGAAAAGCCTGGCTCAGAATTTCTGCCAACTTAGAGACATATGAGTAAACTGACTAGGAAATGATTGGATGGTCCACAATTAATCATCAAGTAGGGCCTGGGGAGGTAAACTTTGTCTGATGTTCTTGAATTCCATCCCCACATTCTGAAGTGTCAATGATTTATTAAACTAGTGTTAATTTAACTCTATGTGCCAGGCCTTGTGCTTAGGGCTTCCTCAGTATAATCGTAGTTGATCTGAGTACCAGCTGATGAAGTAGGTACCATCATTACCTTTATTTCACAGGTGAGGAGACAGAGCCTTAGAGTAGGTAAGCAAGTACCTCCAAGGTCATCAGATCATAAAATTTAGATTTGAACTGGGTTCTGATTAACTCCAGTGACTAACCTCTTAACTGTCTAGGAGCTGAATCTGGCCCTTGAATATTCTTGTTTGACTTCTGCAGTGTTTTTATTATTGTTATTAGCCAACAGTTTAAAAAATTGAAGATTTTACCAAAATCTGATCTCTTAACTCATCCTAAAGAATAAGACTATTTGGGAACACTGCACATTCTCACCTGGCCACAACTGGCTGACACTGAGCAGTAGCTGTGCTTTCCAGAAAGTACTGTCACTCATTTATGTAACCTGCTTGGCACCTGTAGGTACCTGAGCTTTTAACCTTTGGTCAAAACCACTATGGCACGTAATTGGAGTGGGAGAAGGGAGACTGAGGCCCGCATAGGACATGAACATTTTTTCCTTTGGATCCTCTACCATGGGCAACATGACCTAATCTGAACTTGAACTTGACCAACCCCTCCTTGGGCCAGAAGGGTGGGGGACTACATGGCCCATCACTGTGACCTGAGGTGCGTAGAAAAAGCAGGAATCAAGACCTCCTTAGAAGCCAGTGAAAAGGCTCAGACATTCTGTCTAAACCTTCCTTTAGCTTTTGAAAAGTCCCAGGTTTTAGAATTCTTACAGGTATTGTTAAACTAGATGTCATGTCCAGGTCAACCTCCCTGACTATCGCAGCCATAATTCTGGTGCCCAGAGGGAGAAAAAGCAGGTAAAGAGCACACCCTTTGTAGAATTCTGACTTAACAAGGCTTATTTATATCTCTCTGTGTTACAAGTTACAATAGCATTGTCTTTCCATACATAAATAATGTATAAATATGTGTTAAGTCACCGTGCATGCTTTTTAGTCCTTGGGAAGCAGAAGACAAAGAAATTGACCTTACAGAGATGTTTAGAGGTTACACCTCTCCACCCTTCTTGCATTAAACATAGCGTTTGGCCTACCCTTGGAGAGAAGTCCAGAGGAATGTTTTAACATAGTGTCGTGTGGATTCAACGTGGCTGCCAGTTAAAGGTCAGAAACTCTCTGGTGGACGATGATGATGATGATGATGATGATGGTGATGGTGATGGTAAGCTGGCACCTCCATTGAGGTCACCTGTTATATACTATATTGGATGCTTTTTATGTATCACCTCCAAGCTCTATAACAACTCTTTGCAGTTGGTCTTATTATTTACATTTTGCAGATGAGGAAACGGAGACTCTGAGACATGACACGTCTGAGGTCACAAGCTAGAAAAAGTCATAGCTGTTATTCATAGCTGGTCTAATGCAGTTTCATTTGCTTCCAAAACCTTCCACCCTACCACATACATAAATTCTCCAGCAATTTAAATTAAGCTATCTGGGCTACCCAAGAGTACAATTTGGAAGTGCTCCATCGACCCCATTTCCTAATTATCCAGTGAAAATCTATGAGTCTAGGAGACTTCAAGCATTCATCACTGTGTAAAGTTCAGGCAGTTTCAAGAAGTGTGGCTTTACGAACTCATTTAGAAGGAACATGGTGAATGAAGGAGCTAGTGAGTAGTGGTGGGCCACCTCCCTCCTCACTGAGATCACCCCGACAATGCGTGAACCCCTCTCCTGGATGTTCCTTTAATTAGACAAAGTACGGAGAACATGTCCTGAAAATTCCTAAATGGTTGGGTGGCTGCGCTGTATTAAGAAATGTTAACCTTTTATCCAGAGGAGCTTAATTAGCACGAGTCAACCAGTAGTTAACAATAATAATAAAATGGAATGATCATTGAATGAAAGGCTTTTATTTTCATTTCAAAGGAATCATTTGTTAAATGTGAAGAGGCTTTTCTTTTCTTTAATTGAAGAGAGAAGGGATGCCCTGGGTGTATGACATTAGGATAGGGAAGGGGCCCAGGGAAGGGAACTTGCTGAAATCTTTTTTTTTGAGGCTTAGGATGGAAACAGGTGCTAAATGGATCCTTCTTCCTCTCTTTTTCCTTCCTCTCATCTATTTCTCTACCACTACACACTGCCACCCTCTCCAGGGCTTGGGGTGTGATCACACACAAGGAGTCTTGGTTTTGACTGCTCCATGGGATGTCAAGGGCCTGAATAGGAAGATCAAAAAGAGAGAACAAAAGACGATGGGGCTTCCATCAGTCCCGAATGAATCAGGAGCAGAGTTGAGGGCGAGCAGAGAGGTCAGACCACAGGCATGCAAAGTGTCTTTTGACCTCGGGCCTCGGGAGGAAAGGGGTCCCCGTTTCCTGACCACCTACTCTATGCCACTAGGTGTTTTGGACACTTGCTTGATTTACCACATCCAAGAGCCCCATGGGGCAAGGTCTTATTGTCTATAATTTACAGATAAGAAAATGAAGACCAGTTGTCCCCAGGGTCACAGGTAATGAAAAATGGAGCTGAATTCTAACTTAGGTCTTTTTCTGTGACTGGGTTCCTTCGAGGCTTTCAAAGGATGCTTTTAGCTACTGGGTGTCCAGGGTTCTGACCAATGATTCTGGTTTTTACAGAGGCATCAGGGAGGGAGAATAGAAGGCAAGAAAGAACTTAATGGGCAAGTGGGTGGGAGAAAGGGACAAGAGGCCCCAAGAAAAGATGCAAAATGAGAACAGAGTAACTGATCTGGGTCCCAAAGTGTCAACTTCTGAACTTCACCATGGGCAGGCTCTGTGCTCAACTCTGCTGGATAGAATTTCTCATCTAATACTTACCAATCCTGTGATGTTGGCAGTAGTTCCTTGTGACACATAAGAAAAATGAAGCTCAGAGAATTTAAATGACTTGCCCAGATCACACAGCTATTAAGTAGTAGAGTTGAGATCTGGACCCAGCTGACGCATCTCCAAATCTCATAATCTTCTCATTGTTTCATGTCCTCTCCTTTGTGAGAAAGAAACCTGGTTCTCCCATTGGAAGTCTCCTCCAAGCAGTTTTGGGTACTGTCACCTCAGGACTCAGAAATAATCATCTTTATTTATTCCTCAAATATTTACAGAGACAACACCCAGTGTTGATAAGGATTTGGAGCAATTGGAACTCTTGACATTATTGGTGAAGATGTAAAATGGTACAACCACTTTGGAAAGAATCCTGACAGTTGTCTTTTTTAAATAAAACTAAACCTAGGTCTACCGTAGGATTCAGCCATTCCATTCCTAGATATTTATCCAAGAGAAAGAAAAATATTTGTTCACAATAAGACTTGTACAGGAATATTCACAACAGTTTTAGTCATAGTATCTAAACACTGGAAACAGCCTAAATGTCCATCAGTAGGAGAAGGCATAAATAAACTGTGGAACATTCATACTATGGGATGATATTTAGTAATAAAAGGAATAAAGTTCTGATACGTGAAAAAACACAGATGAATCTCAAAAACATTATACTGAGTGAAAGAAGACTTACAAAAAGAATACATCTGCATAATTCCATTTTTTATGAAGTTCTAGAATGGACAAAACTAACCAAGAGTAGAAAAATTCGGAATAGTGTTTGGGTGGGCATTGACTGGGAAGGGGGATGAGAGAATATTCTGGGGGATAAGGTTTTATTTTTTGATGGGTGTTTGAGTTACACAGATGAATGCATTTGTCAAAACACAATGTAGTAGGTTGCTAGGGCTGTCATAACGAAGTAGCATCGACGAGGTGGCTTAAACAACAGGAATTTATTGTCTCACGGTTCTGGAGACTAGAAGTCCAAGACCAAGGTGTCAGCAGAATTGATTCCTTATGAGGCCTCTCTCCTTGACTTGTAGACGGTCATCTTCTCCCTGTAACTTCACATGGTCTTCCTCTTGTACATGTCTGTGTTCTAATTTTCCCTTCTTTTAAGGACACCAGTTATTGGATTAGTGCCTATTCTAACAACCTCATTTTAACTAAATTACCTCTTTAAAGACCCTATCTCCAAATAGAGTCATATCAGGGTTACTGGAGGCTAGCACTTCAACATAAGAACTGGGGAGGAGGACACAATTCAGCCCATAGCAACCAGAAAATGTACTCAATTTGTACATTATGCTGTATGTAAATTTTCATCAAAAGAGAAAAACGCTGAGAACAAATATTGAAGTTATTGATACACATGCTGAAACATTTAGGGGGAGGTATACTGATAATTTGCAATTTACTTTGAAATGTTTTCCATTGGAAAATAAGTTGGATTAATGGATGGATAGGTAAGTGACAAAGCAAATATAATAACATTTTCATTTCTTTTTTAATTGAAGTATAGCTGATTTATAATGTTGTGTTAATTTCTGCTGTACAGCAAAGTGGGTCAGTTATATATATATATATACACATTATTTTTATGATAACATTTTAATGGTGGAATCTAGGTGGTGAGTATATGGGTTTTCACTTTAACATTCTTTCAACTTTCCTGTGTTTGAACACTTTCATAATAACATGTTGGAAAAGGATTTTTGGAGCATCTACTCTGTTCCAGGCACTGAGTGAGGTGATGGGAATTGAATAATGAAAAATACAGACAAGATTTCTGTCTTAGTTCCTTTGGGATGCTGTAACAAAAATACCACAGACTAGTGGCTTAAACAACAAACACTTCTTTCTCACAATTCTGGAGGCTGGAAGTCCAAGACGAAGGCACTGGTAGATTTGGTGTCTGGTGGGGACCTGCTTCCTGATGCATAGATGGCCATCTTCTCTCTGTGTCCTCACATGGCAGAGGGGTGAGGAAGCTCTTTTGGGCCTCTTTTATAAGGGCACTAATCCCATTCATGAGGGCTCCACACTCATGATCTAATCACCTCCCAATGCCACCACATTGCC